>NC_059343.1:119742328-120085828 GCF_018350155.1 Leopardus geoffroyi
CTGCACTGTCACAAATGGTGAGAACATGACCTAAGCTAAAATCAGGAGTCAGGTGCTCAGCCGACTGAGCCACCCAGGTGCCCCTGTATTTTATTTTTTAGAACTATGTGCATGTATAACTTGCAAAATATAAATTAATTCACATTTTAAATAATATTAATAATTCAAACAATATAAGAATATACAAATGATGTGAAACGCCTTCCCCGGATACACTCTCCAACTTCAAATGGCCAGAATATTCCAATGTATCTCTAAGTTCTAGCATAATTAATGATTTACATTATTAGCTGAATGAGCTATTATTTGGCAACCTTGTATGGAACTTACAATTCTCAAGGTAATACATGTAGTGTATCATTTAATTAGTACATAAGCCCACTTGGGTAAGTAACATTACTCACATTTTAGAGATTAGGGAGTGGGTGTGGCTCAGTTGGGTGAGCTTCGGACTTCAGCTCAGATCATGATCTCGTGGTTTGTGAGTTCGAGCCCTGCACGGGGCTCCCTGCTGTCAGTGCAGAGCCAAATTTGGAACCTCTATCCCCCTCTCTCCCTGCCCCTACCCCACTCATGCTCTTTCAAAATAAAATATTAAAAAAAGATTGGGAAACAGAGGGAGGAATACTCCAAATTATATAGCTCTTAAGCCACTTGGGGAATGAAACCCAAGTTTTCTTGATCACAATGCCTTGGCCGACCACCAAATATGATACGTATTAAGTAACTAGCATGAATTCTGGCACATAGATGGTGCTCAATGAATAATGCATATAAATATTACTCTACATAAAGAATCTCAAGATATTTTTATAAGTCTCTTCCCCTGTCATAGTAAAGGGCTGTGTTTGTTAAGGTGACTAAACAAAACACAAGTTTTCCACAGAGCATCTGGTTTAGTACAAAAATCTCTCTTTTTAAATATGTACTTGCCTGCATTGTCATAGATGCAATTTCTACATCAAATCTGTGTCTTAAACATATTGTTATTTAATATCCTACAGTAGGTCTATGTAAAAGAATAAAGGAAACACCTATATACTGATTTCAAAGGCAAAAAAACAAAACAAAATTAAATGCAGAAAACTATGTATAATAAGGTCCCATTTATGGTAGAAACTCTGTGTGTGTGTGTGTGTGTGTGTGTGTGTGTGTGTGTGTACACAGAAGATTTCTAGAAGGATATGCAAGACACTGGTAAGCATTTGTCTCCAGGAAGGGAGGACAGTGGTATCGGGAAAGCAAGAAGGGAGACTGACATGTTACCTTACACTCTTCTTCATTGTTCCAATTTTTTACCATGATCATGTATTACTTGCATAATTGAATGAAGCTAATTAATAAAAAAAATCCTTTTTTATGCTTAATAAACAATGAGAACAATTTCCTGGCTACTCTTTAAAGCTTTTGTATCACCAGCCTTATAAAGCACAGTGCTAGGTTGCCCAGGGAATACTCAACACGGTAGTTAATATTTACTAAACGAAAAAGACATGAGTTCTGCTTATAAGACATCAGATAGGAAAAAAAATTTGAAAGTGGCTCTTCTGCTCTGTTCCCCTTACCAATTTGTTTTAAAACAAAATATCTGTTGTTCACTTGCCAAAATCAGTAGTTACCCCACAACGTGGCCTGTTAATGACTAGTGTACAATAAAGTACAAAATCAGTAATGCTTAATAACAATATCAAAAGCTTAAATCAAAATGAAACTTATGGGAATAATAATAACTTATTGAGTTTTGTTTTGAGAGGCCCGTGCAAAGCTGAAAACAAATTAAATATCAAAAGCTGATGGCACAGAAAGGCATTTGTAAAGGCCATGGTTTAGAAAAATGCACTTCCTTATTATCTCAAAAGAACAGACCCATAAATTTATGTGAAATATTTTTTAAGTGGCACAGTTTGTAATAAGTAAAAGATAATGAAGTGCTATTCCAAAGAGAGGCTTAAAAAGCAGTTGATTTTAAACCAAGATTATAACTAGAAATGGGCCAAAAGTCTTGGAATCCTCGATAGCCTCAGTGGCCTCTTTTCCTTAACAAGTGACAAGATGTCTTTATCCCCTGGCTTTTGTGGAAAGATATGGAGAAAAAGATCTTAAAGATGATAATCAAAATTCTTCAACAAAAAGCAATTGAGCAACGACTACTGCAAAGCTTTCATTCATCTTTGTTAGCTGTAGACACGTTCTGGATGCCATTGCTTACTGTGTGTATTGAATATATTGTGAAACCTGAAGATTTAGACAAATTTAAGAATCAAGTTGTCTTAATTATTGCAGAGGAATCATATTTCCCCCTCATTTATGTATTCAATGAGCGTTTATGAAAGGCACACTATGCGCCAAGCACTATGGTAGATGTCGGGGATACAAAAACGACTAAGACAATCCTGGCCTTCCCTGAGCTTACAATCCAATAATACACTTACTGTCATGCATGATGCCATGAAAGAAATAAGCACTGGGAATCATGCAACCATATAGAAAAACATCTGGTTCAGCCTCAATGGAGAAGAAACGGAGTTAATAGAGGGCTTCTAGAGATGATGCAACAGAAATGCTGTTCCTATTGATCTTTTTAAGTTTGCTAAACTTGCCACTCTGGTGTGATAGACTTTGCTTTTTTAGAATCAAGTCTTTATTTTAGGACAGTTTTAGATTTACAGAAAGACTGCAAAGTTAGTACAGAGTTCCCAAACACCTCACAGCCAGTTCTCCCTGCTACTTACATCTTATATTAGTAAGTTCATTTGCTATGACTAATGAACCAATACTTAGTGATTTTATTAACTAAAGTCCATACCTTATTCAGATATCTGTAGTTTTTGTTTTGTTTTGTTTTTTTGTTTGTTTGTTTGTTTGTTTTTTATCTAATTGCCCTTTTCTGTTCCAGAATCCCCTCTGGGATGTCATATTACATTGAGAGATCATGTCTCCTTAGGTTCCTCTTGCTCTGACAGTTTCCCAGACCTTCCTTGTTTTTGATGACCTTGACGGTTTTGAACAGTAGTGGCCAGTTATTTTGTAGAATGATGCTCTACTAAGATTTGTCTGATATCTTTCCTGAAGTTTTGGCTGGGGTTATATGTTTTTGGAAGATCAGAGAGGTAAGGAGCCATTCTCGTCACACCATATCTGCAGTACTGCTAATGTTGACTTTGACTACCTGGCTGTAACGTTGCTCTTTTTTTCTCTTTCCACACTGTTCTCTTTGGAAGGAAGTCACTATTCATAGCCCACAGTTAAGGAAGTGGGGAGTTAAGCCCCACTTCCTTGAGGACAGAGGATTGACGTAAATCTATTAAAATTATTCTGCTTGGAAGATTTGCCTATTTACTCCATTTATTTACTTGTTCAACAATTTATACCAGTATGAAGTCATGGACGTTCATTGTATATATTGGGATCTAATCCAACTTTGTTGGTCAAATAATCCAGCTTTGGTCATTGAAAGCTCTTCAACGTTTTCCTATATCTCCTGAATGTTACCCCAACATTGTGGGGTTTTTTTAAGCACTTACTTTCTGGCACCAGAAGATGAACTAGATTCATTTTGTATATTTCCTCCTCTAGTCCGAGAATTAGCCATTTTTCCAAAGGGCCCTTTTTTTTTGGACAATGGCATTACAAACCACGATCAGGGCATTAGGCATGCTAATTGCCGCTAGGGTGTCATTGCTTCCAGGCCATCTCAGATAACAGTGAAAGGAAATATATATGTCTACATACTAGGTTAGCCTTTTCTAGAATGTCATATAGATGGAACCACAGTAGGTAGCCTTTTTTAGACTAAGTCCTTTCACCTAGCAATATGCATTTAAAATTCAGCCACGACTTTTGGGGGCTTGCCAACTCATTTGTTTTGGGCACTGAATATTTCACTGTAAGGATGCGCCACAGATTATTTATCAATTCACCTAATGAAGGACATCTTGATTGCTCTTAGTTTGGGACTATTATGCATAAAGCTACTGTGAACATTCATTTGTAGCTTTTGGATGAGCATAAGTTTTCATATCAGTCAGGAAAATATCTAGGAGCATGATTGCTGGATTATACGGTAAGAAAATGTTTAGTATTTTAAGAAGCTACCACACCGTTTTCAAAGTGGCTGTGCCCATGTTTCATTCCTACCAGGCGTTAATAAGAGTTCTTGTTGCTGTGCATCGTAGTCAAAAATTGGAATTGTCAGAAGCAGTCTTGAAAAAGAAAAGCAAAGCTGGAGGCATCACGATTCCAGACTTCAAGTTATATTACAAAGCTGTAGTGATCAAGGCAATATGGTACCGACACAAAAAGAGACACATAGATCAATGGAACAGAATAGAAAACTCAGAAATGAACCTACAACTATATGGCCAATTAACCTTCGACAAATCAGGAAATAATATCCAATGGAAAAAAAGAGTCTCTTCAACACCTGGGGTTGGGAAAACTGGACACCAACACGCACAAGAATGAAACTGGACCACTTACACCATACACAAAAATAAGTTCAAAATGGATTAAAGAACTAAATATAAGAAACCATTAAAATCCTAGAGGAGGACACAGGCAGTAACCTCTTTGACATCGGTTGTAGCAACTTCTTTCTAGATCTGTCTCCTCAGGCAAGGGAAGCAAAAGCAAAAAGAAACTATCGAGACTTCATCAAAATAAAAAGCTTCTGCACAGCAAAGGAAACAACCAACGAAACTGAAAGGCCACCTATGGAATGGGAGAAGATATTTGCAAATGACATACCCAATAAAGGGTTAGGATCCAAAACCTACAGATAACTTCTACAACTCAACACCCAAAAAACAAATCATCCAATTAAAAAATGGGCAGAAGAGGGGCACCTGGGTGGCTCAGTCGATTGAGCATCCAACTTTGGCTCAGGTCATGATCTCGCGGTTCGTGAGTTCAAGCCCCACGTCAGGCTCACTGCTGTCAGCACGGAGCCTGCTTTGGATCTTCTGTTCCCCTCTCTCTCTGCCCCTCCCCTGCTTGTGCTCTTTCTCTCAAAAATAAATCAACTTAAAAAAAAATGGGCAGAAGACACGAATAGACATTCTTCCAAACAAGACATCCAGATATCCAACAGACACATGAAAAGATGCTCGACATCATTCTTCATCAAGGAAATGCAAATCAAAACTACAATAAGAGTAGTTATCACCTTATACCTAGTCAGAATGGGGAAAATTAACAACACAAGTAACAATAGTGGTTGCCAAGAAGGCAGAGAAAGGGGAACCCTCTTACGCTGTTGGTGGGAATGTAAACTGGTGCAGTCACTCTGGAAAACAGTATGGAGGTGTCTCAAAAAGTTAAAAATAGAAATATCCTATGACCCAGGCTTTGCACTACTAGGTATTAACCCAAGGGATACAAAAATGTTAATTAGAAGGGATACATGCGCCGTGATGTTTATAGCAGCATCATCAACAATTGCCAAACTATGGAGAGAGCCCAAATGTCCATTAAGTGATGAATGGATAAAGAAGATGTGGTACACATACACAATGGAATATCACTCGGCCATAAGAAGGAATGACATCTTGCCATTTGCAATGACAGGAATGGAGCTAGAGAGTATCATACTAAGTAAAATCAAGTCAGTCAGAGAAAGACAACTACCATACGATTTCACTCATATGTGGAATTCAAGAAATAAAACAGATGAATGTAGGGGGGAAGAAAGAGAGAGGCCGGGGGGAATGGATGAAATAGGTACTTGTTATGATGAGCACTGTGTGTTGAATGTTAACTGATAAATCACGAAATTCTATACTTGAAACTAACATTACACTGTATGTTAACTAGCATTTATTGTTTTAAGTTTTTATTTTAACAGTGGTGAACATACAGTATAATATCAGGTTCTCTGTTAATTGGAATTTAAATAAAACATTGGAAGGAAAAAACGTGGTATCGTCAGTTTTCTGGATTTTAGCCATTCTAGTAGCTGTGTAGTCGTGTTAGTTTCCTGTGGTTGTTGTGACAAATCATCACAAACTGACTACCTCACAGAAAGGTCTCCCCTCTGAAAGCAAGGTGTCAGCTGGCTGCGATCACTCTGAGTCTATGAGTAGAATCTTCTCTTGCCCCTTCTTAGCTTCGATCCGTGGCATTCGTGGCCTGCGGCTGCATCACTCCAATCGCTGCCACTGCAGCCACAAAGCCTCCTCCCTGTGGGCCTTCGTCATCACCTAACATTTCCTTTCTTATGAGGACACCAAGTCATACTGGATTAGGGTCAGCCCTCATGACCTCAACTTGATTAAATCTGCAAAGACCCTATTTCCGAATAAGATCACATTCACAAAGAGTGGGGGATGCAATTTCAACATATCTTTGAGGAGACACAATGTAAATCATAACAGTACTGTTACCTAATCGCTATTTTAAGTTTCTTTCTTTTTTTTTAATTTATTTTGAGAGAGAGAAAGTGCGAGTCAGGGAGGGGCAGTGAGAGAGGGAGAGAGACAGAATCCCAAGCAGGCTCTGTGCTGTCAGCACAGATCCTGACACGGGGCTTGAACCCACAAACCGTGAGATCATGACCTGAGCTGAAATCAGACGCTCAGCTGATGGAACCACCCAGATGCCCCACCTATTTTAAGTTTCAATTCCCTAAGAAAAATGATGTTGACCACCTTTTCGTATGCTTTTTTACCATCAGTTTTTCTCCATTGGTGAGATGTATGTTCAGGTATTTGCCCATCTTTTAACAGGGTGTTTACTTTCTTCTTGCTGAGATTTAAAAATTCTTAGTATATTTTTGAAAGAAGTCCTTTATCAGGTATGTGTTTTGAAAATATTTTCTCCCTGCCTGTGGCTGGTCTATCATATGCTTAACGGTGTATTTGGCAGAGCAGAAGTTTTTAATTTCAATAAAGTCAAATCTGCCAATATTTCTTTCACGGATTGTGCTTTTGGAACTGTTTTTAAAAACTGATCTTCAAATCCAAGGTTACTTAGATTTTCTCCTACCTTTCTTCTAAAAGTTTTATAAATTCATCGTTTGCATTAGGTCTATGATGCTATGATACAGCGTGTAGCCTTTTCAGATTGGCTTCTTTCACTTAGTAACATGCACTTAAGTTTCCTCCATGTCTTTTTAATGTTTATTTTTATTTTTTATTTATTTATTTATTTATTTATTTAACGTTTATTTATTTTTGAGACAGAGAGAGACAGAGCATGAACGGGAGAGGGCCAGAGAGAGAGGGAGACACAGAATCTGAAACAGGCTCCAGGCTCTGCGCTGTCAGCACAGGGCCCGATGCGGGGCTCGAACTGACGGACCACAAGATCATGACCTGAGCTGAAGTCGGACGCTTAACCGAATGAGCCACCCAGGCGCCCCTGTTTATTTTTATTTTTGAGAGAGAGAGAGAGAGAGAGAGAGAGAGAGTGTGTGTGTGTGTGTGTGTGTGTGAGAGAGAGAGAGAGAGAGTGTGAGTGGGGGAGGGGCAGAGAAAGAGGGGGACACAAGATCTGAAGAAGGCTCTGAGCTGACAGCAGCGAGCCCAATGTGGGCTCGAACTCACAAACTGCGAGATCATGTCCTGAGCCAAGTCGGATGCCGAAACAACTGAACCACCCAGGCGCCCCAACTCCATGTCTGTTCATGGCTTCATAGCTTCTTTCATTTACTGCTCAATAATATCCTATCTGATTAGTGTAGTACAGTTTTTTTAACCCATTCACCTACTGAAGAACATCTTGGTTGCACCCATATTTCAGCAATTATGAATAAAGCTGTTAGAAATATTTGGGCACAGGTTTTTGTGTAGACATACGTTTTCAACTCATTTGAGTAAATACCAAGGAGTATGATTGCCAAATCATATGAAAAAGTATGTTTAGGTTTGTAAGAAACCACCACACTTTTGAAACTTCCCCACAGTTCTTGGTTCTCTCTTCTCTCTTTTCATTCTTTTCATCATTGCATTACAGTTTGGGGAGATCCTACTGACATATGTTCAAGCTCCCTGATTCTTTCCTTGGCTATGTCCAGTCTACTGATAAGATATCAAAAGGCATTCTTCATTTCTGTTTGATTTCTCTCACTTCCTGTTGTTTCTTTCCTAGGGTTTCCATCTCTGTGTTTATATTAAGCACCTATTTTTCATGTTATCTACTTTTGCCATTAGAGCCCTTATAATATCAATCGCAATTAATTTAAGTTCCTACTACGATTCATTCCTAACTCTATGTCATATCTGATTCTGATGCTTGCTTTGTATCTTCAGACAGCGTTTTGCCTGCCTTTTCGTATACCTTTTAATTTTTATATTGAAAAGTATATCCCATGATATATTGGGAACAGGAACTGAGGTTAGAAGACCTTTAGTGTGAAGTATTACGTTATTCTGGCCGGGAGTTAGGCTATGTTTGAAGTTTCCTATAGATATAGGTTCGAGAGCCTTCATATCCCTCTACTGTCTGTCCTTGTTTTTGTCTCCTCTGTTGACTTTTGACTTCCCTAAATATTCCTCAAAAGACTACCTGCATTTTGCAGCTCTTTCAGCATCAAAACCACAGTTATTATACTGGAGCCCTATTGGTATAGCGGTAAGATGTTGAGGGGAAGAATTCTATAATCTTATGATTAAATCTCAGTCATTGAGAGATCCTGTGTTCCTGGGGTATAACCTCTACAAGTATTTCTTAGCTGCCCTCCCTGCCTTAATCCCTGCCTTCTGATACCAGAAGGCTAGAGGGGGCTGAAGCGGGAAAAGTTCCCTTTCCCAAGGTGGGATAAGGGATAGGGAAAATTTTCCCCTGCAAAGGAGACCTCTGTTGTGGGTATATCTCAAAAACTGTTACTTTCCCCCTCTTCCTGCCAAGGCTTGAGGTTATCTTTCTTAACCGACTGAGCCACCCAGGTGCCCCGAGGTTATCTTTCTTAGCTGTTCACCATGCATTATGGGCTACGTTGCTTCCCCTCCAAAATTCCTATGTTGAGTCCCTAACACCCAGTACTTCAGAATATGACTATATTTGGGGTTAGGGCGTCTACAATTGATTAAGTTAAAATGTAAAAGGAAGCCATTGGGGTGGGCCCAAATCCAATTTGACTGGTGTCTTATAAGAGGTGATTTGGACACACAAAGAGATACCGGGGGCAGATGCACACAGCAGAAAGACAGTATAAAGACACAGCAAGAAGGCAGTCATCTACAAGCCAAGGGGAGAGACCTTAAGAGAAACCAAATCTGCCACCACCTTGATCTTGGATTTCTAGATTTCAGAACTGTGAGAAAATGAATTTCTGTCATGTAAGCTACCCAGCCTGTGGAATTTTCTTACGGCAGTCTGAGCTAACAATACATCACGAGAACCTGGTGAGAATTAAAACCACAAAAGAGGGGGAGGGCCCTAAGACTGTAGCCCACAGGAGTTTCTCATTCTCAAACCGGTCCACACTCAGCCTCTAGAAATTTGTCAAAATTACCATTTAATTGTTAGCGGTGACTGCTTCAGCGGCTTTGCTCCAGGTAAGGAAATATTGGCCATGACTCTTTGGATTCATCTGGTCCCTCCAGATTTCAGGATGGCAGTCTGCCTTGATATCTCAATTCTGTGGCGGTTCCAAGAAATTTTACTGATTTTAAGTATGTTCAGCTTTTTCTTATTGTAAAAATGGAATGGCAACTTCCAAATTCTTTACATATGGGAGCTGAAATCAGAGGTCCTGATAGTTTTACTCAAACCCTGTTTGCAAAGATTTGCAATAAGCTTTATGTGAGAAAAGCCTATATTTTGCACCTTGCTATGGTATCTTGGTCATACTGGCTTGCTATAACTACATACCACAAACCGGGTCATTAAAACACCAGACATCTATCTCTCACAGCTCTGGAGGCCGGAAGTCCCTGATTACAGTGCACAGGTCACAGCACAGTTGGGTTCTGCTGAGGGCCCTCTTCCTGGATTGCAGATGGCTGCTTTCCTGCTGTATCTTCACACAGGGGACAGAGAGCTCTGGCGGCTTTTCCTCTTATTATAAAGACATTCATTCCACCTCCAGGGTTTTACTCTCATGACCTTATCTAAACCTAATTACCCCTCAAAGACCTTTCTGCAAATACCATCACATTAAGCGTTACGGATTCGACACATGAATTCGAGGGAGACACATTCAGTCCCTAACATATACTATCCCTCTATGGGAAAGATTACTCTAAAAATTATAAACATGTAACTGATACTATGATATTTTCCCTTTACAAATTCTGTCAGCAATCAGCCAATAGGCCTTGGGAAATGGTGCCATTACCTATAGGATTCATTAGTGTCTCCTTTTAACCTCATGACCCCTTCTTCTGAGATTAGATCAGGGGATACAGAACTATATTGGGCTTCTGTATGTGTTCTTTCCTTTCCTAATCTCGGATGTCAGATCTCTCTCCACAAGCAATGTACAGTTGTTCAAAAGCCCCACAGACATCAGAGGTGACCGAATATTATTTTCTTAGGCCAGAGATGGAAAGGTGATTGAAATAAAATTCATCATACCATACCTGGGACACTGATATTTTCAACAACCAGATCCTTCTCCCCTGGCAATTTTGGAAAAAGCTACAAACTAACCAACTATATTGACAATTTAATATTTCCGTAAGGCCAGATCATAAGACAGTGAAATAGTAATTGGAGGGGCACAAAATTAATCAAAGAGGCCCCTGTTCGTTACCTCAAAGTAATGCTATCCATAAAAGGAAGAGTTCAAATTAATACTCCCAGGAGCAATTCAGGTCTTACACGTGTTAGAGCATCTATAGATTAGACATATCTAACCTCTTAAATTATCTTAATTCGTTTTTATAACAAATGAAACATCTATTTATGTTTAATACCAAAACATAGTACTTACACGTGAAATGCTTTAGGAAAAATGTAATATATTATTTGATGAAATTCTAAATAAGGAAGTCATATGATGAGTAGCTAGAAAAACAGATAATATCAAGCAATTTATGGGAATTGATCTGGACTTTGAAGGAGGAGTAGATTCTGCATAGCCACCATTTGACCCTATTTTCATGCTTCAGTGCCTGGAATTCTATTGACTGACTGGAAAATTCTTAATCATCTCTTAAGCCACATTAAGATTCCTCAAATTTCCAGGTGAAGTTATTTTCTCCCTCACCTTTATACCCATGACACTTCATATGTTCCTCTCTCTTACAGTTTATATTGTGTTTTCTTTTTTTTTAAGTTTATTTATTTAGAGAGAGAAAGATAGAGACAGAGACAAAGAGAGAGGGAGAGAGAGAAACCAAGCAGGCTCCATGCTATCAGTGCAGAGCCCAACACAGGGCTGGAACCCACGGACCACAAGATCATGACCCGAGCCAAAATCGAGAGCTGGATGTTTAACTGACGGAGTCCCCCAGGCGCTCCTATATTGTTTTCTTGTATGTTCTCCCCAGTCAGTTGAGCAAATCTGGTACAGAGGTGTAGCCTTCTGTTGTTGGTGCCCATCTTGATGTTTCCTTTTCCACCATTTGACACTTCCTTTTGTTTTTTGGGGTTTTTTTAGAGAAGTACCCCTCTATCATTTCAGAAAGTTTTGGTGGAATGATCAGTAAAGGTGGTCTGCTATCTTCTGGAAGGGGAGAACATGGGGCCCAACGACGTGTCATTTCCCAAGAATTTGAATATGGAGCAGTGATACAAGGGTGAAAACCATTTGGCCCTGTCTGAGGAGATCATCTACTAATCTCTGCAGAATATCGCCTGGGGTACAATGTCATTTTTGTTTAAAATAGGAAAAAGAATACTTAGCTATACAGAGCTGTAGTTAACAGATCCAGGTATGTGTAAGTGGATGCCTAGGAAGAGATCTGGAATATTCCAAACCAGCATGTTTCAAGTGGTTATGTATGGAAAGAATTTGGATTTGGGATAGAGTAAAGGGGTATTGTCACTTCTAACTCTGTATATTACTGACCTATTTCATTTGGGGGTTTAAGAGTCATGTGTTACTTTTGTGATTTCTTTATTTTATTTCACAAAGATCACTTTTAAAATTATATTCCCCAAATTACAATTATAATAGGATTTTTTTCCTATTCTTCGAGATAATTTGCCAGGGTTTCGTGTTCTTCTGTGACATATATAGTCACATACAGAAGGAGAATGACATATAATTGAACAGCTGTTTTAATTCTCCTGAGAGACAGGGAATTATAACATTAAAGTGATCCAAATGGGAATTCTATACAACCTAAGAATAAAGTGATAACCTGAGGAGATAATAGAACGCAAACAGTTTGGGGAGGAAATTGTACAGCGTTCCACAGGATTCTGAGGCCTGTTTTTTGCACTCAACCACAATTTTGTGCATCTGTCCCTATCAGTATATACATAGATCTACCACATTTTATCTTGGCATGAGACGTTGAATGTTATAGAATGGAGGGCTATACTATAATTTAGTTAGCTGTTCCTCTATGTGAGCATTTATGTTTTCAAAATTTTTACAATTATCAACGATATTGCGGTAGAAATCTATGTCCACACATTTTTGAGCACATGAATCAGTATTTCTGCAGGAAAAGATGAGAGAAATCGAAAAACACATCAAAGGGTTTCCACATGTGAATCGCTGACAACTATCAGTTCTCAAAGAAAGGACGTGTCGATCTGTATTTCCAACAACAGTGTGTGAGAGTACTGATTTCTTCGCGCTTTGCCCATATCAGATATTACTGTTTTGTTTTCTTAACTTGATGATCAGCTAGGTAAAAAAATATGTAATTGAAGGATACTCTGTGCAAACTGCTTGTTTTTTACCAAGGAGATTCTCCTTCATTCCATGGTTGTAGGTCATCAATAAGAAAAGGCAAATAGTTTCAGATTTCACAGACCCTCTATTTCCAGAAGCCATGTTTGGACACATTCATATGCTAAGTTCTAGGCCTGAGTAAAGTCTGACTTATGACAACAGTTCCCTAAATGGAAAAGTTCATCACAGGCTGAAGAACTAGGCGTCATTCTACACGGAGAACGTGAACTAGCTTTCAGGACCAGATAGGCAGTAGACCGCATCTCCCGGCAGAAGTCCAGCTCTAAAGCAAGCTAATAAGGCCAAAATCACAGCCATCTCTCGGTCCCTCCCTGAAGCAGTTCCCTGTTTCTGTGGCTGAACACCTGATGGGGGAGGCACCTTGCATTTAGGGGCAATATTATACAACATGCCTATTTATAAATCCTTGACTCGCACTCAGCGCGGTGAGTTGATTACACCCTGAGAGGCAGGTAGGAAATGAGAGGGTCCTAAAAACAGAACCTCTGCCCCCTCTCACACTTCATACCGAGCGCATATAGCTCTGTGAAGCAGCTGTGCTAATAAAAGGGAGCACAAAGGTGGATATTCCATGCCAGTATCACTGTGGAAGTACCTCTCAAATTCATAGCAAAATGTTAACTGCTTAATGCATTACTAATCTTAGCATATAACATTAAGCTAATAACAAAGTGTTTAAATTAAGTCTGGAAATTGCTGGGGCTCCCTCCCCCCCACGTAGCACTGGTAAAATGCCTGTCGAGGGCAAAAAAGTTTAAGTGGCTCAAATAGAAGTAAAAGGCATTATTGAGCTGATTCGCATCAGAAAGCACCCGACAAGCAGGTAGGTCAGCTAACTCACCCTGTCACAACAGGGTTGTACTTTTATAGGGCGAGGAAAAGACAGACAGAGTTCTTGTAACAGTTGTCATCTCTAATTTCTGTGAGACATCCGGCTGGAACAGCTGGAGACTGTTCCAGTGCTCCTGCCTCGCGCTCAAGAACATTTGGACAGTCTCACCCTGCTGACTGTCAAGAACGGTTGTTTAACGGTCCTGCCCCGGTTCTACTAAGGTTGGGGGCCGGAGGGAGAGCAACAAAAAGCTGAAAGGACCAAGTACGAAAAGGAAGCAACGCTGGGAGACAAGGCAGCTGGAGACCTTCTCTCGTACCTGGTTTCAATCCTCGACCTGCCTGGGGAAACAAATTTCCAGTGAACCCTGGCCGCTCTAGTGATGTCACCGTTCACGACGGTCGGGCTGTGCTTCGCCACGTGTCCCAGGTCCTGAGGGTTGTTTCCTTAGCTTCGGCCAGGATTTCGGCTAAAGGTCACGTCCGGCCTTCCCGATGGGACTGGCCAGATGTGGGGGGGACGGAGAAAAAGAAAAAAGAAAAAGAAAGGCCGCGGTGATGAGGGTACCTGGGTGCCATAGGCCACGGAAAGGTAAATAATTCAGGAAGCGACCCGGGGAAGCTAAAACATTCGGGTGCCAGAACTTTAGCACGAGAGGAAACGCCGTAACTGGAACCGTAGCTCGCTGCTGGAAGAAGGAACCGCAGACGGAAGCAAAGCCACGCAGATACTTGCCTCAGCTCCTGAAGTTCCAGGTGCCAGAAGTCAGAATTGGTCCCAGAAGGTGGAGGGCTCTTCAGGTGGGGAGAGGCCATTTCCAGATGTCCGATTTCTGTCGGGAACAGGCAAGCTTCAGGTACGTCTCTAAGGCTTATGGGAGCTCATTCCAAACTTTTTACAACTGGGTATTTAGGCCTCTATAGTGTGGGAGCTTTGCGGAATGGGCAAAGAGGAAGAGGATCCCCAGCAAGAAATTAGGAAAATGCTCCCCATCGAGGCCGAGTTATCCTCAGGGAAATCTCTGCCCTAGAGAGCAGCGTGGTAACGTGGACTAAAGATTGGTGCCAAAGGTGCTCTTTAATCAACTGTCAGTCCTTGGCAGGTCCGGCTTGGTTTTATCCCCCTTTCTACCTCTAGGATGCAACACAGCACCTGGCTAAGGGGCTGTCGCTTGAATCGGAATCAGGGGCTTGAAAACTGAGGGAGCATCAGGATCACCCGGACAGTCTGTTAGACTACAGAAGGCTTTTGGTCCAGGCAGCCTGGGGCAAGAATTCGCATTCCTATCCCAGTCCCAAAGGGTGCCGAAGATACTGCTCCAGGAATCACACGTTGAGAACCAGTCAGCATTGTTTTAAATCAGGGGTCCACAAGCTACAGCCTGCTGGCCGATCCACACTCAGCCTCCTTTTATACAGCCCAGGATCTAAGAACTTTTTACTGTTTTTCTTTTTTTCTTTTTTAATGTTTATTTATTTTTGACACACACACACACACACACACACACACACACACACACACACACAGCGCAGGAGCGGGGAAGGGGCGAGAGAGAGGGAGACACAGAACTCAAAGTGGGCTCCAGGCTCCGAGCTGTCAGCACAAAGCCCCACACGGGGCCTGAACCCACAGACCGCGAGATCATGACCTGAACCGAAGTCGGACGCTTAACTGACCACCCAGGCGCCCCAAAGAATTTTTTTAATACTTTTAAAACACACAAAGAAGAGCACGTGACAGACTATATGTGTCCCACAAAGTCTAAAATATTTCCTATCTGGCCATTTGCAGAAAACATTTACCAACCTCTGGTTTAAACAATACAGTTATTGCAAAAGCAAACAACTTAACCTGGAAAAGGTTTACACTGCAGAATCAAAACCAGATATTTATGTTCCGTGTTACCTAAATCGCACTGTATTTCCAATATGCTGTCTCTGCCCAATGCTTGTTTGGCTGCTTATATCCATTTTAGCAGCTATAAGAATGATTTCAATTATTCTGTGGAAGCATTTCACTGAATTAAAATGTAGATATTTTTAGAAGCATTATTCGGTGATAGTTTGAGGAAAATAGGCACAGATTAGTGCTTTCAATATTTAAGCTTCTCTATTTTAACTGCACTTTAAATCCTCCAGTTTGGGGGATGTTCTGAGAGGCCATTTCCAGATGTCAGATTTCTATCGGGAACAGGCAAGCTTCAAGTACGTCTCTAAGGCTTATGGGAGCTCATTCCAAACTTTTTACGACTGGGTATTTAGGCCTTTATATTGTGGGAGCCGCGTATTGGTATGCCACAGTGCAGGCTCACACCGGAGAGCTGGTTTGTACGAGCAGAGCCCGAATGACCTTGTGAATCACTATCTTGAAAATGTAGAGACCCCGTCCTCCCTCTAGGGCACCATCAAGTAGAATGTGCAAAAGAACGTGTTGTTCGGTGTTCAAGGTCAGGGGCTTTGAGGGTGGCCAACCCGGAGTGTCTAGGTGACAGGTCTTGATCTCCTTGGAAACGCCAGCTGTGGAAGGAGGGGAAAGGCCACTGATGGTTGCTAGGTTAAGTTGCCGTGCTATAAAGGGTTTTTGCACAGAAATCCCAGCTCCGGATGCTGTGTCCAATCTGCTGTTCCTGGACTCCCTGCACTTAAGTCCCCCCCCCCTCCCCCACCAAACCTATGTCTCATGGCTGTCTCACTGGACCACCACCCACCCCAGGCTTAGAACCCGCGGGGACGCACTTGCACACCCTGTAGGTCACCAACCCGGATTTCCATTATTCTTTATCTAGTTTAGAACTGCATCCAGGATCAAGAAGGGAACCGTAACGTAACTAGTCTCTTAAAAGTGTAAGATCCATCCAAAGACTCCTGCCCGTCCACATAGTCTGAGGGTGACTGTAGATTGATCGTGAGTAGCCCCAATTATGAGTGTTGAGATTTCAGATACCCAGATGATGATTACTGATCGGAGGGATTTTCCCAGTGCCTTACGATAAGACGTCAGGACCTCTGAGCTACCCTGATAGGTCTGGGCCTCATGAATGACTGAAATGGGTTTCCTTTCCTGGCTGGCAGGGTGGAGCCTCTAAGTTAAACAGGTATTAACTGAAAGAAAGAATGTGGTATATCTCCTACAACTGAGCATTTGTATTGAAATGTAAACTTCCCCCATGAGGAGAGTCTCTCTTTGGATTTCGAAGAATGTGTGCCCATCCTCATCACAGCCTACCTCATCATAGCCTGTAGAATGGAAGAAGGTTCGGTCTGAGACCATGTCTATGATAGTTACTGCGCTGCATTGCAGAAATGAATGTGGCCTCTCAGAAGTCACTGCTGCTTCTATGATAGTGGGCTGGGATACATGAAGTTTGACAGAATCTACGTTTGAAACACCCCCCTCCCCAGCAGGGTGATCTTTAGAAGGGATCCTCAGGAGGAGAAGAGAACGCGTACATTCATACTCGATTCTGCTGATGGGATTAGCTTCCCTGCGATTCCCAGGAGCATGGGTAGAAAGGGAGAGGATATGAATTTTTGTGTTTAAGGCCCTTTATTAGATTTTAAACATTAAAACCCAAAACGAAACAAAATAGGAAATTCGTTCCTGAGAGCGGGTGGCATACCACAGGAGATGTTGGCAGGTCCTGAGCTATAAAAGATCCCTAACTGCCCCTTGCCTGGATGTGCTGCTCAAGACCCACACTATTTCATTTGGACAGAATATTTTGCCTGCTATGGAAATGATCATCTGCCCACAGGTGAGGATGTGCGTAGCAATTGCTACAAGGGTAGACACACAACAAATGCTGTGGCAGTGGTGGGTATCCGAGGCCAAGCAACTATGGAACCTGATGGAATTCCTAAAGGCACTCGGGTTCTGCAAGCATACAAGTGACTCTGGCTGAATCTCCGCTAGCTTTAGAAGAGGGTTTTCTTCTTGCTGACAACCAGAGTGCATATTAGACAAGCTTCTTAAATACACATCAGAGTGCTGGAGAAAAAGTCATCTGCATTTACACAGATGCTAGCGATTCTCTAACACAGGAGACTGGCCCAGGAAATGGAGACCCAGACACCATTTAGCACAGATTTTGGCAGAAGAAGAGGTCCTGACAGCCACTTTGCAGACTTTTGGGAAGCCAGGTGGTAGCATGCTTATGTACTGTCACTAAGCACAAGTTGCCAAGTAAAAGGGAACTTGATTCCTCACCAGATGGACACACCCTTGATTTTGCCATCAAGATGACAGCCTAGGGCACTGGCAGAAAAGATGTGATTAATGGCACTGCTGGGCCATGAACAGTTCAGAAAAATGAAAACATCTCTTTTTGTCTTGCTTATAGAAAGCCACAGACGTTTCACGGTAGATTGTGCTGATTAAGAGAATTAACAGGTAGTGATGCAGAAGACAGGCTTAACTTGAGCGATTTCAGGCTATCTGGGAAGGACACACTTGTTCCACGTCAGTATAGCTTCAGCCAGCCCCGAGACCCTTGGGTCAGACCGGTGAGACCAAGTATTCGGAGAGAAAGGGGCATAACCGGTTACCAGATGGTAAGTGTTGGGTGACTGAATGAGTGATTGGCTCATAAGTCAACTCTCTTCCTGCTCTATACCCTAATGTTAAACGAAATGAACACGAGATGATATTCAACATTTTGTTCCCAGAATCCAGGGCACACTGTAGAAAAACTGAAAAAACACAAAGGACACACACTAATCTGGAAAGTCACCAAAGAAATGAGACAGATTAACTAAAACAAAATGGCCATTATCAGGCTGAGTTATATCAGCAAAAACAGATGCCAAAAGACATACGCAAAGGAAAATGGAGAAGGTCAAGAAATCCAAGACGAGTTTTCTGAAAAGACCAACAAAAGACTCAAAAACTAGCAAAACAGATCAAGAAACGTAAAGAAGGGGAGAATGCAAAACTGAGTGAGATAAGGGAATATTTACATAATTACAGACACATTTTTTAAAATCATAAGAGGATAGTAACAATAGTATCTTGACAGAATTTTTGAGAATTATTCATTGTTAACATATATTTGAATGAATATATATATATATATATATATCTACAATCATTAATAAAAGTGAATTGGTAGTCAATTTCTACCTCCATTTCAATAAAAAAAGATATGAATGCCAAGAAGTCTTACAGGCAAATTTCACCAAATATTCAAGCAACTGATAGTCCTTATGTAATACAAAGTATTTCCAGGAATAAAAATGAGAGAAAGCTGTTCAACACATTTAATGAAACTAGTATAACCTTTGTACCAAATAAGAGAAAAACAGTATAAAAATAAACGTAAGGGAGGAAATTTTACCCACCGAAAATATGCCTCTTTGGCATATTGATTATTCTAAGCTGGTTATTTTTAAGTAACTGCAGACACACAGAAATTCTGAAAACCAAGTCGAAGTTACCCCTTTATGAAAGACATTTACATGTATAAGGAAAATATCCATTTCTAAGGGCATCCCCCTCAGTACTAGGAAAAGGGGAATGACTCTCTAAACCTCTAGAAACTGTTATTAGTGGAGAAGTCTAGGACTTAAACCTGCTTAACTACCTTACCTTCGCTTACTGTGCTCTCCTGGTAACCTCCCGTAACTGACTCTCTGCCCCCACCATCATCTTTCATCTTTGGCTGGAGATAGTGCTTAAGGTGACGGCCTCAGCCATTCTGGGAAGTTACCATTTTCCTGGGTCTTTCCAATGTATATAGGTAGTATACATGTAATTAAGCTTTGATTTGATTTTCTCCCATTAATCCGTCTCACGTCAATTTTATTCTTAGACTAGTTAGAAGAAGCTTGAAGGGAAGAGGAAATTTTTTCTTCGCCGACATAAGCATATAGCATAAAAGAAAAATCCTAAATACAGTATCATATTTAATCCAGCTGTGTGTGCACATGCATGCACACCTGTACATATACATAATGATCAAGAATGTTTTGTCTTAGGAATATAAGGATGCATCAATATCAGAAAACCCATGCAATTTGTCACATTGATAGTTATAGAAGACAACAATATCAACAGATGGCCAAAAAAAAAAAAAAAAAAAAAAAAACAATTCAGCAAGAGTGAATCATTCATGACTGAAATTATTAGCAAACTAGGAATAGAGTAATACTTTCTTAATCTGATAAATAGCTATTAAATAGCTTAACACAAAACATATTTAATGATAAAACATTAAAACCACGTCCGTTATCTTCAGGAACAAAACAAATATCACTGCTATCACTACTGCTGTTTACCATTGTGCTAGAAATTCTAAATGAAACACTGTAAGAAAAAGAAAATATATTAAAATCAAAAGAGGGGCACCTGGGTGGCAGTCAGTTGAGCCTCCGACTTTGACTCAAGTCATGATCTCGGGGTTTGTGTGTTCAAGCCCTGCATGGGGCTCGCTGCTGTCAGCACAGAGCCTGCTTCCAATACCCTCTGTCCGCGCCCCCCACCCCCACTCTCTCTGCCCCTCTCCTGCTCGGGCTCTCTCTCCCTCAAATATAAATAGACATGAAAAAAATTAAAATCAGAAGAACAAAGAGAGAGAGACAAATTGTCATTGTTCGTTGATGATAGGATTTCCTCACAGAGAAACCAGGAGTCACAGGCAAATGAAACTGAGACCACTTCAAAGCGCAAAGTTGAACAAAAATCAAAATGGCTGCCCTCCGGCATCAGTGAAGCTCTATTTTATTTTATTTTTATTTATTTTTCATTTTTTTGAAGCTCTATTTTCAAGCAACCCTTTTTACTCTCTTCTGCAAACCTCCCTTCCTCCCTTCTTAGCCTTTTGTTTCTGGAACCCAGTACCACCCTGAAAACATGATGTAGGAGGCTGGCAGCCTTTCAAACCTCTGAGCCCCTTCCTCCAGGAGGGCTGCTGCAGAGCTACTGTTTCTCTTGATCCCAAACCTTCGGCTCCAAAGCACCAAGCATGAAGCACGGAGGTTGGCTTTTGACACCAAAACTGACAAGAAAGTCCATGGAGGTTGCTAAACACAAGTCAACATAGGAAAACCAACAGTGTTTCTATACGCAGCAATAATCAGTTCAAACATGTAACAGAAAGGAAACATCCAGTGTTGTAATAAAGTGAAACTAAAAACATGTAATATATACCTTGACAGAGAAAAGTATATATTTATTTTTCAAAGAACATAAAAGTCCTGAGCAAATGGAGAATAAACCATATCCCAGAATGGGAGAGCTCAATATCATAAAATGAAAATTCTCTTCCAAATCAATCTGTAAATTCAATGCTGTTCCAGTCAAAATCTTACAAGGAAATATTTCATGCTAGAAAGATTCTAAGATTCATATTGAGGACTAAAAGTCCAAGAAGCTTTATTTATTTATTTATTTATTTATTTATTTATTTTTAATTAAAAAAAATTTTTTTTAATGTTTATTTATTTCTGAGACACAGACAGAGCATGAGTGGGGGAGGGTAAGAGAGAGAGGGAGACACAGAATCTGAAGCCAGCTGCAGGCCCTGAGCTGTCAGCACAGAGCCCGCGGGGCTCGGACTCACAAACCGCAAGATCATGACCTGAGCCGAAGTCAGTCGCTCAACCGACTGGGCCACCCAGGCGCCCCGAAACTTTTTTTTGAATGTTTATTTTTGAGAGAGAGAGAGCAAGAGAGAGAGAGGCATGCAAGAAGAGACGGGCAGAGAGAGAGGGAAACAGACAATCCCAAGCAGACTCCGCGCTGTCAGCACAGAGCCCGACGTGGGGCTCAAACTAAGGAACCGTGAGATCATCACCTAAGCCAAAGTTGGACGCTTAACCAATTGAGCCACTCAGATGCCCCTAAAAGTCCAAGATACTTTAAAATTATCTTTGTGAAATAATACCGGGAGAAAGACCTTTCTTCCATACATCAAGATTTAGGACAAAGTTATCTTAGGAGTATTGATGCCGATCAATGGAACAGAGTAGATGACCCAGGAAAAGATCTGTGCACGTTGGTATGTGATATGGTTGGCATTACAATTAAGTGGGGAAAATTGACTTGCCATATGTTAAAAATAAGACACTGTACCTTACCATACCCAAAGTAAATTAAAAATGCTTCAGTGTGTAAGTGTTTAATATAAACTACATAAGTGTAATAAGAAAACCTAAATGATATCTTTGTGACCTTGTGATAGGAAAGGGTCTCTTAAGCATGACACAGGAAGTACACATAAAAAAATTGGGGGCGCCAAGGTGGTTCAGTCAGGTAAGCATCTGACTCTTGATTTTGACTCAGGTCATGATCTCGTAGCTTGGGATTCTCTCTTTCCCTCCCTCTCTCTCTGCCCCTCCCCTGCTTACTCACTCTCTCTCACTCTCTCTCAAAATAAATACACATTAAAAAAAGAGAAAAGAAAAAAATTGATGGAGTTGATTATGTCAAAATTTTAAAGTTCTGTACAAAAAAACAGCACAAAGAGAGTTCAAAGATAAGTTGTAGACTTGGAGAAGCTATTTGTGACATTCATTTAAAGAAAATCAAATACATGAGACACAACAGAAAATGGTTCTCTTGCAGAAGAGGGAATTGGAATGTCTAAGAGTAAACGAAAGATGAAATGCTCAACCTCACTAGCAGACTGAAGAAAAACAAAACAAAGCACACATCTATCAGATTTTTTAAAACATAAACCTCATAGGGGCGCCTGGGTGGCGCAGTCGGTTAAGCGTCCGACTTCAGCCAGGTCACGATCTCGCGGTCCGTGAGTTCCAGCCCCGCGTCAGGCTCTGGGCTGATGGCTCAGAGCTTGGAGCCTGTTTCCGATTCTGTGTCTCCCTCTCTCTCTGCCCCTCCCCTGTTCATGCTCTGTCTCTCTCTGTCCCAAAAATAAACGTTGAAAAAAAAAATTAAAAAAAAAAAAACATAAACCTCATAAATGTTCGTGAGAAAGAATGCAGACTTGTAAAGAAGAGTAAATTAACAACAGGTAGCCAAGGCTAAAACCTGACATCTTAAATAGAGGCAACTACTGTCATGTGAATAAAATTAAGTACTAGAAGGATTTAACAAATTCCTGTCAGTGATGTCATCAGGTTAGGAAAAAGGGAAATTGGACTGTGGAGAAATGCAACGAGGAGATCAGCTCCGTCCACAATATTTTTATTCTATTTAAAAAATATTAATCAAATGTTAACACTTATTAACAAAATAGGATTTAGATTGGGAAGCCGATGCTAGGCTAAGATTGAATTGACATAAACAGCAATAAAGGAATCAAGACATCTTGCAGAGATGGAGACAAAGAGGGAGAGAGGGAGGAGAGCGGGAAAGGAAGACGGAGGGAGTGCATCTCAGCTTGGGCGGAAGGCGGTGAGGTGACAGGAGACTAAGAGAAGGTACCACGGTGCTTGAAAACAACAGAATGATAAAAGTGCGAGCGAGGGTCATGAAGTCATGGATGAAGCTGTCTTTTATCTAATAGCCTACTGGGGGTAAAACAGCATTTCTGAAGTAGGAGGTGACAGAAGTCATCTCTTAGGAAAATCTCTCTGAAGGGAGTTAAGAGCTGGTAGGATTCAGAGAAGTCCCCTCCTACCCGCTTCAGAAACAAAGGAGGAACACAATAGAAGCTTTCATTCCTGAATTCCTTCATCTCCCCTATGCCCTTCTTTGCGAAAGAACAGAAGACAGACCCTTCTACATCCTACCCTGTTTGCCACTTTTCTATCCTAAGAACCACAGAGTTTAGCAGTTCGGAGACATTTTCCCCAGACACCATTCACTGCATCAAATAGTTCGTGTATAGGCTAGCATTTTCAGCAAGGGCACATTTCTTCCTGCGTAAAAAATATTATGACGAATAATTCTGTTATAAGCTAGGATGAATTCATCGCTATCATCTCTCTTCTGCAAAAGAAACAAAGAAGCAAATGATTCTGCATCCTCAGCCTAGGCAAATACCACATCGTTTCTACTGAATGCTTCCAACAATTCTCGTTGTTATTTTTCCTAACAAAGTGCAAAAACATCAGCGAAAAAATGACGGTTTATAGTGGTGTGTGATTCGAAGGGACTGATACTCCACACAGTATTATTGCCTATTACTACCCTGGAGGTACTTGAAAAATAATCAAATATTAATTAACAAATTATCTATGGCTCCGTGCAGAGGAGAAAATAGCATTTTTTCACCTGAAATTTAGACTAATAAACACAGACTTTTAACAAACGCTGGATTAGGCTTTTGGGCACTTGGGGGTGTGGATCCGGCTCCAACGAGATTTGCTGCTGGTCCAAAATGGGGAATTAATCAAATACCGTTCAAAGGCCATTTTGCAGTTTATGATCTTGAGAAAGTTTACACATTAAAACTAAGGAATTTGATGCAGAGGGAATACCAAGATAATAAGAGAAGAGGTCCTTGGGTTTCATTCATCACAACCTGTAGGTACCCGCGATCACTTGAAAGGGACTGAAGACTGTCACCAACAGTAGTATATTTATGTACCTTATCAATATGAAATATACGTCATCGCATGCCCTTTCAATGCGGTGGCAACATATAATGTAACTGTAGAGAATAACATCCACTTTAAGAATTGATGGAAACTATCATGTTATAGGTTAAAGGGGATGATAGTGGTAGGAAACGATCATCAAAATCTCTTTGCACCAATAGCAGAAAGCGGAAAGAGCATGCCATTCACTCCTCATACAAGACTTCTCACTAAAGGTGAATTCCAAGATAAGTTAAATAAATACCATTCATTGAGTCGTTGGGAGAAAATAATAGAAACTCTGTTTATATTTATTTTTGACCTGCCGCCTTTTAATTCCCATGTTTCATTTGTTTTAGAATTCACATAAATATTAATATAGTGATATATGGTTACAATTTATATAAATAAATAAATACATAAATAAATAAATAATGCAAAAGCACGGTTTCAGGTTGTAGAGGAGGAAAAAAATAATTTTTTCACTATCCTTCTAGGTTCTTAGCTGAGACCTCCTGCAATTAAAGAGATTAATGGAGAAAAACAAACAGGAGTTTAATAACATGTATACTCCTGTACAATGGGAGAGACCCAGGAAAACTGACTACCTCCCCGAAATGGCCCAAGCCACAACCTTAACTACCATCTCTGACTAAAGACAAAATGAAGGATACTGGGGCTGTGGAGCAGGTTATGGGAGGTGACTGTAAAAGGCACAGTACACAAGGGTCAGGTTGTTAGGCAGATTTAGGTCCTGGTCTTCTCCAGGGTTTTCTAGAGATCGGAGTCATCCTCCCCTTCCTGATACAAGGAGGGAGACAAGTGGAGGTTTTCCTTATAAATGTACACGTCTCTTACAAAAATGTAACTTCTACTAGGTTTCCAGGGCTTCTCCCATTTCTGCTGTGTCTTTAAAAATAGCCAACTCAAGATAATTAATCCTATGCCAAGAGGCATAGTTTGGGGTGGCAAATTCTGCTCCCCTTCAATCTCTTTACCAAGTGTTGTCTAAATTAGTCTTCTAATTGGTCCCGCTGCCTCTAGTGTTACCCAGATCCCTCCAATCCTTTCTCTACATTGCCACCAGAGACATCTTGTGTACATCTGATTGTGTTATTCTCCTGCTTAAAACCTGTTCAAAGGTTCCTTGTTGCCTACAGAAAAGCAATCCATAAGGAACGTCATGATCTGGTCAGTACCCACTTCTTCAGGTTTATTTTCATCGGAGCCCATTGATACACTTCACTCAAACTGTACTGAACTACTCTGATCCATGTTAAATTTGTTCAGATCACACTTCACCTATAACAGTATTTTAAATTGGAAGTTTGAACTGAGTCACCACAGTACAATAGACATGGAATTTCAAAGCCAGGTTGCCAGAATAAAAAGCAGACTTTCACAATGTAAAACCTTTGGAACCAGTTAGAGATTAATTTTAGGTCAGATTTCCTGGAAACAGACTGTGAGATGGGTGGTTATATGCACAAGGTTCACTGGGAGTATTCTAGGGAGATGTAGGACAGTAAAAAAGCAGGACTGAACAAAGAGAGAATCTTATCTCCACTTCTTTGCAAATGGGGCCTTAGAGAATATTCCAGAAATCTCTAGAGCTTGGATGCCTCGATTTTCAAAGTTGTACCAAATGAAGGAAGGGGTCAGGCCTTTGAACCCTCACATCACCCAATCATTGTCCATACACCACCTGGTTGAAAGGTAGTTGTAATCTCGGATGAGAAGACAATGCCCTTTAAGAGGCCCAGTTGTGAGCCATCAGCAGAAGGGATCTCCAGCATTGGTGCTGACGAGGGGATCTCGGTGGATCAAGACGCTACCTGCTAGAAATTTCTAAAGCCCAAAGAAAGATATTAAAAGTGCAAGTGAAGAGAGATAAGGGAAGGACTTGTGAACGATTTCTGCTAGTTAAAAGAAATTGCTCCTGTGCCCAGAAGGAGAAAAATGTTGGGCGGGGGGGGAGCACTCTTCCTTTTACTTCAAGCCTAGAAAAAGACGCTTCAAGGAGAGCAATTTACAAACCTAAAGTAGGTCTCTTGAAGTTTGAGAAAATAGTGATTAACAGTGAGGACTTTAACAAGTTATATAATTCCTCTGACCTGTTTCCTCAGCTGTAAAATGTTTACAAAGATATTTACTTTGTTGCTGGTTGTGAACACTAAATAAGAGAAGCGATCTAATTAATTTAGCCCAGAACCGGCTGGAGTAATTTACTGATTAATATAGTTCGCTTTACATTACCTCCTTCTAATCTTTGCCAAAATCACACATTCTTAATGAGGTCTTAAATGACCATTCTCTCAAAAGTCTTGACTCTCTACTCCTCATGGCAGCATTTCTTCATATACCACCTGTTTACAGCTCTCCATAGTACCCGCCATCTAACATACAGGATAAATCTACTTTTTTGTTTGTTGTCTGGCTACTGCCACTAGAATGTCAGCTCAGTGACAACAGAGACTTGATCTTTCTTGCTCTCTGCTGTATTCTCGGTGCCTGGAACAGGGCCTGGCACATAATAGGCACTCCAAAACTATTTGTTGAATAAATGCATCTAGAATACTATTTAGGGAAACATAGTTAATTTGCACTATAACCAAGTCTATTTTATACTATACTGCATGAATATTTCAAGAGCATTCAACCCAGAAATTAGGAGCATAATTGACATACATTGAAAGGTTTAGAGAGTTATGGTTGACAAGACATTAGTATTAGGAATTAACTTTACATTTCAGATTTGGCAGGCACAACAGCCCTATAGGACTAACAGCAAAGCTGACTGAAGAGTTAAGAAATTTTACTGTTTGTATTGGCATAGAGCCGACTTATCTGAACAGAGAAAGTACAAGGTGACAACTTGTTATTGAATAAAGCAGACTAAAGAGACAACCCAAAGCGGTTTATTTTTTTTAATATGAAATTTATTGTCAAATTGGTTTCCATCCAACACCCAGTGCTCATCCCAACAGGTGCCCTCCTCAATGCCCATCACCCACTTTCCCCTCCCTCCCACCCCCATCAACACTCAGTTTATTCTCAGTTTTTAAGAGTCTCTCATGGTTTGGCTCCCTTCCTCTCTAACTTTTTTTTTCCCCTTCCCCTCCCCCATGGTCTTCTGTTAAGTTTCTCAGGATCCACATAGGAGTGAAAACATATGGTATCTGTCTTTCTCTGAATGACTTATTTCACTTAGCATCACACTCTCCAGTTCCATCCACGTTGCTACAAAAGGCCAGATTTCATTCTTTCTCATTGCCACGTAGTATTCCATTGTGTATATAAACCACAATTTCTTTACCCATTCATCAGCTGATGGACATTTAGGCTCTTTCCATAATTTGGCTATTGTTGAAAGTGCTGCTATAAACACTGGGGTACAAGTGCCCCTCTGCATCAGCACTCCTGGATCCCTGGGGTAAATTCCTAGCAGTTCTATTGCTGGGCCGTAGGGTAGATCTATTTTTAATTTTTTGAGGAACCTCCACACTGTTTTCCAGAGCGGCTGCACCAGTCTGCATTCCCACCAACAGTGCAAGAGGGTTCCTGTTTCTCCACATCCTTGCCAGCATCTAGAGTCTCCCGATTGGTTCATTTTAGCCACTCTGGCATGAGGTGATATCTGAGTATGGTTTTGATGTGTATTTCCCTGATGAGGAGCGACGTTGAGCATCTTTTCACGTGCCTGTTGGCCATCCGGATGTCTTCTTTAGAAAAGTGTCTATTCATGTCTTCTGCCCATTTCTTCACTGGATTATTTGTTTTTCGGGTGTGGAGTTTGGTGAGCTCTTTATAGATTTTGGATACTAGCCCGACAACCCAAAGAGGTTTAAAATCCACATGGTTCTAGACTTGCTTTAACTCTGACAAATTATGAACATTATTAAAAACCAAGTATGACAAAGTATCTTACGATATTAGAGGAAGATAGTATTTCTATGGCAACTATTTGTGTACTAGGCACTTTTATATGCAGGTTAACCCAATTAATCCTTGCAACAACCCAATGATGAATGTATTATAACCTTTTTACAGATGAAAACACCTGAGGTTTATTTATTTTGATTTTTTACTTTTATTTTCATTTGAAAGAGAGAATGGGGGAGGAGCAGAGGGAGACAGAGAGAGAGGGAGAGAGAGAGAAAGAAAGAGAATCTTAAGCAGGCTCCACGCTCAGCATGGAGCCCCATGCTGATCCATGACCCTAGGATCATGACCTGAGCCAAAATGAAGAGTTGGCTGCTTGACCAACTGAGCCACCTCGGTGCTTCCAAAACACCTGAGATTTAGAGAGGTGAAGTAACACAATAAAGCCACCCAACCAGGAAGTATCATTCATGACATAAGCCTCGGTTTTCAACACATAGACCATTGGTTTCTCTACCACATTGTCATTTTATCATCCTTGTTTCTTCCTGAGGAGGTTAAGAGCACCATAGAATTATGAATTAGAACCACGGCAGGCCATTTCCTGATCAGTTATATATTCTACATAACCCAGTAACAAATCCTGAGTGTATGTCCAGATCCTGAATGGAGTATCTTAACAAATTCTGCTGAAAATAAAAATACCAATTAATATAACCAGTGGTATTAAGTACACTCCCCTGTTTTGAATGCTTAGGGTGCCTAAAGTAAAGGAATTCATCTTAAGTAGATATTATTAATGAAATTTAAGATTTCTAAAGGGGAGAGTTCTCTACCACATGGGAATCTGTTTTCAAGCCCAGAAGTAGAGGAAATATGCCCTTCCTTTTCTGACTCATGTAGTAGAGTTGAGAATAATTCCAGACTGAACTAGCTTTCTATCACTGTTCCAAATAACATATTCAAGTTCTCTGCAAAACTCCACACGCGCACGCGCCTGCGCTCACAAGCGGGGGAGGGGCAGATAGAGCTGGGGACAGAGGATCTGAAGCAGGCTCCTTGCTGCTGACAGCAGTGAGCCCAATGTGGGGCTCAAACTCACAAACTGAGATCATGGCCTGAGCCGAAGTGGGCCGCTCAATTGACTGAGCCCCCCAAGCGCCCCACGCGATCTTTTGACACTATGCACAGTGTTCTTGCCGACAACGCGCAAGACTTCTATTCCATTCCATTTACCCATTCCATTCTGCTAACTCTTAACAATGCTAAACAAGCATGTGAACTTGAGCAGGCAGGGAAAGAAAACACTTTACCTCATATCTGTATCTGTGTCTGTATCCGTACCCATATCCATGTTAAGTTAAATGCAATGACCTTGCCTTTTAGAAGTCAAACCAGGCTAGCAGTTTCATATGGTTCTACATGCTAATATACATGCAGTAGAGGAGACTGTTGAAGAGGGTAGGTTTTGGTACTGGGCAAATGTTGCCCTTGGAGCCCAGCGCTTTCACACGAGGGCAAGATCACTGACTACTGTGAACCTCAGAATCCTCACTGTTCTTAATGGAATACTAAATCAATAATAGTTCTTAGAGTTGCATCTAGCATATACTAAGCCCTCAGTAACTTAATTACTGCTGATAGTAATATTACTATTATGAGTAACAGCGAGGATGCTCATCCACAACAGAGAAGAAATCATCCTTACTCTAGTCCCCAGTAGTTCTTTGAATAAGTATCTGGGTGAAGTATATCAAAGTATTTGCAACTTCTAGAGGAATCCAATGCAGTGCTGTGTTTAAACCATCCTATCTAACTCATGAGAGCTTAACTACTAACGTTTCAGAGATTTTGCAGGCTGGTTCCAGCAGTCAGTATTAAAAATTATATCAAACTTACGATTTAACACATCACATTACAAGCAAGAGTAATAAATACTCAAAACGTGTAATATCTTAAATATTTTACTATTCTCTATGCTCTTGATATTATTTACATCTATTGCATCATTAGGGTGGAAACGGTAATGAACAGTGTGCTACAGTGCATCCGTTCTTGCCTATACATTCAGTGACATCAGTTTGGTAGCTTTAAATTGGCCAACGTAGGAGTATCAACACCACAGAAATCAGAAAATGCTATCAATGCTTCCTCCCCACTCCCGGAAAGCCAGTTGTTAAACATCTAGCAACACACAATTAGACCAGGGTTATGCAAGTTGCTTTTAACCACAGTATCATACCAGTGGCTTACAGTGTGCCCTCCCCCGCTCCACGCATCTGAATTTTAGGATTTGCTTATAGCCATCCTCACTAAAGCCTTGAGCAGAATATAAGGTAAATGAGAAATGTGCAGGTGTAGATAATTCCACAGCCTCAAAATAAGCCCAGGCTTGGGAAACTCATCAGCCTATATTGTTCCCTTTGGAGCAACTGATATGAAGCATATTTCACTTTGAGGGTTAATATACATGTATACACACACACACACACACACACACACACCTAGGAAACTCAAATGACAAATAAAGAATTTGAACACTACTCTAAAATCTTTACAAATATAAGTTAATTTTGTGTAAAAAATTAAGGTATGATCTTTGGTTATAAATTTTATCAACTGTTTCAATATATATATTTGTCAAGTGACTGGATGCACTTCTGACATAATATATACATGTGAAACAAAATTCAAACTATCTTTAAGAGCAGGTACTTCAATGGTATATGCCAATATTTTTGCAGAGCATGGAAACAACGCACAAAAATATTTTGTGGTGCTAAAACATTCTTTTAGCACAGAGCAATATCCAGAGGAGAGAGGAATTCGTATCTTTGGAACCATTACAATGAGAGGACCTGGGCAGGAACAAACCCTGCCAAATATTTTGAAAAACAAATCTTAGGCATTTGGATGACAATGGGTGGGTCCCCAAGTAATTACAAGCAAATTCAAAATTTTGCATTGCATACTCATCCCTGAATACCATATTGCAATTGGATACTGCATGGAAAACTAATTGAGGAGACAGAAGAATTCAGACACATTGAAGACAACTGTTTAAGTTTACATTTGCAATTAGCTCTGTTTTGCTGTGTATATTTAATATTTAATGATGGATATAAATATCTATATTTTCAACATACTAGTTTCTAACAGTAAATCTAGCATTTATTATGCGATGTATTATGTACATGGAATGCTTATAAGAATATGAATAAGTAAAGATATATGCTTTTTTGTAAAATAAGATTGTGGAAGAAGCACCATTTTGTTGTGGATTTAATGTTTATGTCTCTACAAATTTCATAGGCTAAAGCCCTGATATCCAATGTGATGGTATTTGGAGATGTGCTTTTTGAGAGGTCATTAGGGTGAGATGAGGTCATAAGGGTGGGGCCCCGGTAGTGTGGGATCAGTGCCCTTACAAAAGCAGAGACACTAAAATAGAGATACCGGAGAGCTTGCTCTCTCTCTCTGCCATGTGACCACAGAAGAAGTTGGCCATCTCCAAGCCAGAAAGAGCTCATATCAAAATGTGACCAGGCTGGCACCCTGATCTCAGACTTCCAACCTCTAGAACTGTGAGAAAATGTGTTCCTCTGCTGTTTATGCCACCCAGTCTATGGAATTTTGTCATGGTGGCCTGAGCTGACTGATACACATTTCAAAAAGTTTTTATTTTCATCAAGGAGTCTATGAGATACTTCAAATTTATTAAGGAGTACTTTTCTGAATCTGTGAGATAGGCCTGAGGAAAAGTACAGTGCAAGTTATCATGTTTTTGTGGCTGTTTTTTGTTTTTCTGGTTTTTTTTTTTTCTGAGGGAATTTGGGTCAAATATAAAATGGATATAAGCTTATTATCTAAATGCAGCATATTAGTCAAAAAAAAAAAAAAAACACCCACATCAATGGAGCCAGACTACCTTAGTCTAAAGTCTGCTTTTTCTTTTAAAACACTTACTAAAATATCCATGCCTCGGGCCACCTGGGTGGCTCAGTTGGTTAAGCCTCCTGCTCTTGATTTTGGCTCAAGTTATGATCTGGTTCTTGAGGTCGAGCCCCGTGTCAGACTCTGTGCTGACAGCTGATAGCACGGAGCCTGCTTGGAATTCTCTCTCCCTCTCTCTCTGCCCCTACCCAACTCATGCTCACTCATTCTCTCTCTCTTTCTCAAAATAAACTTAAAAAATAAAATAAAATACCCATGCCTCAGTTTCCCCATGTGTAAGGATAATAATAGTACTTCCCTCAAAGAGTTGTAAAACTAAAATGAGTTAATACACATAAAAGTGCTTAGAGAAAATGCTCAGCACATAATAAGCTTTCAATATATGTTGGGTATAATAACTATTATTGTCGCTCTTAAGCAATACCATTTATTGAGCATATATCATGTATAAAATCCTCTAAATAACACCACCTTGCTTAATCTTCACAACAGCCATGATGAGGTAACTATTCCATTAAACTTACAATATTAATAAGTTGTTTGTGGGCCCACGGTTAGCAAGTTGGAGAATCAACCAAGGATTTGTAAAAATGTCTCCCTAACACCAAAAACCCATGCTTTTCCTATTGAGTGTTTCTCAAAATATAGTCTATACCAACTTCATTAGAATCACCTAGGGTTCTGGTTAAAATGCGAATTTGAAGTATTTATGAAATGCTTACTGGTTCAGAGCCTCTGGGAATGGCTCCAGAAAAATCTTTTTTTTTTTAATTTAGTTGCTACTTTATTTTTAGTTTTTAGATATTATTTTTATTGAAGGAAATTCGATGTTACATTAGCTTCAGGTGTACAACATAGTAATTTGACAATTCTGTATGCTATGCTATGCTATGCTCGCCACAAGTATAGCTACCCTGTGTCACCATACAGCACTATTCCAATACAGTTGACTACATTCCCTATGCTGTACCTTTCGTTCCTGTGACTTAGTCATTCCGTAACTGGAAGCCCATGCTCCCGCTCCCTTCTCCTCTGGCAACCACTCATTTCTTCTCTGCATTTATGGGTCTGTTTCTGCCTTTTCTGTTTGTTTGTTTTTTTTTTAATTCACAGAAAAGTGAAATCATATGGTATTTGTCTTTCACTGTCTGACTTAGTTCACTTAGCACAATACTCTCTAGGCCCATCCACGCATGTTGTTGCAAATGGCAAGATCACATGTTTTTTTTATGGGTGAGAAATGTGTGTGTGTGTGTGTGTGTGTGTAATACTGAATACTCAACACTCAATAGGAAAAGCATGGGTTTTTGGTGTTAGGGAGACATTTTTACAAATCCTTGGTTGATTCTCCAACTTGCTAACCGTGGGCCCACAAACAACTTATTAATATTGTAAGTTTAATGGAATAGTTACCTCATCATGGCTGTTGTGAAGATTAAGCAAGGTGGTGTTATTTAGAGGATTTTATACATGATATATATGTGATATATATGATATATATATATATATATATATATATATATATAACATCTTCTTTATCCATTCATCTATTGATGGGCACTTAGGCTGCTTCCATATCTTGGCTATTGCCAAAAATGCCGCAATGTACATAGGGGTGCATATATCCCTTTGACTTAGTGTTTTTGTATCCTTTGGGTAAATACCTAGTAGTGCAATTGCTGGATCACATAGTAGTTCTATTTGTAATTTTTTTGAGAAACCTCCGTACTGTGATCCACAGTGGCACACCAGTTTACATTCCCACCAATGGTGCAGCAGAATTCTATTTTCTCCACATTCTTGCCAACACTGGCTACATCTTTTGTTTTGTTTTGTTTTTGATACTAGCCATTCCGACAGGTATGTGGTGATATCTCACTGTGCTTTTGATTTGATTTCCCTGGTGAGGAAAATCTTGCTTTTTGACCAGTTCTCCAGGTGATGCTTATGCACATCAATGGTTGACTACCAATGCATTGTGCCATGATGGCTACGCTCATTAACTTTCCCACTGGAACATTTTACCATCAACACCGGTGCGAAAAGTCTACAAGATAGGGCTCTTACAATATCAACCACAGGACTATTGATTATTTCTTCTACCTCCAGTCCTCAAGTCAGTTATACTTAGAATCATTTGGGCAAAAATACTGCAGTTATCAGGTAATAATTAAAAATCTATTTGCTCACTACAAATTAACAGTAATTTTATCTTTTTCAAATAAGGCAGGTTGATACTCAGATCCATCCAATAATATGGTTCCCTTCTGTTTTATGAAATAGTGGATGATGAGTTGTTTGTTATACCGTAAATAAATAAGTCTGATTAATAAAATTTGGGCTGCTTCTATGTTGCTGTAGTGAGTATCAGTCTATCTAGCATTTTCAGAAACTACCGTAGCTAAAATATAGAACCTGCTCTTTGTGTGTGTGTGTGCACATGTATATTTGGAAGAGAAAAATTGTGTGCACACTGTAATATTTGGAAGAGAAAAATTTAGAAAAATAAATTGTTCTTAAAATCACTTCCAAATATACTCATTATTATTTGTGTAATGTTTATAATATATATATATATATATACACACACACACACACACACACACTCATTTATTGGCTGTTTCTACACATTGTTAACAGCTATTTTTAACATAGTTATCCTTATATTTTATATACAATTTTATAGTCTTTTTCATTTACCATATATGCTCTTTTTTTTGTTATGAAAGTCTTCATACACATTTTCAGTGGCTGATAATGTTGCAACTATAAGATGTAATATAATGTACTCTATCATATAATGTGTATTTAGATTTTCTTCAGTTATTTTATTATTATCAACTATAAAGTCTAAAACATCAAACTATTTTTTAAAAAATTTTTAGGGGCGTCTGGGTGGTGCAGTCGGTTAAGCGTCCGACTTCAGCCAGGTCACGATCTCGCGGTCCATGAGTTTAAGCCCCGCGTCAGGCTCTGGGCTGATGGCTCAGAGCCTGGAGCCTGTTTCCGATTCTGTGTCTCCCTCTCTCTCTGCCCCTCCCCGTTCATGCTCTGTCTCTCTCTGTCCCAAAAATAAATAAACGTTGAAAAAAAAAATTTTTTTTTAATTTTTTTTAAATGTTTTTATCTATTTTTGAGACAGAGAGAGACAGAGCATGAGCAGGGGAGGGGCAGAGAGAGAGAGGGAGACACAGACTCTGAAGAGGCTCCAGGCTCTGAGGTGTCAGCACAGAGCCCAACACGGGGCTCGAACTCATGGACTGTGAGATCATGACCTGAGCCAAAGTCAGACGCTCAACCAACTGAGCCACCCAGGCTCCCCTAAAACACCAAACTATTAACAAGAGTTATCTTTGAGTAGTAAGATTGTGTACAGTTATTTTTTTTTTTTTTAGTTTTTCAAAATTTATACCACATACATATATATATTTTAACAGAGAAAATGTTATTAAAAATAAAATGAGGGGGCACCTGGGTGGCTCAGTTGATTGAGTGTCCAACTCTTGATTTCAACTCAGGTCATGATCTCATGGTTCGTGATATTGAGCCCCGCATTGGGCTCTGTGCTGACAGCACGGAGCCTGCTTGGGATTCTCCCTCTCTCTCTCTCTCTTTCTCTCTCTCTCTCTCTGCCTTTCCCCTGCTCACACACTATGTCTCTCAAATCAACAGACATTTTAAAAAATAAAATAAAAATAAAATGAATTGTATAATAACAGATGATTACAGATAAAAGAACTACAAATCTCAGACCCAATTTAAGGAGTCTCTAGGAAAAACCAAAGACAATAGGTAAGACAAAAGCAAGGACACTAGAGGAAATTTTAGACTCCTGTGTCACAAATACAACAAATAATACACACAGTCTATCTCCTACCTAGATAAAATACAACCTTATACTAAGGCCTATTTATCATAGTTCCCTTTACCTGATATATTATGTATGGCTTTCAATAAAAAAAAATCACAATACATGCTGAAAGGCAAAAAACACATTCTGATAAGCAAAAGCAAGCATCAGAACCAAACTTGGATATGGCAGAGATTTGAAAATTATCAAATCGGGACTTTAAGATAACTATGATTAATATGCCAAGGGCTCTAATTTTAAAAATGGACAATATATAAGAACAGATAGGTAATATTGAAACTCTAGAAATATCAAAAGAAAATTCTAAAATTCAAAACCTCTAACAAAAGCTTTAAATGCCTTTAGAGGTTCATAGTAGACTAGACACAGCCAAAGAATCTGTGAGCTTAAAGATAGGTCAATGGAAACTTCCTAAATTGAAAAGCAAAGGGAAAGAAAGAACTTTAAAAAATGGATGGAATATCCATACAAATATCCTTACAAAAGGATAACATACACATAATAGGAATACCTGAAGAAGGAAAGAAAAGAATAGAAAAAATGAATAAAGTAATAATGGCTGAGATTTTTTCAAAAATAATACTAGACACCAAACTACAGATCCAAGAAACTCAGAGAACATCAAGGATGATATTCCAAAAAAATCTACAACTAGATATACCACATCCAAACTAAAGAAAACCAAAGACAAAGAGAAAATCTTGAATAAAACCAGAGGTGGGGGGGGGGGCGGGAATCACATTACCTCTAGAGGCACAAGGATAACAACTGCATCAGATTTCTTTTCAAACATCATTCAAGTAAGAAGAGAGTAAAGTGAAATCTATTAAGTGCTGAAAGGCAAAAAAAAAAAAAAAAAAAAAAAAAAAACTCATGAACCTAGAATTCTGTATCCAGTGAAAATACCAATTAAGAGTAAAGGAACATAAAGACTTTCTCCAAAAAAGTCAAGTGGAGAGAATCTGTTATCAGTAGACTGCCTTGTAAGAAGTGTTAAAAGTTCTTCAGAGAGCAAGAAAATGATACAGGTCAGAAAGTGGAATTTACATAAAGAAAGAAAAAGTATTAGAGAAGAAATAAATGAAGGGAAAATATTTTATTTTTCTTATTTTTAATTAATTTAACAGAAAATAATTTATTCAAAATAATAATAGAAACAACTTTTGGGATGACCATAGCTCATGGATAAATGAAATGAATGACATAAAAATTATGGGGGACAAGGGTGCCTGGGTGACTCAGTTGGTTAAGCATCCGACTCTTGATTTCTGCTCAGGTCATGATCTCATGGTTTTTGAGTTCAAGCCCCACTTGGGCTCTGCTCTGACAGCGTAGAGCCTGCTTGGAATTGCCCCTCCCCTGCTCTCTCTTTCTTTCTCTCAAAATTAATAAATAAATAAACTTTTAAAAAAGTTATGGGGGACAGAGGAAGGAATTGAGAATACTCTATAATAAGGTGACTGCACTATCATGTGAAGTACAAATGGACTTAGATTGGTTGTAAATGTATATTGTAGTCTAGAGTAGGACTAAAAATATAAAAATGAATGTAACCGTTATGCTAAGAAAAGAAAAATAATGGAATCACACAAAATGTTCAATTAAAGAATGGACAGGCAGAAAATGAGAGACAAAAAGAAACAAAGCATAGAGCAATGAATCAATGAATAGAAAACAATTACAAATATTATATATATAAACCAAAGTATATAAATAATCACTATAAATATAAACGGTCTGTGCTATTTAAAGACAGAGATTGTCAACGTGGATCAAAAACACAACCCAACTATATGTTGCCCTCAAGAAACTCACTTTAATATAAAAATACAGATAGATTAAAGTAAATGAATAGAGTAAAATATGCCATGGCATTTGCAGTAACCAAAAGAAGTTGGAACAGCTATATTAATTTCAGACAAAGGAAACTTCAGAGCACAGGGAATCATCAGGAATAAATGAAACAACACTAACAATAGGGTTAATTATCTAAGAAGACATAAGAATCCTTAATGTATATGCACCAACCATCAAGTGTCAAGATACCAATATACATGCACGGCGAAAACTGACAGAACTTCAAAAAGAAATAGATGAATCCACTTTTAAAGGTGGAGAGTTCAATACCCTTCTATCAGTAATTCATACATCTCGTAGGCAGAAAATAAGGAAAGATATAGTTGAACTGAACCACACCATCAATCATCTGGATCTAATTGACATTTATAGACTACTTCCTTCAGCCAACAACAGAAGAGCACACATTCTTCTCCAACTCACACAAAACATGTACCAAGACAGATGAAATTCTGGGCCATAAAACTCACCTTAACAAATTTTTTAAGATAGACATCATATAAAGCATGCTCTCAAACAACGATGGAATTAAACTAGAAATCAGTACCAGAAAGACTTCCCCAAATATTTGGAGACTGAACAACATACTTCTAAGTGGCACAGGGGTCAAAGAAGTCTCAGGAGAAAAATAAAAATATTCTAAACAAAATTAATTTGAAAATACAACTTACCAAATTTGTGACATGTAGTGGAAGCAGGGCTTAAAGGGAAATGTAATGCCTTAAGTACACATATTAGGAAAGAAGGAAGAAAGACCTAAAATCAATCCTCTAAGCTTCTAACTCAGTAAACTAGAAAAGAAGGGGTAAATTAAATCTAAAGTAATCAAAATAAATTCAATAATAAATATTAGAGCAATAATCACTGAAATTTTAAATAGGAAAATAGAGAAATTCAACAAAATCAAAAGCTGATTCAAATCTTTGAAAGGTCAGTAAAACTGATAAATCTCTATACAGTCTAATCAAGAAAAAAAGAGACACATGTGATTTTTTTTTAACTCTTTTTATTGTGGTAAAGTACACATAATAAAATTTACCATCTTAACCATTTTTAAGGGTACAGTTAAGTCCAGTCACACTGTTGTGCAACCATCCATCTCCAGAAGTCTTTTCACCTTGCAAAACTGAAACTGTATCCACAAAACAGTAGCTCCCCATTTCTCCTTCCCTCAGCCCAAGGCTACCATCACCAATATAAACTCTACCCATTAAAGATCATTCCTTCTTCTCTTCTCCTCCTATTCCCTGGTAACCTCGAATCTACTCTCTGTGTCTAAGAATCTGACCATTCTCGGTAACTCGTAAAAGTAGAATCCTGCAATATTTGTTCCTTTGTAGACTGGCTTATTTCACTTAGCATAATGACCTCAAGATACATCCGAGTTGTAGCATGGGTCAGATTTTCCTTTTTTAAAGCTGAATGATATCCCATTGTACGTATATACCACCTTTTGTTTATCCATTCATCCACAGAAAGACACTTGGGTTGCTTCTACCTTGGGGCTATTACGAATAATTCTGCTACGAACATGGGTATATAAATATCTGTTTGAGTTCCTGTGTTTTTTTCTTTTTGGTGGGGGGTGGGGTGGGGTGGATGTAATTCCCTGAGGTGCCTTTGCATGGCTTTTACTAATGCCTGTAAAAGGAAGGAGACAAATTATTAATATCAAGAAGGAAAGGGGCCAACACTACTGGTCACCTAAACATTAAAAGAATTATAAAGGAATACTAGCAAGAAAGCTATGCCCACAAACTTGAGAACCAGATGAAATGGGCCAATTCTTCGAAAGACACAAATTATAGACTCTCACAAAAGGAGAAACAATCTGAAAGGCTTATATCTATTAAAGAAATGGAATCAATAATTAATAACCATCCTAAAAAGAAACTAGCAGGCTTATTCAGTTTCACTGGTGAATGCTAATAAGTACTTAAGGAAGAAATGAGTAATTCTCTCCAATCTGTTCTAAAAAATTGAAGCAGAAGAAATACTTCCCCACTCATTCTATAAAGTCAGCACTACCCTAATACCAAGAAAAAAAGACAAAGACATTACAAGAAAGAAAAATAATGGCCAATATCTCTCATAAACATAAATGCAAAAATACCCAACAGAATATTAGCAAATCGAATCCAACAATGTATAAAAAGAATTACACACTATAACCAAGTGGAATTTATTCCAGGTACGCAAGGCTGGTCAACATTGCAAAATCAATGAATGTAATTCTTCACATCAATAGGCTAAATAAGAGAAATCCTATGATCATATCCATAACTGCATAACAATATTGACAAAATCCACCTATCTGGGACAAAAATTCTCTGCATACTTAAAGGAGAAATCCCTTCATTTCATAAGAAGTACCTACAAAAAACCTACAGGCAACATCATACTTAATGATAAGAAACTAGATGCTTTCCCCCCAATTTGGGGAACAAGGCAAGCATGTTCTCTCTCACTGCTCCTTTTCAACATTGTACTGGAAATCTTAACTAATGCAATAAGTAAGGGAAATAAAAGGTATGTAAATTGGGAAGGAAGAAATAAATTTTGTTCACAGATTATATGATTGTCTCTGTAAGAAATTCCAAAGAATTAGCAATAACAAAAAAAAATGGGGACTCATAAGCAATTATAGCAAGGTTGCAGGATGCAGGTTAATATATATAAGTCAATTGTTTTTTATATACCAGCAATGAACAGTTGTAATTTGAAATTAAAAACATAACATAATTTACTTTAGTATGAAAAAAAGGAAATACTTAGGTATAAACCTAACAAAATACATACAAGATGTGTATGAGAAAAACTACAAAAATCTGATGAAAGAACTTAAGGATTTATATAACTGGGAAGATATTCCATGTCCACAGATAGGGAGATTCAATACTGTTAACACGGCAGTTCTTCCTAAATGATGTACAGATTTAATGCAATCCCTGTAATAATCCCAGCAAGTTACTTGTGGATGTTGACTGATTCTAAAGTTTGTATGGAAAAGCAAAAGCCTCCGAATAGTCCACATAATATTGACGATGATCAAAGCTGGAGGACTAACAATCTGACTTTGAGACTTATCTTATTTCTTTTATTGAAGTTTAATTAGCATACAATGTTATATTAGCTTTAGGTGTACAATACAAAGACTCAACAATTCTATACATTTCTTGGTGCTCATCTTGATGACTGTACTCTTAGTCCCCTTCCATATTTCACCCATCCCTTCACCCACCTCTCCTCTGGCAACCACCAGTTTGTTATCTGTATTTAAAGATCTGGTTTTTGGAGCAGTTAAGATGGCAGAGCAGTAGAAGGACCCTGGGCTTTCCTTGTCCTTCAAACACAGCTACACTGAGGTCCGATCACTTGGAAAACTCAAGACATTGATCTGCAGAAAGATCTCCAAGACTGGAGGAAGAGAGCTTGAAAGGTGCAAGGTGTGTGGATGTGAATTGGGGAGAGAAAGATGGAGGCACCACAGAGGGAAGGGAAACGTTTCCATGGAAAGATAAAAGGGAGAGAGAGGCCTTGAGACAGTGCAGGATCAACTTAGCAAAAAGCAAGACCTCTCTGCACCATGAACTGGGGAGCAAAAAGTACTGAGTGCCCCGGTTCTTTTTTGCAAACAGCTTTGGGAGCTCAAACTCTGAGGTTTTGGAAGTGCACAACTTTGGAGCAGATCCATGGCATGTGCTCTGGGGGAAGAGGGAGCTGGCCCCAGAGTTCACAGCATGGTGTAGGGATCTTCAGGGTGCGCTGGGAGAGAAGAGTCCCCTTCCTGGAGTACTTTTGGAAGATGGTTTATTGCCTCCCCCCCCCCCCAAAAAAAAGACCCTGCAGGTGCCAGCCAAAGGCCTTTCGTCAGGAGGGTGGAGCGGCTTTAGTCTGGAGGAGGAGAGCAGATCCACAATGTGCCGGGTGCTTTAAGACTGGGTTTTAAATCCCAGTCCGGCGCCAAAGAAAAAACGCAGGATAACTGTGGCGCAGCATGAGCCGACTGCCCTTGCTATTCTGTGAGGGCTGCCTGAGCAGCGTGGGCTGAAATCCTTGGTCCAGGGAGGTGAGATCGGGGTGGCACCGTTTTCCCTCAACGCCAACACGCGGGGACTTCAGAGGGCAGCACGGCGGCCCCCAGGGGAGGCAGGCCCTGCCTAAAACACACTCTGCCCCTCCGTGCCTGGCAACCGCTTGTTTACTGGGGCAACATTGCCGGAGCCAACGCAGCTGGTCTGTCCTCCAGACAAGCACAGGCAGCACCTCCCAGACACTGAGACACCTCTGTTTCCTTTTTTTCCCTCCTTTTTTTCTTTTGGAATAAGGCTCACAGTTTCTTTTCTTTCTTTTTTTTTCATTTCCTTTTCTCTTTTTTTTTTTTTTGGATCAGGCTTTTCTATTCTTTTCTTTTTCCCTTTTCTTTTCTTCTGCTTTTTTCTTTTTTTTTCTTTTTTGCTTTTATTTTCCCTTCTTTTTCTTTGGAACCAGCCTTATAGCGCTCTGATTCTTTGTTTTGTTGTTGTTGTTCCCTTTCCTTTTCTCTTTTTCTTGGGATCAGGCTCCCCACCCCCTTTTTCCCCAAGTTTACATCAACAAACAAATCAAATCACACCTAGTTAAAGTTCCAAACACTCCTCGACTTCAAGCAAGGAGGAGCTCTGCAGAGGACTGACCAGTGGGGTAGAGCAGCCGAAACACAACAGGAGAGTGCACACAGCATACACCAAAAACGACCTGGACAGTGTATGACCACTTTTAAATATAGTAGTACTCTCAAGTACAGGAAACAAAACAAGATTTTAAAATATGCAGAAGACAGAAACTTAGCCAAAATGACAATACAGAGAAATTCTCCCAAAAAGAAAGGTCAAGAAATCACAACCAGGGACCTCCTCAAAACTGATATAAACAATACATGTGAACAAGAATTCAGAACACCAGTCATAAAACTGCTAGCTGGGCTTGAAAAAAGCATAGAGGACACCAGAGAAACCCTTGCAGCAGAGATCAAAGACCTAAGAACTAGTTAGGATGAATTTATAAAAGCTATAACTGAGATGCAAAATAAACTGGGTATAGTCACAACAAGGAATGAAGAAGCAGAGGAGAGAACAGTTGAAATAGAAGATAAAATTATGGAAAATAACAAAGCTGAAAAAAAGGAGGAAAGGAAATTACTAGATCACAAGGGTAGACTTAGAGAATGAAGCGATTCCATGAAACGAACAATATCCATATCATAGGAGTCACAGAAGAGGAAGAGTGAGAAAATGGGGCAGAAGGTTCATTTGGACAAATTATAGCTGAGACATTCCCTAATCTGGGGAAGGAAACAGACATCTAAGTCCAAGAGGCACAGAGGACTCCCTTCAAAATCAACAAAAACAGGTCAGTACCACGACATATCATAGTGAAACTTGCAAAATACAAAGATAAAGAGAGAATTCTGAAAGCAGCTAGGGACAAACGGTCTTTAACCTACAAGGGTAGACACATAAGGGTAGTAGCAGACCTGTCTACTGAATCTTGGCAGGCCAGAAGGGAGTGGCAGGAAATATTCAATGTGTTGAAAAGGAAAATATGCAGCCAAGAATGCTTTATCCAGCAAAGCTGTCATTCAGAATAGGAGGAGAGAAAAAGGCTTTCCCAGACAAACAAAAACTAAAGGAGTATGTGACCGCTAAAGCAGCCTTGCAAGAAATTTTAAGGACGACTCCCTGAGTGGAGAAAAAAAAAAGGCCAAAGTAGCAAAGACTACAAAGGGCCAGAGAATATCACCAGGAACACCAAATCTACAGATAACAAAAAAGCACTAAATTCATATCTTTCAATAATCCCTTTGTATGTAAATGGACTAAATGCTTCAATCAAAAGACATAGGGTAGCAGAATTGTTAAAAGCAAACAAACAAACACGATTCATCTATATACTGCCTATGAGAGATGCATTTTAGATGTAAGGACGCCTGCAGATTGAAAGTGAGGGGACAGAGAACCATTTTGCACGCTAATGGTTGTCAAAAGAAAGTCAGAGTAGGGGCGCCTGGGTGGCTCAGTCGGTTAAGCATCCGACTTCGGCTCAGGTCATGATCTCGCGGTCCGTGAGTTCAAGCCCCACGTCGGGCTCTGTACTGACGGCTCAGAGCCTGGAGCCTGTTTCAGATTCTGTGTCTCCCTCTCTCTGACCCTCCCCTGTTCATGCTCTGTCTCTCCCTGTCTCAAAAATAAATAAAACGTTAAAAAAATTTTTTTAAAAAGTCAGAGTCGCCATACTTATACAATCTAGACTTCAAAGTAAAGACTGTAACAAGAGATGAAGAAGGGCATTCTATCAAAATTAAGGGTTCGACCCATCAAGAACATCTAATAATTGTGAATATTTAGGCCCCCAAGTGGGAGCACCCAAATATAGAACTCAATTAAACACAAACATAAAGAAACCCATTCATAACAACACCATAATAGTAGGAGTCTTTATTTTTTTCTAAGATAAGGAGTCTTATACCATGTAGTATTCTTTTCTCATTTTTTAAAACGTATTATTTTTAAATTTACATCTAAGTTAGTTAACATATAGTGCAATAATGATTTCAGGAGCAGAATTTGGTGATTCATCACCTATATATAACACCCAGTGCTCATCCCAACAAGCGCCCTCCTTAATGCCCCTTGCCCAATTAGCCCATCCCCCCACCCCAAACCCATCCAGCAACCCTTGGTTTGTCTCTGTATTTAAGAGTCGCTTATGGTTTGTCCCCTTCCCTGTTTCTAGCTTATTTTTCCTTCCCTTCCCCTATGTTCACCTGTTGTGTCTCTTAAATTCCACATATGAGTGAAGTCATATGGTATTTGTCTTTCTCTGACTAATTTCACTTAGCATAATACACTCTAGCTCCATCCAGGTTGTTGGCAAATGATAAGATTTCATTCTTTTTGATTGCCAAGTAATACTGCATTGTATATATGTATGTATATGTATATATGTATTATATATATGTGTGTGTGTGTATGTATATACATACATATATATGTATGTGAGTATATATATATACATATATACACACACACACATATATACACTACATCTTCTTTATCCATTCATCAATTGATGGACATTTGGACTCTCTCCATACTTTGGCTATTTTTGATAGCACCGCTATAAACACTGGGGGGCATGTGCCCCTTTGAAACACCACTCCTGTATCCTTTGGATAAATACCTAGTAGTGCAATTGCTGGGTCCTAGGGTAGTTCTATTTTTCATTTTTTGCGGAACCTCCACACTGTTTTCCAGAGTGCTTGCACCAGTGCGCATCCCCACCAGCAGTGTGAAAGGTTTCCCCTTTCTTCGCATCCTCACCAACATCTGTTGTTTCCTGTGTGGTTAATTTTAGCCATTCTGACAGGTGTGAGGTGGTATCTTATCATGGTTTGGGTAAGTATTTCCCCGATGATGAGTGATGTTGAGCATCTTTTCATGTGTCTGTTGGCCATCTGGATGTCTTCTTTGGAAAAATGTCTATTCAGGTCAGGACTTCTTTTAAAGCTACAGTAATCAAGTCAGTGTGGTATTGCTGAAATAATAGAAAAATGACCACTGAACAGACTAGGGAGCCCGGAAATAGATCCAAACAAATACATTCAATTGATCTTTGACAAGCAAACTCAACGCAGTGGAGGGGGAAAAAAAGCCTTTTCAACAAGTGGTGCTAGAACAGCTGGACATCCACATGTAAAAATAATGAGTCTCAACGCATACCTTATCCCTCTGATCCCTTTCACCAGAATCAGCAGAAGATGGGTCATAGGCCTCAACGTAAAACACAAAACTATAAAACCAGACAACATTGGAGAACATTCAGGTGAACTTGGGTTTGGCAATGAATTTTCACATGTCATTCCAAAAGCAGGATCCGTAAGAGAAAAAAAATTAATAAGCTGGACTTCATTAAAACTAAAATCTCCTTCTCCGGGAAAGACAATGTTAGTAGAATGGGACAAAATTCAGAGATGAGGATAAAATATTTTCAAAACACATAACTGATAAAAGACTTGCATCCCAAATATTTAAAGAATTCCTAAAACTCACCAGTATGGAAACTAAAAACCCAATTAAAACGTGGGCAAAATACCTAAACAGATGCCTCAACAAAGAGATACCCATATGGCAAATAAGCCATGTGAAGATGCTCAACACCGTATGTTAGGGATTTGCAAGTTAAAACAATGAGATACGACTATAAACCTGTCAGAATGGCTAAAATCCAAAACACGGACAACATAAACACTGACAAGGACGTGGAGCAGCAGGAACTTTCACTGTTGGTGGGGGGTGGGGGGGGGTGGGATGCAAACTGGTACAGCCATTTTGGAAGACAGTCTGGCAGTTTCCCAAAAATCTAAGCACACTCTTACCGTATAACATTTGTACTCTTACGGATTTAGCCCAATTGACTTGATAACTTACAGGCACACAAAAAAGTGGACACAAGTATCTATAGCAGCCTTATTCACAATTGCCCCCAACTGGCAGCCACCAAAGTGTCCTTTAATAGGTGAATGGTTAAACATCTGTACAATGCAATCATATTCATCAATAAAATGAAATGAACTATTAAGCCACACAAAGAAATGGAGGAGCAGTAAAAGCATATCACTAAGTGAAAAGAGCCAATCTGAGAAAGGTACTGTGTTATTCCCCCTGCATGACATTCTGTGGTTGCAAAACTATATAGACGTTAAGAAAGATCAGTGAGGAGCGCCTGGCTGGCTCAGTCGGTTAAGCATCCAACTTCAGCTCAGGTCATGATTTCGTGGTTTGTGAGTTCGAGCCCCGTGTCGGGCTCTGTGCTGACCGTTCAGAGCCTGGAGCCTGCTTTGGACTCTGTTTGCCTCTTTCTCTGCCCCTCCGCCACGTGTGTGCACCCTCTCTCTCACTCTCTCTCTCAAAAATAAATCAACATTAAAAAAATACTTTAAAAAAGATCAGTGATTGCCAGGGGTCGAGGGGTGAGAGGCAAAGGGATAAACAGGCGGAGTGCGGAGATTTTTACAACAGTGAAACTATTTTGTATGATACTATAATGGGGGCTACGTGACATTATGAGTTTGTCAACACCCACAGAACTGCACAACTCCAAGCGTGAACCCTAATATAAAATAAAATAAATAGATAAAAGTGCATTGAACATCACCATAATAACCCTGGATTGCATTTCTATTTTCACAGGATAGAGTTCCATAAGTAAACTCAGTCGATCTGTATGGCTACACTTAAGACGTTTGTTACAGCTGAATCCATTCTCACACCAGTGACCAATGTTACGTCTCAGACTCTCATAGTGGACTTTGCATTTGTCAGTCTGGCTCTTCCCTAATCCTGGCAAGTCAACTCACAAAAGAGTATATGTTGGTCATAAGAAAGAGAAGTTGGGGTGCCTGGGTGGCTTAGTCGGTTAAGCATCCGACTCTTGATTTTGGCTCAGGTCATGGTCTCACGGTTTGTGGGATCAGGCCCCACATGGGGCTGTCAGGGCAGACTGCCAGCACGGATCCTGCTTGGAATTCTCTCTCTCCCTCTCTCTCTCTGCCCCTCTGCAACTCGCACATGCTCTCTCTCAAAATAAAAAAATATATTAAAAAAATCTTAAAAAAATAAATAAACATAACGAAAGAAATCACGAGGCTACAGACAGATTAGCAAAAGGTATCACTCTCCGGAAAGAAGAATGGAATCTACTTGTCACCTCTTGCCTGCTCAGCATCAAGCCCGTTTGGATGCTTGGCTGCATAGACACGGAATAATTTCCTTCTCTTACTTTGTAAATTAAATTTAGCAGTAAAACCCCCACAAGTTAGTATACACATAAAATAGCAGACCCTTATTGTGTTTATCAGTTGTTTGTCCATTTCATTGTTGAGCAGTATTCCACTTGTGAGTGTAACACAGTTCCCTTCCCCTTTCCCTGCTCAATGGGTATTTGGGTTGTGTCCAGTTTGGGTCTATCGTGAATAACGCTGATATAAATAATTACATACAGGTCTCTGTTGATGCATCTTCGGGATAGGCTAAGTGAAAAAATTTCAGATACAAAAGGCCATATACTATATAATTTTATTTATGCGATATTATAGAAGAGGCAAAATCATCACGACAAAAATCTGACCAGTGGGGAGAAGATCAACTAAAGAGAGCACCAGAAAATTGGGGAGGTTACGAAAATGAACCATCCCTGATTTTCGTGGCAGTTACACAATTAGAGCAATTTATCAAAGCTCATCAAATTGCACACTTAAAATTCGTGAAATTTATTGTATGTAAATTACAGCTTAATAAAACCAACCATAGGAAGAAAACAACCAATCATTCATTCTCAAGGATAGTACAGTCTCAACGTATCAGAGAATAGCTAGTTCATGAGATTATACAGAGAAGTGCTAGTTTCTTCTCTTCATCTCCCTGATACCTTCTTCCCTTCCAGATTTTTTTAGCTGATTGGGAGTGGAAAATAATGTGATTGCTGAGCCATACACTTCTTAATGGCCCTTCCCTCAACTACAGAAAGATACGACTGAAGCTTTCAAAGCAATGTTTATAATGACTAAATTCTAAGTCAAGGATGATTCTAATTCAGTCTCCATCTGGCAGGACCGAAGGGGATGGTTTTATACTTTCAATTGTGTAGTGTTTATGGTTGTATCCACGGTGCCTATCATAGTGCCTGGCATAGTAAACATTCCATAAATATTTATTGTCTGAAAAAAATATAGTTAAATGGTTCGTTCTGTTTCAAGTGTTCTATTGAAAAGCTATTAAGCTTGAAGAGAAAACCTCCTTAACTACAACACACTCTACAATCACAGACTTTACAAATCGTAGTACATGGTACGGTTCTCTAGCCAGATACCCCCATCAGGATCAAGCCACTCTTTCCCTCATTTGCAGGAGTGGGGGCTGCCAATGGCTCACCATGAAGTCTCTCTCTGGGAATCGACCTTGATATAAAGAAGCCACCTTGCCCCAAATTACGGCCCTTCCCTGGCGGCAGCCTGCATCTAATGATGCTTAGTGTCGGGGGACAAAGCCCTGATCCCCTTGCCTCAATTCAGGACAATTCTGAGGGACGCTTCCAGCTCTAGATATTCCTGTGGGAGAGCCTGAAGCCTGATGGCAGCTATATCAGGGTTCACATTCCCCTCTGCTCATCTGACTTCTCACTCCCTTAAAGATGCTGCTCCTGAGATCATTCTCCAATAAGCCTCCTGTATGCAACTATTTTTCTTCCCTTCGGGAAACCTGACCCAACATGATTCACATTAGTAATAAACCTAAGAAGTAGTATCGAATATGGGATTTTAGAGCTAAATCTCTCACTGGTCAGACAGATAGGAGGACTTCATCTGTGGTGGTGGGTGGAATACTAATAGCCACGGGTATGATGTACCAGTGCAATTGTCAAAACATTCACTGGTAGTAAACTGGAATGGGAGACAGAATGGAGAGGAATACAACAGTGTGCACAATATCTCAGGCATCTGAAAGACTTGAGGTGAGTAGTAATTCTAAGGAATATGGAATTGGATGACTTTTCTGGGTATTATTGATGCACTGGAGAGAACAATGAAAGGGAGAGGCTGATCAATCACCAATTTAAGGGAAAACATGAAAATCAGAGGCCTTCCAAGGCAGCATATAAAGAAACTCACTGTCTGCAGCTGGAGGGCAGAATTAATTACAAATATAGAGGAGCCTGAGAAGCTGAAATTCTCAATCCTACGTCAAAGACAAGGCAATCACAGCAAAGAAAAGGGACTCAGAATCTTGGTATAAGAACATCTGCATCAATGTACTTGAAATTCTTGAATCCCAGGGTCCCCTTGAACCCACTGGGACTGCAAATGGAGTCCATTGCTCTCTGTTAAAGCAGCATTCACCCTTATTTGGCCATAAGGAATGAACTCTTTTCCATTTGCAACATGAATGGAGCTAGAGGGCATTATTAAGTGAAGTGAGTCATACAGAGAAGACAAATACCATATGATTTCACTTATATGTGGAATTAAAAAACAAAATAAACCAACAGAACAAAACAGAAACAGATTCCTAGATACAGAGAACAAGCTGGTAGTTGCCAGAGGGGAGGAGGGTGCAGAGACAGGTGATACGTGAAGGGTATTAAGAGGTACAAACTTCTACTTATAAAATAAGTCATGATGACATAAAGCACAGGATAGGGAATATAGTCGATAATAGTACAGTAACTTTGTATGATGACATATGGTAACTAGGCCTATCACGGTGATCATTTCATGATCTACAAAAATACCGAATCACTATCTGAATCAAGAGGAACAGAATACAGTTGGAAGTTTTGAGTTCATCAATATAAAAGAAATCACCCATTATTAAGGGTTTAATAATCTAGCAAACACAGGGGAGAGTGATGACACGCTACTGGAATGGCTTCTGGAAACACGGGGAAAGCACCCACTCCAAGTGAAAAATAAATGCCAGAACTGCCATGGTGGATGGTAGGGGAAGAATCAAAAAACTCAAAGAAGTAGGCAGGCTACAGTGGATTTACTCCCTAAGGCCAGAAAACTCAACCGATCATCACATTGTGCAGCAAGGTTCAGAGGATAATCTATTTATCAAAACAACATGGAAATCACTGGCAAAAAAGGAACTAACAACTTGGAGAAACTCAGAGGATGGCTATATGAGTTTCATATTTCACTGTAACAAACCATCATAAACTCAGTGCTTCAAACAATACACATTTATTCCACCACGATTTCCATGGGTCAGGAATCAAGGCATGGTTCAAATGGGTCCTCTGCTTCAGAATCTCTCACAGGGTACAATCAAGGTGCTGGCCAGGCAGCATTCATTCCTGGGGCTCATGATTTTCTTCCAAGCTTGCATTTTTCTTTGGAAGATTTTCTTCCAAGCTTACATTGTTTTCGGAAGAATTCATCTCTTCGTAAAACCGAGATCTTCTTACTACCAACTAGAGACCCTCCTGAGGTGATAGAGGCTGCCTCTCCACATAAAGTTTAGAATCACTTTGCTGATATCCATAAAATAATTTGCTGGGATTTTGAGTGGGATTGCATTGGCTCTATAGATCAAATTGGGAAGAACTACATCTTGATAATATTCAGTATTCCTACCCATGATTATGGAATATCTATTTATTTACTTCATCAGAGTTTTTGCAGTTTTCTTCCTTTAAGTCTTGTACATATTTGGTTAGATTTATATTTAAGTATTTCATTCGGTTGGGTGCTAATGTAAATAGTATTGTGTTTTTAATTTCAAGTTCCACTTGTACATTGTTGGCATATAGGAAACCAATTGACTTTTGTATATTAACCTTGTATCCTGCAACTTTGCTGTAATTGCTTATTAATTACATGAGCTTTCTGTCAATTCTTTCAGATTTTCTATATAGTCATATCCTCTGCAAACAAAGAATTTTATGTCTTCCTTCCCAATATGCATATTTTTATTTCCTCTTCTTGCCTTATTGCATTAGCAAGTTCAGTATGATGTTGAAAAGGAGTGGTAAGTGGGTACATCCTTGCTTTGTACCTATCTTAGTGGGAAAACTTCCAGTTTCCCACCATCAATTATGATGTTCGCTCTAGGGTTTTTTGTAGATAGTCTTTATCAAGTTGACAAAGTTCCCACCTATTCCTAGTTTCCAGAGAGTTTTTATCCTGAATGAATGTTGAATTTTGTCAAATGCTTTCTCTGCAACTATTGATAAACTCATGTGATCTTTTAGTCTGTTGATGTGATGGATTACATTAATTTATTTGTACATGCTGAATTAGCCTTGCATGCCTGGGATAAATCTCATTTTGTCATGTTGCATAATTCTTTTATATACTTTTAAAAATTTTTGATTTGCTAATGTTCTGTTGAGGATTTCTGCATGTTCATGGGAGGCATTAGTCTGTAGTTTTCTTTTCTTATAATGCCTTTGTCTGGTTTGGTATTAGAATAACACTGGCCTCATAGTTAGGAAGTATTCCCTCTGCTTCTATCCTCTGAAAGAGACTATAGACAATTGGTAATAATTTATTCCTTAACTGTCTAGTAAGATTCACCAGTGAATCTATCTGGTGCAGTGCTTTCCCTTTTGGAAGCTTATTAATTATTGATTCAATTTCTTTAATAGATATAGGCCTATTCAGATTGCCTATTTTTCCCACTGTGAGTTTTCACAGATTGTGTTATTCAAGGAATTGGTCCATCTCATCTGGTTATCAAATTTGTGAGCACTGAGTTATTAAGAGTATTCCTTTATTATTCTTTTAATTCCCATGGTTTCTATAGTAATACCTTCTCTTTCATTTCTGGTATCAGTAATTTGTATCATCTTTCTCTTTTTTGTATTTAGCCTGGCTAGAGGCTTATAGATTTTATTGATCTTTACAAGATGTAGCATTTGGTTTCATTGATTTTCTTCACTAATTACCTGTTTCCAATTTCACCGATCATTGCCCTAATTCTTTTTTTTTTAACTGAGTGCTCCACAGTCTCTCCTTTCTCCAGCAAGAGAGACAGAAGTTAAGCTGAGATCCATAAATGATTAAACACAACAGTAAAATCTGTAGTGCCTTTTTCATAAACCTAGCAGATGCTGAAATATTCTTATTTCTACAGCCTGCTGAGATAAAAGATTCCAGATTCTATACTCAGCACAATGAGGAAAACAGCCATAGTAAGTCAATAAAGTTGTTGTTTAACATAGAATACAGGTAAAGCACAAAGCATAGTGCCAGATATATATAGAAAATCAATAAATAATTGTCATTAACCTCAACTTGACATTTTGGTAGAGGAATGCTTCAGACAAGGCTCCTATTGAGTTTGGAGACAAGAAATCAATTACACAAAAAAAATCATTCTGTTCTTCAATTTCCTTGTGCTTTTTAGAATAGTAAAGGGGTTTTACATTTTCATTATTGTAATATTTTCACAACCTTGTCTATACTTAATCTCAAATTGTACTTATGATATTTTCAAGAAATGCCTAATAAGAACATGAGACGGTAATTATAAAGCATCTACTTGTGTGTGTACTTCATATTATTGTCATTTACTCTTGGATCTGCAGAACTTTTAATCCTTTTCTTCTGCTTACTTTGGATTTAATTTTTTCTTTTTCTAGTTTCCTAAGGTAGAAATTTAGATTGATTTTAGATCCTCCTTCTTCTTCTTCTTCTTCTTCTTCTTCTTCTTCTTCTTCTTCTTAATATATTCATTCAATGCTATAAATTTCCCTCTAAAAACTGTTCTCACTGCATCCCACACATTTTGATAAATGGTATCTTCATTTTCATTTAGTTCAAAATATTTTATTAATTTTTTTATTTTATTCTTTTCACTTTATTTTGAGATAGAGAGAGGAAGACAAAGGGTGTGGGCAGGGGAGGGGAAGAGAGAGAGAGGGAGAGAAAGAATGCCAAGCAGGCTTCTCACTGTCAGCACAGAGCCCAACATGGGGCTTGATCTCACAGACCATGAGATCATGACCTGAACTGATTATTAAGAGTTGGATGCTTAACTGACTGAGCCACCCAGGCACCCCCAATCTCTTATAATCTATAGTTTCCACCTCCATTCTTTCCCTCTTTTTTTAATAGAAAAGTGGATTGTTTTCTGTGGTAGGCTGAAAAATACTTCCTGTCAAAGATATACACATCCTAATCTGTGGAAACCTAAAATGTAAGCCTATATGGCAAAGGCGGGGGGGGGGGAGGGGTTGCAGATACCATTAAATTAAAATCTTGGCAAAGGGAGATTATCCTAGATTATCTGGGCAATCTCTAAACATAATCACCAACGTCCTTACAAGTGAGAGGCGGAGAGAGATTTTACGCACACAAAAGGGAATCCAATATGACCAGAGACAACAGAGATTGGAATAATGTGGCCACAAAACAAGGAATATTGGCAGCCACCAGAAGCTAGACGAGACAAGGAACCTTTGGGGAGAATGTGGCCCTGCTGATGCCCTGATTTCAGCCCAGTGATACTTATTTAAAACTTCTAGCCTCCAGAATTGTGACAAAGCAAATTTCTATTTTTTCAAAGCTACAATTATCTGGATATTTGTTACAGCAGCCATAGGAAACTAATACTTTTTCCCTGAAAAGTTCCCTACTGTCTGGGTTTCGCTGGTTTTATCCATTTGATTTTATTATATTCTTCTGCCTTCTGTATTTCCTGTTCATTGGTATTTCTTTCACAAGATGATTTTATAGGCGCTTCTATCTGGGGGTGTCATCTCTCAGGTTGTTCCTCTTTTGGTTGTTTATTTGTTTGTTTGTTTGTTTTTTAAGTAGGCTCTGTGTGGAGCCCAACACTGGGCCTGAACTCACAACCCTGAGATCAAGACCTGAGCTGAGATTGGGGCGCCCGGGTGGCTCAGTTGGTTAAGGATCTGACTCTTGATTTCAGCTCAGGTCATGACCTCAGGGTTTTGAGATCAAGCCCTGGACTGGGTGTGGAGCCTGCTTAAGATTCTCTCTCATTAACAGGAACCCTCTTGCACTGTTGGTGGGAATGCAGACTGGTGCAGCCGCTCTGGAAAACAGTGTGGAGGTTCCTCAAAAAATCAAAAATAGATCTACCCTATGACCCAGCAATAGCACTGCTAGGAATTTACCCAAGGGATCCAGGAGTGCTGATGCAGAGGGGCACTTGTACCCCAATGTGTATAGCAGCACTTTCAACAATAGCCAAATTATGGAAAGAGCCCCACATCAGCTGATGAATGGATAAAGAAATTGTGGTTTATATACACAATGGAATACTACGTGGCAATGAGAAAGAATGAAATATGGCCTTTTGTAGCAACGTGGATGGAACTGGAGGGTATTATACTAAGTGAAATAAGTCAGGCAGAGAAAGACAGATACCATGTTTTCACTCATATGTGGATCTTGAGAAACTTAACAGAAGACCATGGCAGAGGGGAAGGGGGAAAAAGTTACAGAGAGGGAAGGAAGCAAACCATAAGAGACTCTTAAAACCTGAGAATAAACTGAGGGTTGATGGGGGGTGGGAGGGAGGGGAGGGTAGGTGATGGGTATTGAGGAGGGCACCTGTTGGGATGAGCACTGGGTGTTATATGCAAACCAATTTGACAATAAATTTCATATTAAAAAAAATTCTCTCTCATCCTCTCTCTCTCTGCCCCTCCTTCATTTGCGTGCACTCTCTCTATCAAAAAAAAAAAAAAAAAAAAAAAAAAAGAAAAGAAAAGACCTGAGCTGAGATCAAGAGTCAGATTCTTTTTTTTTTTTTTTTTTAACATTTATTTATTTTTGAGACAGAGAGAGACAGAGCATGAACGGGGGGAGGGCCAGAGAGAGAGGGAGACACAGAATCCGAAGCAGGTTCCAGGCTCTGAGCTGTCAGCACAGAGCCTGATGCGGGGCTTGAACTCATGGAGTGCAAGATCATGACCTGAGCCGAAGTCGGACGCTCAACCGACTGAGCCACCCAGGCGCCCCAAGAGTCAGATTCTTAACCAAGTGAGCCACCCAGGCACTCCAGGTTGTTTCTCTTTTGTAATTTTTTAGCAGCTACTGTTAAATGTTGCCTAGACCCATTTATGTGTTAAAGATTACCAAATAGTCAAAATCTCTGTGGATAGGTACTTTATATACATTACCTTCAATCTTAGCAGCAACCTTGCATTTTTTGGTATTGTATGATCAGAAAACTAATAAAAGGAACGAATTTTGAAAGCAGAGGATTAAAATTCAAAGTCTGGCGTATGTCTATAATGCTTCAGTTTTACCAGGAAGCTTGAGTGAAATAGAGGTGAGAATTAGACATGTTTAGATGACAGCACCCCCACCACTGTCCTCAGTATCTATTATCCACTGAATTAAATGGAAACTAGGAGTCTCAGTGGGAAAAACATTTCTCATGTAGATGTTATAAATAAAATATGTGCATTAGAGATCCTTAGACTTTAATATATTTTTAAAGGCTGTCTTAACCCAGTTTTGAGACCCTGGCCAGAAGCCAGTTCTCTTTCTTGAACAGCTAATTAAATCCACATCCCAACTACCTCCCTTATCAGGCTCCCACACTCTGGGCCACTAGGTACCTGCCCTACCCACCCAGGGGGCCAGGTACCAGACAACTAGGAAAAGCCCCCAGGAGTACTAGAATTTATTCAAATTAGCCAATCCACAGGTAGCCCACAAAACCTAGCAACCCCCACCCAACTCGTGATACATAAGCTGCCCTCTGAAGCTCCAAGCTTGCTGTTACCCAGTCCCCAAATACAACCTGCTGTGTGTGGCCCTGCCTGGCAGCCTTGTGTCATTCAGAGCTGTAAGTAACAGAATTCTGCCTTTCATCTATCTTAGCATCAGCGTGTTGTGTCCCACTGTCAAAAGAACTTTTAAATCTTACATAAAAAAATACTATTCTAGCTTTACACAGAAACGACAAAGTTAGGTCATTCTTTCGCTTGTTTTTCTTTTTTAATCACCCATAACTTTGCACAGACCATTAAAAGGACTTCTTTAATCTCACAGCTATTATTTTATTTCGGTCTTTCTCTTTACACTAAACCACCGAGGAAGGCAAATACATATTGTTGTTTCTACTGTATAATTGAGAAACTGAGCCTTCAAACCGTGAAGTGACTTGCTCAAAATCGAAGTTAATAATGGATAGAACTTGGAGTTATATCCAGATATTGTAATTCTAAGGCATCGTTCAATCATGTCATTTCCAAAAATCATCTACCCATCCACCTGTCCATCCACCCATCCATCCAACATTTATTGAATATAGATTACAAATCAAGTAGATACTAGGCTCTGGGGGGTACAGAGATGAATCCGGTACAATCTCTGTCCTGAAAAGATCACAAGAAACAGAGATGGAAAAGAAAATTATAATGCATTAGGTTCTATTAGAAAGTACTTGGGGCCACAGATGGGGTCTTTACCCTAAGCCAAGGGAAAGTTTTCCATTACCACGGAAGACTGAACAGGTCACAGTTATGCAGAACTCAGGTACGTGGGCAGAGACAGCAACACTCAATTCATTTCCCAAAACACTTCATGGTAAGCATGCTAGGCACTCGACTTCAAAGATTAACACCAAAGCTCCTTCCTTCAGAGAGCATACTAGCTACTAGGGGAGACAGGTATGTAAAGAAACATACTACAATGAAGTACAGTAAGTTCAATGCTACAGGGATATGCATGTTACATTGGGCCACACAAAACAGAGGACAACCTCTATCTACCTGGGAGAGAAGAATCACGGTCTCCCAGCATAAATGCCAGGGGTGATAGCTTGGAGAATGGATAAGGGCCCAATGACAGGACTGTGGGAGAAAAGGCATCCGGTCGTAGGAAAAGGACATTCAAAGAGCTAGTGAGAGCACCACCCCACCCCACACTGAATGGGGGGCTTTTAGCTCTTGGAACAGGTGTTTGAGAAGCTCATCAGAGATTCCCCGAGTAAAAGATAGTTTGAGCAGATCCACTGTTTCTGGCCTACCTCTTTAAGGCCACACGGGATTCCCCAGCAAGGCTGGTACCCTTGCCTCTTGGTCAGGCATGATACCGCTCAGCCGTTCCGTTTAGCGACACGAACACAAGGAAAGACCTAAACATTTCGCATTACAATTTTGGAAACAAAACTACACGAGAGGACGGAAGAGCATTATACGCATTTCCAGACCACGACCCAGGTAATCCAAATCTCTGGAGAGGTAGAACGAAGCCAAACCCTCAGCTCAGGTTCCTTCTACGGCCTTATCACCCCAACCTTTTTCGCTTCAGTGCTCCTGACCTTGACTCACTCTCCCACTGGGGCACCCTGCCTGATACGACTATAAATCGCGCCAGTAATCAGACGGGTCCGAAGGTAGGGCCGCCACTCTTCGTAAAAGTAATTTGTGAAGCGTATGTACAATGACCAGAACACTAATGCTAAGGGGTGTGGAATACTTCCTCTTACATTAAGACCAAGTTTCCCCAGGCACCAGAAAAGTCCCTCCAGTTATGTAAATGATGTAGGACTTCAAAAAAAAAAAAGGACACATTATAAAGGGAAAAGGGGAGTTGGGAAGTGTATGATATGTGCAGACGTAAAATGAATAAGTATGATTGAAAGTGGACTTTGATGTTTTTGCCCTCTAACTACTTCAGCGTCCTGATTTTCATACAGCGCACACACATGCCTGTCACTCATTCTAGAGATTTTCAAAAGCATTCTTTTTTGTCCTCTCCAATCGAAAAAGACACTTTAGTTTTTTTAAGTGTTCCTTTTAAAGCTTTAGGTCTGCAGTTTTCCGCACCTGAAATGACCTCCACCACTCACACATCTGTCCAAAACCTACACTATTCCCAACATCTTCCCATCCTTGTTTATCCTTCCCTAGAATTCCTGGGACGTGTTTAACCAGTTCCGCATAGTTGCATCTAAGATTATTTTGCTTCAAATCTTTCAGGACTCAGCTCCAGCTTCTGATAAGCCTTCCCTGACCCTAGAGTTATTAGTTGCCCTCCTTGTCTTTTCATAGTATCCGATCCATGCAGTTATCATACGGTAACGAGAGGTTTGCAAATCTGGATCCTGCAATTAGCTCAGAGATTTATTATGGCAGAGAACTTGTTCCATCCGATTCGTATGGCATAGTATCCCAGTACTTGGTAAGAAATAGGAAGTGACTTTGTGAAATTTAAAAACAAAACAAAAAAAAAGATAATGATATAGACAAACCTCTGGCAAAGGTAATGAAAACCAAAGGAAAAAAATCGAATAGAAAACATGGAAAAAGGAGATTATATTGATAAAATAAATGGTTTTGTGAGAATATCAGAGATATCAAACTTGGCACAAGAAATAAAAAACTCTGAAAGACTAATAATCATGAAAGGGATAGGAAATATTCTCGAAACTTCTTAAAGAGGCTCTGGGCCCAGACAGGTAGTGATTCGCAACTGGTGAGTGGGTGTATGGAGGAGGTGCCCCCCCCAAAGGCCTTTTGGCAAAGTCTGGAGACGTTGTGGCTTGTCACAATTGAGGGGCAGGGGGCCTACCGATACTTAGTGGGCAAAAGCCAGGGACACTGCTAAACATCCTGCAGAGCACAGGACAGATCACCACAGCAAAGAAGCATCCGGCCCAAAATGTCAGTAGTGCCGAAGCTGAGAAACCCTCCTCTACACTTGTAAAGAAAATATCATTTCCGTGCCATATAAAACATTCCAACGCATACAAAGGACAGCTCCTCAAAGCATCTTCTAATGCAAGCATTACTCTGGTAACCAGACATCGGAAAGATAATGCCAAAGATATAAGCTGATATAGATGCCATATACAATAGACTGACATATGCATCGTATAGAATATCATATGTATACAAAAAATATCAAGTTTTACGTTTTACGATATCGTTTTACGATAACAATATCGTTTTACGATAACAATATCGTTTTACGATAACAATACTAGCAGTTTGTAGAACATATTTAATAATGGCTGTTCCTAATTCTGGTAAGGACACTTAATGTGAGATCTACCCTCTCAAATTTTTAAGTGCATAACACAGCACTGTTAACCGGAAGTAAAATGTTCCACAGCAGATTTCTAGAATTTATTCATTCTAACTAGAACTTTATACCTGCGGAAGAGCAACTCCCTACTTCCCCCTCACCCCAGACCCTGGAAACCACCATCTCTTCTGTTTCTACGAGTGGGGCTACTTTCGACACCTTATGCAAGTGGAATCGCACAGTCTTTGGCTTATTTCACTCAACAAAACGTTCTCTAGGTTCACCCATATTATTGCAACTGGTAGGATTCCTTTTTTAATGCTGAATAATCCATCGTATCCAAATGCCACGCTTTTCTATTCATTCATTTGTCAATGAGCATTTAACTTGCTTCCATATGTTAGCTATTGTGAATAATGCTGCAATGGGCATGGGAGTGCAGACTACCTCTTTGAGATCGTGACCTCAATTCTTTTGCATAAATACCCAGAAGCGAGATTGCTGGGTAATATGGTAGCCATAGTTTTAATTCCTATACTGTTCCATGCTCTTATCCACAGTAGCTGTACCATTTGACATTCCCACCAACAACGCGAAATTGTTCCAGCTTGTCCTCACCAACACTTGTTATCTTTTCTTTTTTTATTTTTTTTTCAACGTTTATTTATTTTTTGGGGGACAGAGAGAGACAGAGCATGAACGGGGTAGGGGCAGAGAGAGAGGGAGGCACAGAATCGGAAACAGGCTCCAGGCTCCGAGCCATCAGCCCAGAGCCTGACGCGGGGCTCGAACTCACGGACCGCGAGATCGTGACCTGGCTGAAGTCGGACGCTTAACCGAGTGCGCTACCCAGGCGCCCCTATCTTTTCTTTTTTTAAATAATCACACTAATAGGTATGAGGTGATAGATCACTGTAGTGGGTTGTTTTTTCTTTTCAAATTTTTACTTAAATTCCAGTTAATTAACACACAGTGCAATATGGGTTTCAGGAGTAGAATTCAGCGATTCGTTACTTACATGCAACACCCAGCGCTCATCACAACGAGTGTCCTCATGACTCACTCCCCATTTAGCCCATTCCCCCCCTCCCCCCCCCCCCGCCTCCCGCCATCAACCCTCAGTTCATTCTCTAGCTTTAAGAGTCTCTTATGGTTCGTTTCTCTCTCTTCTTCTTTTCTCTCCCTCCCATATGTTCATCTGTTTGTTTCTTAAATACCACATGAGTGAAATCATATAGTATTTGTCTTTCTCTGACTTACTTCACTTAGCATAATACTCTCTAGCTCCATCCACATCATTGCAAATGGCAAGATTTCATTCCTTTTGATGGCTGAGTAACATTCAACCGTATATACAATATTTTTTTTTAATCCCTGAAATGCAAGGATCATAGAATATCTGAAGTTTATTAATATAACCCATTAGGAAAATTTTCAGATTTTTTATTGTGGTAAAAAAATAATAACAATATTAACCATTTTTAAGCGTACAGTTCAGCAGTGTTAAGTATATTCGCATTGTTGCTCAACAGATCTCCAAAACTTTTTCATCTTATAAAACTCCAGACCCATGAAATACAAATTCTCTTACCCACGTTCATGCATATGATACAGTATTGTTAACTGTAATCATGTTATACATTAGATCCCCAGAAATTATTCATCTTATAACTGGAAGTTTGTACCCTTTGACTGACATCTCCCCATGTCCGCTACATCCCCAGTCCCTGGAAACCAATATTCTGTACTCTTGATGGAACAAGGGGGTGGTCTTGGTGGGGTCCAAGACACGGCACGATCACATCCTTATAATGACCTTCGAGAGTTCTCTTTGCTGTTCTTCCAGCCTCTTCCCACTCCCGAAGAGTACAGCTCACAATTCAGTATGCTGGGTGGCGTGAGACAGAAATAGGCCTCGTTGACAATGTCCCACACAGCTGGGGAGGGCAGAGACTCACTCGTGCTCTCGCTTTCCCAAGCAGGAAAAATCATGGGTCGAGAAGGTCTTACCTGGCACTGAGCTGTGCCACCTTGGGGAGGGGTGATGTGGATAAAGTCAAACTGGTCCTCTTACCCTCTTCAATGGGTCCAAACTCACTTTTGTTTTTTTTCTCCATCGGTGCGTTGGAACTTTTCCAACGGAGACCTATACTTCCAACACAGGCTCCACTGTCTGTGAGTGACTGCCTAAGGCAGTGTTCTCCAAGGGTTCCAGGATGGTGGCTGAGAAGAACAGGAGCTGGTTCATGGGCCACTACAGGGTTCAAGACTGAGCTCTGTATACATATAAAGTAATTCACAGGTGGGCAAGACTCTTCCCAGATCCCTTGGTGTATGTTTTGAATCCCAGAACGTACACCAGCTGTTCCCAGCTGAATCCCAGCTCCCACAGTGGCACTTCTGTCTGTGGGTAGATGCAAAATCGTGGATGTTGAGGTGGGGATATGATGAGAGATGGCTTATTCAGCCACGTTGCTGACATCATCCCCATGGAAAATTTTAAAAGATGAGAAAAGCTTCTTCATAAATAGTGAAAATATTTTAAGTAAAATTAAAAACCTATTCTTGAAAAAAATTTTTAGCAAATGAAAAATAAGAAGGTACCTACCTAACGTGATAAATCACGGCCAACATCACCATTCTTCGTGAAACATTATAGTAGACAGACGTTCCCCTTAAATTAAATAATATTTAAACAGAAGCCTGAATGAAAAGTGTAGAAATGCTGACAACACTGACTCCATATTTGGCCCTTCATCTTGTTCATGCCCATGCAAAGACCTCCCTCAGAGCTACGTGTTACAGGCTCCTTGGAGGTTAATGTGTGCCTCGATCAGAATGTGGAAAGGCTTGTTCCAATTTTCCCTAAAAGTGGCGCGCGTTACAATAACTATCCTTGGAACTCACCACAATGCCTCTCACTCTATAAAATTTGTGGATTAAGGTCTAGGTTTGGGGGTAGAGAATCACTGTGTAGTGCTTGGATCATTTGTTCACCTGATCCCCCATCAATCAGTTACCCTGAAAAAAAAAAAACTCTGTGTAAACAGTATGGAGTATGGAGTGACTTGTGTCTTTTTTTTTTTTGGTCTCAAAGTGGCTTCTCAGTCTGGAGATAGTTCTTGCCTTCTCCGCTTTCTAACAAAAGGACAGAAGAAGCCATCAGGAAGCCTGGGAGAAGAGCATTCCAAGAAGAAAGAGAGCAGCTAATGCAATGGCTCTGAGGTGTGAACGTGGTTGGAGCCACGGAAAAGCCAGAAAACCACTATGGCTGGAGTGTAGAGAGCAACGGAGACAGATTTTATTCTGCAGCCATGAAGGGTTTGAGCAGGAAATAGTATTATCTGGTCTATACCCAATATACTCTGGGCTTCCTCATTAATTAATAACACCACCATTCTCCCAATTAGTCACAAAGGAAACATCAAAGGCATCTTCAGCAACTTCATGTACATTTCACGTACAATTGATCGTCAGGGTTTGCCGATTCCACTCCTCCAATAACTCTTTTAGTGGCCCCTCCTCTGTAGCCCACTGCCCTTGCCTAAAATCATGCCCATAATCTCTCATCCGGGCCACTGCTTTTATCTTCTTAATGAGTCTCATCCCACCAATCCAGACATCATACTGATGAGAGTTACCCTCTTGAAATACAGAAGGCATCCTCGTGTTTCCAAAACTCCAATGACTGATGTTTCATTATAAAATCCAAACACTTTGACCTAACATTTAAGACCCTGCTTGGCCCTTGCTTACCTTTGCTGCCTCATTTTCCCCTTCCACAGCAAGGATGTCAAACCTTACACTGAACTAATTTCTATTATGGCAAACACTTTCTTTTGTGCCCTGCCTCTGGTCCTTTGCCTTTTTTTTTTTTTTTGGTACCTTAATCTCTCTAGGACTTTTGGATTGACAATTTCTTAAAATGTTTTCCTTTTTTTTCTAAATATCAAGGAGTGTAGCATCTCTCAAATGTGTGAAAAAGCCTGTTTCATGGTGTATTACAAGAAAAACATTCTGTTCTTAAATGTGTCTGGGAAACACTGAAATCAAGAAAGCAATTTTCTCTATTGTAAAACTTTTCAAAGATTTTAACATATATTGACAACATCAAGAAGATATTGAAGATATTGAATCAATCACGTATTGAACACATGCTTTTCTATTAAAACCATGGAATCATTAAAACAATGGAATCATAAAACCATGAAGCAATTTTTCATGAAATATTATGTGGAACTAGTGTTCCATGGGATGTATTGGGAGAAATATTAAAGAGGTAATTTCTTATTCTCTAAAATGAATCAAAGTTGCTATGTATTTAAATCTACTCTATGAAATGATAAGCTTCAAGAAAACTACAACCGTCTTTAAGATTTTGGAGTCACCAGAATTCACTCACATTTCATTTGAGAGGATGCCATTTTATAGCTGTCAACCAGTTCAGCAAAAAAGCAATGTGAGGCAGAAGTCATCTATCAGATTTATCCCCAAACTTGCTAGAAGACACTTATAATGTAATACCCAATGTGTTAATGTTGCTACTGAGAGTAAGCTCAGAAGTATAAAACCACAGGGCATGATTTCCATTCCTTTATTCATATATATACAACAACCCACTTCAGGCTGGGTACCAGGTTGCCTCAGCGTAGACACGATCTTCCCTTGACTCTATTCAGACAGATGGGCTTCTCAGAGCCATATGATATTCATACAAAGTAGAACAGAGGGTCACGTAAGTAACCATTTGACCACATACATTCCTACGTATGTCGATAAGTATCTCGAAACAGGAACAAGACCGACTCCCCTCCAAAGCTCGGTGTGCTTCTGAGTGTGTGTATGAGAGAAAATCCATCTTGTTATCTTTCCAGCCCAACCAGCCTTTAACCGGTATCCATAATAAACCTGCCACCTGACCGAGGTTCGTCCCGTGAAGTCTCTTTGTATGTAAGGACACGTCTTTCATCATTCTTTGTTCATAATATGCATGCGCTGTGACCTCTAGTTAGCAGTTTTGCCAACTTATACAAAACTCAGTATCCAACACTCTGTCTTAATGGGCTTCTTGCCAACGCCACCCCAGTCATCTCTTGGGCAAAGTAATCCAGATTCGGAGACCAAACTGTTCCCACGCAGGGCAAAAACAAACAGGGTTACATCCTGATCTTTTTAGCTTAAGCTAAAGTGAGCCAGGTTGGGCAAGTCCCTCTGATATTCATTGCCTCTTCCTTTGCCAAAAATATGTGATGGCAACATACAGATCCCAGGCAATGAAACATGATCTAAGACAATAAGGTTGCTCTATACCTCTCTGACAGTGATTAGTTTAGAGGCTGGCATATGACTTAGTTCTAGCCAGTGAAACATAAGGACAGTCTGATGGAGCTGAGGAGAGTGGGTTCCAGAAAATATTCTTGTACTGAGTTTTTCTTTCTTTCTTCTTCTTCTTTTTAATGCTTACTTATTTATTTTGAGAGCGGGGGGGGGGGGGGGGGGAGGCAGAGAGAGAATCCAAGCAGGCTGGGCACTCTCAGCACAGAGTCCAACGCCAGACTGGATCCCACGACTCTGGGATCATGAACTGAGCTTAAATCAAGAGTCAGACGTTCAACCCACTGAGCCACCCAGGCGCCCCATCACGGAATTTTTCTGAGGACAGAGCAGTTCAGATTCAATTTCTCCTTTCTTCCTGCTTTTCTATGCAACTGTGTGAAGACAGAAAGCTGAGGGCTGTGACAGGCATCTTGTGAGCATGAGGGGAAAGCAAAACAAAGCACAGACTAGAAGAGCCAACTTAGAGCCCTGATATCACACAGCTGGATTAACCTGCAACTGCCAACCCCAAAATTCCAGTTACGAGATTAACATCCTCTTATGAAGCTACTTTTAGTCGGGTATTCTATTACTTGCTTCCAAATCAGGTGAGAAAACCTGATTTCACAAAGGGGGCTTCTGCCTTTGTTCGCCTGCCAACCCCCCCACCTCATACCTCCTTTGGGACTGGGATGCAATATGATTTTTGTGTCAGAGCGCCCTCTTCTGTCCACTATCAAGTATTTCAGTTCCTCCAGGTGTCGGATTCTACTGTCATTCACGGATTTCACATTGACTGTCGTCTTTGTACCAGGCATTTTTCAAAGTCCGTTATTCCAAGAATTTTCAGAGTCTGGAACACTGACCTAAACCGTATGCAAACCCAGATCACCACAACTTGCTGCCAGTCTCTCCTGGTTTCAAGCGACACTTTGATTAAATTTCCTGTGGCGTCTCTCTATCAACCGCATGCTTGTCCACTTACAGAACGATCGCCTATCACTATGGATCACAGAATTTCAATCTAGGGAGTGGGTTTCAATTGTGGATGAATATTAAAATCACCTTGGAGCTTAAAAATAATCCAGTGCCTGGGCCACACCCAAAAGCAATTAAATTAGAACCCCTGGGAGTGGGGCCCCAGTTATCCGTTAACCTACCCAGGTGATTCCACGCACAACGAACATTTGAGAACTACTGATTTAGAAGTAGTGAAATGCATATTAAAAGCACCTGGAAAATTCCTTTAAACTACAATATATTTGGCCCCAAGTCCTATTGAAAAGCACTGCCTTCTAGGTCTCTGTCCCCTTATCCCCACAAACAACCTGAAAAAAATGTGTTCTGTTACTTACTACACCTTGTGTACCACGCTCAATTCTGCTTAGTTTGGGACGTGCCTTGTCGGGACGAGACAGCCAAAAATTGTTCTCTCTCCAAACACCGGGAAACTCGAACATTAAACAGACAGCCAAACCCAGGTTTCTAACTACTCTTAGAGCTCTTAAGCAAAATTGCCTGAAAATAAGGATCACCTAATGTACTTATTCAGCATCTGGGCCCCAACCCAGAACTACTGCAGAATTTCCTGCGGGAAAGGTCTGGCAATTTATGTAGTTAACAAGTTTGTCCCAAGTGATTCTTAGCAAGCACATTTTGAAAACACTACATTACTGCATATTTTCCCAATTTTATCTGTTCCAGATGACAGGATGCAGCTTATCTGGAGTATTATCAATCCCCAAAAGGTAGCACTGAATTCTGAGAATAAAGGAAGGCCCAGAAAGCAATCAGAAAATTAATCCCTCTGACTCAAAGCTATGATTTTGTAATGTTCTTCCAGAATCCTCTCTGAAAAAGATCCTATGGCCTTATTTGAAAAACCTGTCCATTAAAGTAGGTGAATCTACCCTCATGATCTGCCAGACCCAATAGAGTCTAAACCATGGCCGCCTGAGCTATTTCTGAGTACACACACACACACACACACACACCCTTCGATTGGAAATGTCCTGCCCCATCTGGGTCACAGAGCTGGCTGACCCAGCCACAGCACTGAAAATCAGTATGCTCCCCCACACTTCCCAGACCCCTTGCAGGGGAGGAGGGCCAAGTAGCTAGTTCTGGTCCATGGACTGCGGGCCAGTGGTGCCTCACGACCATGGAGGTGGAAGCAGTCCACCAGCGTGCGTATAACAAGGATGCAGATCTGGAGAGAATTTACAACCAACCTGTTTTCACATTGTTCTGGCTATTCTAAATAGTGTCAGTAATACATCATTCCTCCCTGAAAACAAATATTTTGGTATTCTTAAAGTTGGAAACAATTACTGTGATTACTGTTGTGTCTCAATAGTATATATCTTAGTCTCCAATTAGCACTTTATTATTCTTTAAGAAACATTATATTGTACAGGGAAGTTAATTTGGAGAACTGCCAGGTAGACAGTCAGCCCTGACACACAGACTCGGCTATACAAGTTCCTTTTAAGAGTGAGTTTGGGGGCGCCTGGGCGGCTCAGTCAGTTAAGTGGCCGACTTTGGCTCAGGTCATGATCTCGCGGTCCGTGAGTTCGAGCCCCGCGTCGGGCTCTGTGCTGACAGCTCAGAGCCTGGAGCCTGTTTCAGATTCTGTGTCTCCCTCTCTCTGACCCTCCCCCGTTCATGCTCTGTCTCTCTCTGTCTCAAAAATAAATAAACGTTAAAAAAAAATTTAAAAAAAAAAGAGTGAGTTTGTCAGAGTTTGGAATCATTTGAGCTCCTCAGAGGACACTTCCTGTCTCCCACCCCTGTGGCACTCTATACATGTCTGTAAGCAGTGGATACAAAATAAACCGTGACAGCACGGTGACTGCGAGGACAAAGACTCCGAATTTAAGTTACCACCAATCTCATGCTATGTCACTACTTAACATTTTGATTTGTGATTAAAACAATTTTTGAGGGGGGGGGTACATGGGTGGCTCAGTCAGTTAAGCTTCTGACTCTTGATTTCAGCTCAGGTCATGATCTCAGTTCCTGGGTTCGAGCCCTGCATGGGGCGGTGCGCTGACAATGCAGAGCCTGCTTGGGATTCCCTCCCTCCCCCTCTCTCTGCCCCTCCCCCACTAGCACGAGTGCTTGCTCTCTATCTCAAAAATAAAAACATTAAAAATTAAAAAAAAATTTTTTTTGACTGCAGAAATATGTAAAGGCCATTGGAATCAATACCAAAGAAACAAATACATGGACAGTATTATAATTTCTGCAATTTATTGTAAAACTGGAGTCTTTAAGTCTCTACCAAACTTATCCTTATGTTTAACATGTTTTCCAATTATGTATAAATCTCTCATTGCATATGGAAAAAAGTTAAAATTGAACCTAATACACGTATTTTTCAATCAACTGGGTGAACATGAATAGGTGGCTGATTTTGATGAATCACTGACAAATGTATAAAACTCTTAAAGTCAGAAACTCCAATCTTATTTTTATTATTAGTGGGTCATGTCAATATGTGGTTGCAATTTCTCCCTTTTTCAAAAACCACCTGTATATAAATACGAGTATCATTCTAGTACTCTTTTCTTTTTTGCACTAGATACTGATTTTACTCTTCGCTTTGTATTTTTATTGGCGTGATATGAAAATCACAGCAAATTTTCACCGACTGTTTGGCCATTTTTATTAGTCACCTTACGCCATGACCATTACCGAAAATAATGGCGTCACGGGGAGGCGGAATGCGTTACAAAATTATCCAGTGCCGGCACCAAATACACCAGGTAAACCAATTTGAGCAGAAGTGAAGTGCATGGTCTCCTCTGAGTTGAGGAAGTGAAAAGCCCTTGCCGGGTCTGAACCTTCAGTGTGATGGCAGAGGCCTCCTGGTGAGATGGCAGAACCACAAGATAGAAAGGAGCCGGCTCTCCAAGGCGCCCGTGGAAGGGACCCAGTCTGCAGGGCAAGCAGAGCCCCAGTGGTCTGCTTCGTGTACCAATGAGAATACTTCTATGCGCTAAACCACTGACGTTTCAAGATCTGCTTGTTATCACGGCAAAGCCTACGGGACCCTGACTGCTTCCGAGCTGAAGCACAGTTAATCACTTCCTCGTGTAGGAAGATACTGCCAGGTTTAGTATACCAAAACAAGGAGAGCAAGCCTTTCTTTTTCTGGACATTTTGGTCTTCAGGCAAGTCTGGGGGAGAAAGCGCCATGCAAAGAACATGCATTGTGTTGGTATGTTTTATGCTCAGGGGCCGAAAAGCCCTTGCTTCATTTTAACCCGCAGTTTTGTGTTGGCCTCACATAGTGATGCCTCATTCATTCAGAATCACCAAGGAATGGGGTTTTCCACCTTGGGAGTCAGGGGGGTGAGTATACATCTGGCTACAGAGACCAGATTGGGGGTCAGGAGACTGTCACCTTGTCAAGTTTTTATCATTCACTATGTGACTTTGAGCAAATCACTTTCACTTCCCAAGGCTGTCATTTAAGGAGCTTTGTTGCAAACAAAAGAAACCAAATCTGACTAATTTGAGCAATGGTGATTTATTGAAAGGATACGGAGACGACTCACCAAATCAAAGGAAGAGCTAGATAATCAAACCTTGGGAAGGATGAGAATCAGAGTAGCCCTGCAGATTAGTGCAAAAGGAACTCATGAACTCCCTTTCGAGGGGACTGCTTCCAACCCCTTTCAGTCTGTTTATGTCTGTGCAGAATTTAAACTACTGGGATAGGGAATCTCCTTGGCCCATCTTGAGCCATATAGCCAGCCTAGAGATCCCAAGAACTAGTCTAGTGGTCCTGCCTAGTAGTCTCAGGGAAAGGAGGGTGGGGAGGAAGGCTTGCAGGGCAACAGAAAGTGGTTGAACTACATCAGTGTTGGGATGGATGGATGGACGGACGGACAGATAGATGGATAGACAGACACATAGAAAGACGGCATACATACCACACATAATACATACATAACATACAGGCATACAGTGTGTGTATATATACATATCTGGACCTCTTTTGTCAAATGAAACTTTATATGGAGGCTTAAGCTGTAGTCAGTGGCCTCCCAGGCACCTCTGTAAAAAGAGCAGTTGAAAACAACTTGGCTACACATTGCCTAATAATCTTTTCCGCTGTCATGTTACTTTAACCATGTTGATGAAAATCTTTCTGACTTAGAGGGTTTTTTTTTAATATGTTCGGCTCTATTTTTAGAAGACCCAGGGTCATCATTGTGAACTTGAGATACTGTCATGGACTGTTAAGAATGTAGTGTTTTTGCTTCCTCCCTTGAGCCCGGGATGTCAACTGTCACTATTGCTGTCGGTATGCCTGACTCAAGTACTCTCCAGCCTGCCTCCAGTATGCTGTTTCTGTGGACTCACAAGCGAAATAACAAATCTGTTCAGAGTTTAGGGGGAGAAGAGACGGAAGTAGTGTCATGAAAAGAGCCGGAACTTATTAGAAAACCTGTATCTTTGTGCCACTGTCATTACGCATTACCCATGTGAACATGAGCAACCCACTTCCCCTCCTTGCCTTCTGTCCCTTAGAGAGTAGATCACCCGTGCCTGGCACAGTGCATGGCATGTTGTAGCTCCTCAAAGCATGCTATTAAATTAAATCGCAGATTCTTCTAGTTCTGCGCGTCAATGCTTTTTACATGCAGAATGTTTACTCTAGCTATTGTGATGGTCCTATGTCTGAAACTGACCATACAGTTTGCTAAATTCTTCATGTAAGTCTCTATTAAGGAGGATAACTAACATCTAATGATCACACACCGTATGCAATACGTTCTAAGGATGCTCTTCTTTAAACCCAAGACTGTATGAGACAAGTGGTAGCATTCACGTTACGAGATAAGAGGCAGATTCAGACACCTGTCCTGATCTCAATGTCCAAGGTCTTAAGGGAGAGGGGATGCATCACTATCTCTAACTTGCAGAAAGTCTGTGGAAATGAAAATAATACACATGTAAGGAATTGTGAAAGTAAAAATTAAATACAAGCAGAAGGTAAGATCATCCTTATTATCATCTGTGGGTATGTAAATTAAAAATGGAAAAGTTCTTGGGGCACCTGGGTGACTCAGTCGGTTAAGCATCCGACTTCGGCTCAGGTCGTGATCTCACGGTTCGTGGGTTCGAGCCCCACGTCGGGCTCTATGCTGACAGCTCAGAGCCTGGAGCCTGCTTTGGATTCTGTGTCTCCCTCTCTCTCTCTGTCCCTCCCCCACTCATGCTCTGTCTCTCTCTAAAATAAATAAATATTTTCTAAAAATTAGAAAAAAAAATGGAAAAGTTCTTGAGTGATGGCCTGAGGGCTTCCACTAAGAAATAAAAGACAAAGGACTCTCTGACATCTGTCAGGGTTCCTCAGACCCTTTTTCTTTTTTTTTTTTTTTTTTTTTTTTGGATCTCGGGAAGTTGAGAGACTGCTCTAAGAGCCGCCTCTTAGTTTACGAAAGGCCATATACAAATATGCAATGCATGCGTGCAGCATAGCTATTCCAGTCAGGCACGCTTTTTCTAGGAGACACCGCCCAGCAATAAGAAGAAAATGACAAATCATGCCCTATCCTCTACCAACAGCCTCTTACACATATTGTGATACTGTGTCTAAATAATCAACCAATCAAATTCATTGGAACTGAGTTCATTTGAAGTTTGCAGTGGAATCACCTCTCGCAAAAATTAATGTTGCAAAACTATTCCACTTTGCAACTACCTGCACGTAGGCCTAACCTGGCCACTTGGGCGCCCCGGGGGATCTCGCTAACATTTAGATTTCGCAGAGCAGAAACTGGACTAAACATCTTCCTCCACCAAGTGGTCTGGGCTCTTTATGCAAAGGAGTGCACTTCTCCACTCGTGACCTGTGTGCCCATCAAGGCCGGAGATACTTTTCACTAAACTATTTTTCAAAGCCATATTACCTTTTTTTAGACCTGCATCGTCCAATATGATAGCCACGAACTCTCGAAAGGAGGCTAATCCAAACTGAAATGTGGTCTAAGTATAAAGTTTACATCACACTTCAAAGACCAAGTAAGAAAACAGAAGGCAAAATAGCTCACTAATGTTTCTTTGGAATATCAGTTATGTGTTGTAATGGTGATGCTTTAATATATATCATGTTAAAGAAAATAATTAAAATTAATTGCAGTCATTTCTTTTTAAACTTCAAGACGGCTATGGCAAACTTAAACTTGCACACGTAGTTTACATTATCTTTTTATTGGACAGGGTGGTCTAGAATAACGGGTGTCTATTTGTCTTACTTCTTCTGTCTATTACGTTTGAAGGACCAATACAGACTTCCCTTTATAAGAAGAAAACTCCGAAGTCAAACAAAACAAAACTTTACCCCCACTCTCTTGGTGTACACAAAACAGCTTTGCGATGGAACAAGCAAGCAGACAGGCTGGCGCTTTTGAAACCTGAACTCCTGCACATGATATTTTGTACCATAAAGAACATTTACATTCATCATGAACCTGCCATTAGTTTGACCCTCCTCTTAATTGTGTTCGTCCTGCTAGCTAAATGTACCTAAAAGACAATGAAAAAACAATTATTTGGCATCACAGCCATTGTCCATGAGAAACCGATTTGAAACAGCTTTTATGTTGAGATTCTGGAATCACTTTTCCCTTACTTGATAAAATAAGAAAGGACCTTGTTAGTAGAGAGTGGCTGATCGTCAGAGACAATCTGCTGTCAACCCATTTCTTTTTCTATGAGATGGAAGCCTAGACAGAGCAACTGGATCAACGACACCCAGCTAGTAACAGATAGACACGTAATCTGAATTCAGTTCTGTTACCTGACCCGCGTGGCTTATTCACATGGCACACTTACAAACTATTTTCAAGTCACTCTTTTTTTTTTTTGAATCTTACCATAGAAACATAAGCTTCAATTGTTTTAAGAACCTCAAATACTTGAGAATGAACCACTAGTTAAGCTCCTCTTAGAAAATTCATGTCAAAAGAGGTCTCCTTCCTGTAGAATATATGGATAGGACATAAAAGAGGAGAGATTGTCACACAATTAGACATAGACTTGGAAGTCGCCTGGAGAGCACTCTTTCCTGCTGATTCGGAGCCTGCAATTCTAATGTGAACAGCGCAAATGTAGTACCTCTGTTTTGCTTGCCTTTTAAAATTTAAATGCAGCTTTCTCCCCAAACTGCTGACATTGTCAAGGTGCATGACCCTTGGTCTGCTTGACAGTCAAATGAATTTAAAACGTTTGCACACAGAAAAGCATGCATTCCTTCAGCTTCCAAATCATTTGAGCGGATTTGGGTTGCTTTAATGCATTAATTTTAATATTTAATACGATGCACTGTGACATCATTGGCAAGTCAATTAATGAACTCCCTATATCCAGAAATCTCAAACCTTCCCACGTTATTTTTCTCTTTCTCCAATACTATATTCTTTCCAAGATTTCAAGAAATACAAACAAGATAGAACCCATGTATCTATCATCTACATATAAAAATGTTAACATTTAGCCATATTTGTCTCAGATTTTAAAATACTGTGGTAAAATGGGCACATTTTAACCAATTTCATATATATATTTATATAACATAAAATGTGCCATTTTAGCCAATTTTAAGCGTACGGTTCGGTGTCATTATGTTCAGAATGTAATTGATGTTGTGCAACCACCATTACCGTCTATTTCTAAAACTTTTTTACCCTAGACAGAAACTCTGTACCCACTAAGTGACAAGTGTCCATTCCCTGGTAATCCTCTAACCTACTCACTGTCCCTGTGACCTATTCTAGGTACCTCGTGTAAGGGGAACCATACAATATTTGATCTTTTGTGTCTGGCTTCTTTCACTTAACATAATGTATCCAAAGCGCATCCAGGTTTTTGCATGCGTCAGAATTTCATTCCTTTTTATGACTGAATAATATTCCATTGTATGTATCTACCGCCTTTTGTTTCTCCATTCACTTGGTGATGGACACTGTGTCATCTGCACTTTTTGGCTATTGTGAGTAATGCTGCAACGAACGTTGTCCTACACATACCTTTTTGAGTCCCTGTTTTCCATTAGAAGTGGAATTCCTGGGCCATATCATTATATGTGTAGCTTTGGAGGAACCACCAAACTGTTTTTCTCAGTGGCCACACTAGTTAACATGCTCACCGGCAATGTACAAGGGTTCCAATTTCCCTACACCTCTATCAACACTTTTATAGTCATCCTAGTTGGTGATTTGCAGTATGGCTTTGATTTGCATTTCCCTAATGACTCAGGATGTTGAACATCTTTCCATGGGCTTGTTATCCATGTGTATATCTTCTTTGGAGAAATGTCTGTTGAAGTCCTCCGCCCATTTTGTAAACCAGGTTTTTAGCATAAGAGACTCTTAAATATGGAGAACAAACAGAGGGTTACTGGAGGGGTGGTGGGAGGGGGGATGGGCTAAATGGGTAAGGAGCATTAAGGAATCTACTCCTGAAATCATTGTTGCCCTACATGCTAACTAACTTGGATGTAAATTACAAGACTAAAAAAAAAAAAAAAAAAAGAACAAAGAAAGCAAAAAAATAATAAACTAAGTTTTTAGTCTTTTTGTTGTTGAGGTTTAGGAATTTCCCTCCAACTTTTACAAAAATAAAATATTAAATAACAGGGGTACCTGGGTGTCTCAGTCAGTTGAGCATCTGACCCTTGATTTTGGTTCAGGTCATGATCTCATGGTTTCTGAGATCGAGTCCCATGTCAGGATCTGTGCTGACAATGCAGGGCCTACTTGGGATTCTCCCTCTGCCTTTCTCTCTGCCCCTCCCACACTCATGCATGCGCTCGCTCTCGCTCTCTCTCTCTCTCTCTCTCTCTCTCTCTCAAAATAAATAAACTTAAAAAAAATCTAGTTGAAGTCCCCTAATCCCGTAATTTCACTCCCATCCAGCAATGACCATTATTTTAGAGTATACAGGACTTCTGCCCATAGCTTCATATTTTATTAAATACGTTTGTGTTCATTACTACAAGTATTACTTGTGGAAATTACACAAAGAATGTACGATTCCTTCTGCGTTTTTGCCTTATCACATAATTTTATGTTTAATGTTTTTTTAATTTTTATTGTTATTTATTTTTGAGAAAGAGAGTGCAAGCAGGGGAGGGACAGAGAGGGAGACACAGAATCAGAAGCAGGCTCCAGGCCCCGAGCTGTCAGCCCAGAGCCCGATGCTGGGCTCCAACCACAAACCGCAAGATCATGATCTGAACCCAAGTCAGACACTCAGCCAACTGAGCCACCGAGGCATCCCCATAATTTTATGTTTTGAGATCTGTATTAATACATGCAGATCTATTTCATCATTTATTTTAACTGGCACGTGGTATTCTATTATATGATGACTAACAAGTTATTCAGTCATTTTGTAGCAAATAACTCTTAGGTAACTTTATGAATCATTATTATTTTGTTATTACCAACAAAACTGAATTGAACCTTTGTGGGGGCTTGTTTTTTTTTAATGTTTATTTTTGAGAGAGAGAGAGAGGGAGGGAGGGAGGGAGGGAGAACAGGGGGGAGGGGCATTGAAAGGGGGAGACAGAGGATCCAAAGTGGGCTCTGCGCTGACAGCAGAGAGCTCGACGCAGGGCTCGAACTCTCAAACTGTGAGATCATGACCTGAGCCAAAGCTGGCCGCTCAACCGACTGAGCCACCCAGGAGCCCCTGAATTAAACCTTTATATATTAAAGATACCATAGTGCTAGCAAACAATGCAGACTATGGAGCCAGACTGCCTGTGTTTCAATCCCAAGTCTTTGGCTTTTTAGCTATATATACCTGGGCAAGTTATTAAACCTTTCTGACTTGGTTCAAGGTCTATAAAATGGGAACAATAACAGCGCCTATGTCATATAGTTGTAATGAAGATTCAGTGAGACAATTCACTAAGCGCTCAGAATAGTACCTGACACATAATCATCCCTCAATAAATTTTTACATGTAAGAGATACTCTCTATACCTAGAAGTAGAATTGCTGACGCATACAATATGTGCATCTTCAACTTTACATAAAATTGGCATGTTGCCCTCCAAAGTAGTTATATACCAATTCATCTTCCTACCAGGAATACATGAGACATCCAATTTCTCCACAGTTTCTCAAAATGTTGGAATATCAGAACTTCGTTTATTTTTTTTTTTTAATGTTTGAGAGAGAGAGACACAGGGCATGAGCTAGGGAGGGGCAGAGAGAGGGAGACACAGAATCTGAAGCAGGTTCCAGGCTCTGAGCTGTCAGCACAGAGCCTGACGTGGGGCTCGAACCCACCAACTGTGAGATCACGACCCGAGCCAAAGTTGGACGCTCGACCGACTGAGCCAAACCAGGCACCCGGGAATATCAGAACTTCTATTTGTACCAATCTAATGAATATGAAATGATACTGCATTAATTTGCTTAGCATCTCTTCAGATACAGACAAATACAGATCCCACCACCATTCTTTTATCTAGTACCTAACTATATCTTTTCTTCTCCTATCTTATTTTGGGTTGACTATTTGTAGGAGTTATTTATGTATTGTGGTTACTAATTTTTTATCGGTATTATGCTTCATACATTTTTTTTCCAAGTTTGTGGTTTAACTTTTTATTTTCTCATCGTGTTTTTGTTTAATTGGTCAAAGGTTTCAAATTTTTATGTGGTCAAATTACCAATCTTTTCCTTGGCAGTCCAGGTTTATTCTGCTTAAGAAATTCTTTCATACCTGGAGGTAACAGAGATATTCTCTGATGTTTTTATAACGGCTCTAAAGTTCACTTATTGAAAATTATTCTATCGTTAACACATCTAAAATCTATCTAGGAGTATGTTGTGGTTTATCTTTGAATACACTGTGTTAGGGATAGGATTTTTTTCCATATGGAAAACCCATTTTCCCAGCATCATTTGTTGACAATCTTATTCTTTCCCCTCTGAGTTTTACTGCCACCTGTGTCATATGCCTAGTTCCCTAGTGTGTTTCCAACAGTTTCTAGGTGAGTTCTATTGCATGGGTCTGTCTATCCCTGCCTCAATAATATGTTGCCTTAATTACTACCGTTTTATAATAATTTATGGTATGTAATAGGACTCCATCGTCATCTTCAAAATTATCTTGGATCTTCTTGGTTCCTTTTTTATTTTGTATGTTCATATATGTTTAACAAATACAATGCACTTAATATACGATAGGTGCTGTTCACTGTGCTTTAAAAACAGTAACTCATTTGTTCCTTACAACAAACAACACTATGAGCTACTACTATCGCCATCTGCATTTTACGGATGAAGAGACTAAAGCACAGGGAGGTTAATTAATTTCCCAAGGTCACACGTAAGTGGCAGAGCCTGGATCTGAAGCCAATCAGTCTGGCTCCAGAGTTTGTCATCTTAATTACTATGCTGTGTTTCCTCTCATGTGAATTTTTCAATATCCATGAAAAAAATCCAATTATAAATTTAATTAATATTGCATTGGCTCCATATATTAATTAGGGCAGAATTCACATCATTTTGATAACGTATAAACTAGGAATCGCTCGCCGGTTACTGAGTGTGCCAATGGACTCCTGGTTCCCTATACGATATCCAAACTGCCTCCTTCCAACAATTTTGTTCAGAGTAGCAACATCGTCACGAGGAAAATTGCATTTCACAGCCTCCTTACAGGTAGGGAGGGCCATGTGACATCTTTCTGGCCAATAAAATATAAGTACCAGTTGCTGGGCAGGACTTCTAGGAAAGCTCTTTGCAAATAGGCAGCCTTCAGCAGCACAAGCTGTTTTTTTGCCCTTCATCCTTCCCGTTCCTCAAGCTTGTAATGCTTAACGCTATGCTGGACATGGGTGAACCCTCCTTTGATTACGAAAATGATAAAAGTCACATGCTAAGGAGGGTAGAGTGAAGAGCTCAAGAAAGCTCTCCCTGAGTGCATTGTGTAGTCACTGTACTAACCCTAACCAACCTCCTCCGTGGTTCATTTAACACGGGAGAAGTAAACCACGTTAGTCCACTCGTAATGCTTCTTGTTGTGAGCACCTGAACACAACCCCTCACTTACACAATAAAATCTTCTCTTATGGCTTGTGATCATTTTTTCTGTCAACGTGATTGGGCTGAGTGATGCCCGGATAGTTGGTAAAACATTATTTCTGAGTGTGTCTTTGAAGATGTTTCTGGAAAAGACTAGCATTTGAAGGAGTAGACTGAGTCAGGAAGAACACTCTCGCCGACGCAGACAGGCATCATCCAACACCGTGAGATCCTGACTGGGACAAAAAGACGAAGGAAAGGCAAATTTGCTCTCGGCTTGAGCTGGGACCTGCATCCTTCTCCTGCCCTCGGGCATCCGTTCTCGCGGTTCTCAAGTTTTTGGACTCAGACTGGGACTTAAACTACTGCATACCCTTGGTCCCAGGCCTTTAAGTTTGGACTGGAACCGTAACACCAGCTTTCCTGAACCTCCAAGCATGTAGACTGCCGACAGTGGGAATTAGTCTCCATAATCATGTGAGCCAAGTGCATACAATAAATCTCTTTCTATATATACCCCATAACTTCTATTTCTCTGGAGAACCCTAATACATCACCTTCAATAAGGTTTGTCATTTTCTCCACAAAACCTTTCACAACTTTTGTGATTTTTTTTTTTTTTTACTAGGTGCTTTTGGGTTTTTGTTATAACAAACAGAAAGATCTTACTGGTAATAAGAGTTTCACATTGGCTATTGCCACCTCATTATACAGGAGAGTTATAAATTATTTCGAATTGTTTACCCCAAAACATTATTACTTTCTCAGTTCTGTTAGTTGGTAGAGGTTGTTGAAATTTCTGTGTAGATAACTAGCATGTATAAATAAAGACAGCTTTATTTATTCCATTTTTTTAAACTTTATTTTGAGAGAAAGAGAGAGAGAGAAGCAGAGAGAAGGGAGAGAGAGCGAATACCAAGCAGGCTCTATGCTGTCAGGGCAGAGCCCAACATGGGACTCGATCTCACGAACCACGAGAACATGACCTGAGCCAAAATCAAGAGTTGGACACTTAACCGACTGAGCCACCCAAGTGCCCCTATTTCTTCCTTTTTATTCTTTCTTTTCTCTTACATTTTAAAAGCTTTCTCTTCTCTTATTGCAATGGTTGAGCCTTCTATTATAGTACTGAATAGAATTTTTTCATAGATTCTTTTTATTAGGCTAAGAGAATCTATCTATTTATAGTATACCAAGAGCTTTTCTAAAAATCATGAATGGACACTATGTTTGCTCAGATACATTTTCTGTATATATTGAGATTATAACGTGTTTTTCCCTCTTAACCCTTTAATCTGTCAGTGTGACAAATTAAAACAATAGCTTTTGTTTTATACAGTCAGTTAATCTAAGACAAAGGAAGCAACAATATACAATGGGGAAAATACAGTCTTAAACAAAAAAGACCACTTTCTTACACCACACACAAAAACAAACTCAAAATGGACTAAAGACCTAAATGTGACACCTGAAACCATTACATTCCTAGAAGAAAACAGAGGTAGCAATTTCTTTGACATCAGCGATAGAAACATTTATCTAGATACGTCTCCTAAGGCAAAGGAAACAAAAGTATAAATAAGCTATTGAGACTACACCAAGATAAAAAGTTTCTGCACAGCAAAGGAAACCATCAACAAAACAAAAAGGCAACCTACTGAATGGGAGGAGACGTTTGCAAATAATGTATCTGATAAGGGGATAATATCCAAAATATATTTTGAAAACTTATACAACCCAACACCGAAAACAAAACAAAACAAAACAAAAAAACCATTCCAATTAAAAAATGGGCAGAGGACCTGAAAACACAATAGACACATGAAAAGATGCTCAACATCCCTAATGATCAGCGAAATGCAAATCAAAACCACAAAGAGATACCAACTTAAACCAGTCAGAATGGCTACAATCGATGGCTCTCTAAAAAAAAAAATTAAAAATAGAAATACTGTATGATCCAGTAATTCCACTACCGGGTATTTACCTAAGAAAACAAAAACACTAATTTGAAAAGCTACCTGCACCCCTATGTTTACTGCAGCATTATTTTGTAGCTAAGATATGGAAGCAACCCAAGTGTCCATCCATAGATGAATGGATAAAAAAAAATGGGGTGTAGGGGCGCCTGGGTGGCTCAGTTGGTTAAGTGTCCGATGTCGGCTCAGGTCACGATCTCCCGGTTCGTGGGTTCAAAGAGGATTAAGAGTGTACTCTTAACATGATGAGCACTGAACAGGGCATAGAATTGCTGAATCGTATTGTACACCTGAAACTAATGTAACACTGCATATTAATTATACTTCAATTAAAAGAACATATTGGAGGCTGAACCATACCAAAGGTTTTGGTCAGATTCAGATGGCAAACTTCCTCACAAATTCCTCAGGACATTATTAAAAAGCATTCTCTCTCTCGCCAGATAGGACAGCTCTTGAAGGCATTTAAAAAAATTTTTTTTAATGGTTTATTTATTCTTGAGACAGACAGACAGAGCATGAGCAAGCGAGAGGCAGAGAGAGAGGGAGACACAGAGTCCAAAGCAGGCTCCAGGCCCTGAGCTGTCAGCACAGAGCCCGACGTGGGGCCTGAACTCACGAGCTGTGAGATCATGACCTGAGCCGAAGTCGGACGCTCAACTGAGCCACCCAGGTGCCCCTTGAAGGCATTTTGCTTTATGTAAGAAGTGTAGTTTCTCTTTCTCCTGTAGATTCTGGGTCACATGTCTTGTTCCCATTTGTGTTAGAAACTAATCTCCCTACTAAAGCATACATGGAACACTGAAACTTTATGGGCCACTGCAATATTGGCTCCTATTCAATGCCAAACTTTAAAATTATAATTCTATAATTATAATTATTATAATTCTATAAGTAAACTTTAAAATTATAATTCTCTTAATTTCTAGTACCTGGACATTTTTTAAAAACTTGTCTATATAATAAAATTTTTATTTTCACATATGTAATCTCATACCTATATGTTTCTATGAGAGTCGAGAGTCTGACATGTTGCTGGACATGTCATTTACTAGATATTTAGTTAGACAGGAAATCAGTAAACGTCCTGTTAAAAAGACTACGTAGTGACGGGGGAAGTAGGAATTTTGTCTAATATTTCTGTGCGTCACAGGTATTGAACTGGTGGGATACAAACAAAGCACACAGGTTTGTTTAATTAGTACAGCATTTCTCCTAAAAAAATGGATTGGAAAACCTTCCTTTGGAAACTCTTTTTCCAGATGTCCGCAGGCCCTTCAACTCCCTCCTGTAACGCACACTGCCATATCAAGAATTTACTTGATCTGTCTTGCCACCAAAAACATTTCAGTTCATGGGATTTTCAAATCTACCACCATCTTTGTAGTATTGTTTTCTAGAAATTACTAAGTGTCTATCATATGTTAATAAGTGCCTGTCAAATCTTTTAAAAGCATTATCTCTTCATTCTAATCAAAACCCATGCAAGGTAGATACTGTCACCCCATGTGATCAGGATGGAAGCTAAGTTTCAAACAGATCATACCACCCGCCCACCAAAACCAGATCTGTCTTCAAAGCATGTGTCGTTTCTAATAAATCAACCTTGCAGTGTGAAATTTGTCTTTTCTTATATTTCATTGTATGCTTAAAGAACACAAGAGCTGTTATAAGGTCCTTTAAGTGGCTTTGGAAGCCATGTCTTTCACCAAAGTTCATGAAGTGCTTTCATAATTACAATTTATTTAGTGTAGAAGCTACACTTGTGGTCATGTTTGGTATCTTCTCCCATAAAGCAAGGGAATGGATGGAGTGCACATCATATTCCCAGATGCCCATGATGTACAGTCAACAGCCAAGCTTTTACAGGAGGACTCATAGTTTAATTCACAGCCCGGTCCCCCCAAGTCACCATTGGGTTAATCTGTGTTTGAAGTCAGCCAGAACGACTCTCTGGTACTAAGGTATGAAGGCACTGGGGAGTGGTCTTCAGAGGGGAACTATGCCCTTTCACTGCTCAGAGCTAGATTCTTTCCACAAAGTCAAACAGAAAGGCTGGAGGTAAAGAATACAGAGCAGCAATATGGATGAAAATGATCCTTCAGTTAAGATTTTGTCTGTTCAAAAACTTCAAAAGAAATAACTTTCCAAGATTTTTAGAAAGACATGACACCTAAGATGTATTTTTAATTAAGGAACAGAACTAGCCAAAGAAAAGAATGCCAGTATTAATTTAAGTTGTAGAGAGAAGGAGAAAACTTTGAAAACGATGAAAAAATGGGAAGATATGCCAATTTTTTAAATAAACATTAAGGGAAATGAAACCATTTTAATCAAGGATATGGCACAAAGATTTGATGGCAGAGTAAATAGCTTCATCACAACTCAAGTATAAATCTAAATGGTGCCTCTTGTACATGTTATCTGTGACTCAATTGTTCAATAGTTTAGTAACACCAACACCAAGATCAGAGGATCCTTGTAGGAATTAAATTGAATAATATGCGCACGGTGCTTTTATTTACTCCATTATAAGCAAGTGATAAACGCTTGTTAAATGTCCTTCTCCTCTCCGTAATGAAAAAAAACACTCACACAAATTGGACAGTATAGTATAGTTGAGAGAACACCTGATTTGAATTTAGAACTGGTAAACGACCTCGGGAAAGTCAGTTCACCTCTTTGGCTTTCTACTTATCTGTAAAAATGAGTATTGGTTCATTTGGTCTCTGTTCAAGGTTACAAAGCTAGCAAGGATTAAGAGGTCTGACACCCAATCTGGGCTCTTTTTTGCTCTAAACTTGTCATCTTATGGGATTCTTCGGGACTGTCACAAAAAAGAAAGAGTACTGTCTAAATGCAAGCCCTATCCCCAACTCCTGCCCACCCATCACCAACAGAACGGAGGATGAAATGCTACTGGACAGACTACTGCAGAGCTTAACGGTATTTTTCTAAAATCCTTGCTATTTATTATCAGTGAATAAGGGTCATGAAGATCCATGAGTATTTTCCTGTTAGCATCCACACACACACGCACGGTTTCTCTCCTCCAAAGAATAGGTTATAGGTGCAAAACTTCAAAGGTCTGCACTTGCAAGATGACAAGCAAACCTTGGGGTGTGACAACCCAACGGCTGTCACCATGAGCAAGTCACTTTGCCAGCTGGTCTCTGTTGTAGCTCTCTATGGCTTCAAAACACACCGCTTCAAATTCAGTGGTGTAAAAAACCACAACAATCATTTCTTGTTGTTTCTCACAGTGCTGGGGATTTACTGTGCTCAGCTAGATGGTTCTCACCTGTGATCTCTCACGCACCTGCCATCAGGTGACAAGCGGGACTGGATTCGTCTTGCAGGCTTCTTCACTCACACGTCTAGCAGTGAGTACAGGATGCTGGCTGAGACCACAGAGGGGTCCGTTCGCTGGAACGCCTCCAGGTGGTTTCTCCTTGGGGCCTAGAATTCCTCGCAGTCTGGCAGTGGGGCTCCCCGGGCGAGCAGAGAGCGCGGGGAGACGGAGAGGGAAGGAGAGAGGGCGTATGAAGTGACTGAGCACCAGGCGGAGTTGCGTCACCTTTTATGGTAGTCTCAGAAGTCACCGCGGGTCACTTCTGCCATCCCACATTAGATACACTGGTCACAAGAGTCCACCCAGTTTCATGGAGAAGGGACAGAGTCTCCACCTTTTGAAGGAGTGACAAGATTCTCTGCAGCACACTGAGCCAAACAGTAAATACCACTCTCACTGTCCGTCACAGACTCGTGCCTGCGTACCAGCATAAGAGGATACATTTACAAAGTACCCAGTTGACTCTCCCTGACTCTTGGTATAGAGTAAACCAAGACGTCTTGCACACCTATAGACCTGGTGTCTTTGAAATGCCAACTAGGTGATGGCAGGTTTTCAATCCCTCTTGGCACATGAATTTAAAAGGCTGCACTCCATTTTCCTTCACTGAAGACACTGCTCAAAAGCAGTGTTTATGCAGACCTCTTAGACAAAACAAAAGAGAACATGTTCATTTGTAACTGTCAAATTAATTGCAAATTATTTTTCATTCAACTGAGAACAAAAGAATCTCATAATGACAGTGAAATTTTTCTACATAGAAAAGTGATGGTGAAAAAAGCCAAGAGCGGATTAGTTGAACCAGGTATCATGTTCTGACAAATTTGCCAGGGAAATGGGACAGGAGGGCTGGCTTAATATTGTTGTTTCTTAAGGGGGAAAACATTCAAGAGAAATCATCCACAAATAAATCAGTAAGTCTGTTAAAAAAGATTCCCAGAGATGGCTAATGATACTTGAAGAGGAACCAATCTATTTTCTGCCGATCTGTCTTCCTTTTGTATATGGCAAGAACAAGGTTCTTAAATCAGTAAGAAGCAATGTATAAACGACTAGGCTCAACTTCACGTTGTTCTATGACACCATATAAGATGAACAATAAGTTGACTCGATCGGGTGCCCTATACCGATGTTTTCAAGTTTTCAGTAAGCGCGTTAGCCATACCAACTGATATCCCAGTAGAAACAATCCTAGGATCAACGTGATTATTTTCACGAATGATTTAATCCTTGGAAATTATACAGTCCAGATATATTAGGGTATACTTCAGCAACAAAATAAGCACACCAAATCTCAGTGGCTTAAGAACTATTTATTTTAAATGCATATGCTGTGTCGGGTGTAAGCTAGCTCCGCTCTGTGTACACGTTAGTTGCTCAGATATTTAGGCACAAGGAGCATCTGTCGTCTCAAAACTTGCTGTTATTGGGTCAGGTGGAAAAGGAGCTTTGCAAGGTCTTGCGCTTTCGAAGAAGGGTCAGCCACCTCGGCCAGCTCAAGTCAGCCCCATCAAACCCAAAGGAAGCCATAAAATGGCTCTGTGTACCCAGAAAGGGGAAGAGGCAGAAACTGGTGAACAGCATTCAGGACTAGCACAGAATTTAATGACTGAGATCAAAACAATTAGATCAAAGAGCCAGGGAAAGGAGAGCTGAGAAGTAGAAGGGATTTCCCAGGCAAATTCACCACATGGAAGCTACTTTCCCATCCCAAACTCTGAAGTATAGGTAGGGTGGATATATTTGGAGGGCCAGGAATGGAGCTGGACAAGCACTTAAGGCACAGATAGCTAGGTAGCAACTCACTCCCCTGCAGGCCCATATGGTTCCTCACGTTTGTAAAACAAATACAAGAATGCTGCTGTAGTCAAGGAAAGATAAACCATTATATTTTTATTGTGGAAATAATTTTCCAATGTTTTATATTTTCATATGAAGTTAGTTGGGAACCCAGTATTAGGTAACATTTTTGTTTTGCTTTTGTTTTTGGACTTAAGTGTAGACAGTTGAGGTATTTGTATTATCCTGTCGTACACAGCAAGGCCCCTCTTCTCTTTTTCCATTTTATTGGCATTTGTGTTTCCTATTCCCTTCCCTCCATATGGAACCATTCTACTCTGTTTAATACACATCCTTTCTCTTTGTATCATTTTGCAAAATGTCTATTATTCTGTGTACATGCATTTGGAATTTATGAAAATGGCATTTCACTATGCTTCATTTTGTTTCTTCCTTTCCTCAGTGCTATGTTTTGTGAACCACCCACGTATCGTATCTACATATGGTTGAATACCTACGACTATTGCACAGTACTCTAGGCGTGTGGGTACCACATTTCACCGATCCACTTGCCCAGCAATAACTATTAAGATTGCCCCCAGATTCCCGCCCCCCAAAATAACATTGCAAGGTACATCTGTGCATGTTTCCTTATGGACCTGTGTAAGAATTTGTTTGGATACACGCGTGCACATGCACACGAGTGAGACTGCTGGTGAAAAGGGGTGTGTATACCTAATTTGACTAACTGCAGAGATTTTTTAGAACGGTTATACTTTAGCATTCCCAACATCCTCTTCCTTCCCCCATCTGGATAGAGTGTGTCTGATATTCATGTACCCATATGTATATGAAAGTGTCCAGCATATTAAAAGTAATATTTTTAAAGCGGTATAGCCTTGTTGTGGGGGCTAGAATCATATTGCCTCCATTCCCATTCTGCCAATTACTGCTTGTAGGACATTGGGATGTTAGTCTTTTTTTTTTTTTTTTCAGTTTCCTCATCTGTAAAATGTGACTATACCCAGCAGATAGGATGGTTGAGTGGGTTCAAAGGAATGCTTAGCAGAGCACCTGGTCCATTGTAAGCACTCACTATAAACTATTACTGTTGGTATTGTTATTATTCCTACTAATTGATAAAGCTCGGATTGTGATACCGATTATGTTACCATCTTTCTGCTTCAACTCCAAAAAGTTTATGACACAGATATTCCTGCCCTGGCCAGTTATATACAAACTGGGCGATGCGGAGAACACAGGATCTCCTTCAATTACTGTGGACTGTCTGGGCTTGTCAGCAGCAGAAAAGACGTTATAGGTTTGCATACTGTTTTTTTTTTTTTTTTAAGTTTTAATGTTTGTTTATTTCTGAGGGAGAGAGAGAGACAAACTGCAAGCGAGGGATGGGCAAAGAGAGAGGGAGACACAGAATCCAAAGCAGGCTCCAGGCTCTGAGCTGTCAGCACAGAACCCGACACGGGGCTCAAACCCACGAACCGTGAGATCATGACCTGAGCCAAAGTCGGACGCTTAACCGACTGAACCACCCAGGCACCCTTACATACTTTTAAACTAGGAAAACAACATATATTATATTATAGATCTAACTCCAAGATGTTTCTCCAACCACCTAAATGCCCTGTCATCTATGCACTTTCCTGATCTTTAACTACAAATAGCCCAGACTGAAAACACTGAAATAAAGAAATGCCTTCTTGGAATCAAAGGACTCATCACTCTGGAACCAAAAGACTCTGTTAAAGGCATTCTACCACCGGGCTGAGGTTCTACTTCCTTCAGAACAACACATTACTTAGAATCTTAGTTCCTATTCCAGTGCTAGGGACAATAAAAATGGCCAATAAATGCCAGGCAACTGAATACCGTTGAGTGAAAGACTGAGTTCTCCCTTAAGGGCTACAATGGTAAAAACTGACTGGGTCACGGAGGAGAACTGAGATTCAATTTCAACTTTCTCTCGCCTTGTCTCTAGAGTTTGCCGTGAAGACCATGGAACATCGTGGGTAGGGCACTTTAGAGCAGTGGTCTCAACTGGGGGTGATTTTGCTCACCAGGAAACATCTGAAAATGTCTGGAGGCGTTTGTAGTTGTCACGACTGGGAGATGCTCCTGGCGTGTGGCGCGTGGAGGCCAGGAAGGCTGCATCCTAGGAGGCACAGAACAACCTCCACAACAATGAATTTTCTGGCCTAAATATTCCCAAAGTTGAGGAAGTCCGTTCTTGGGCTTGAGATGCCTGAGTTTACACCCCAGCCACTACTGATGAGCTCTGAGACCTTTGATGAGTTGCTCAACTTTCTTCATCTATATACTTTGGCTCATCATTGTCATGTTATGTCTGGCATATTGATGGTGTTCAGTGAATGCTAACTTCTGTTGCTTATCATTGTTGTTATTAATTATAGTAATTGACGCATACAAGTAATCTCTTGAAGGCTACTGCCTATGCCTTAATGAGATGCATCATTTTAACTACTATGTAGGAATTATGAAAGATTGTTCTTCTTCTAGTTTGTAATCCTGAAGTACACATGGATGTTTCTGGTGTGATGCTGTCAGTCTTTCTAAGGATTTTAATATTCCTGTTCTGAAATAGCAGAAACAAACCTAACATATTGAACAAAAATAAGAACTGATCATAACATAGCACCGATACACCGGGAAACTTGCAAGGGAGCCAAAGTTTCCCACTAGTTTTCTCTGCAAACAAGATTACTTTCTTGTTTTCACATTCAACTTTTTACCATGAAAAGGAACTTTGGAAAATGAACCTAAAACCTTATTTTATTTGATCAGAAATATTCCGGTGTTTCTTTGCGGAGTAATTCCATGCACAATCACCAGTCCGCCCCAGCCGCCACGTCCCCTGACATTTTATCACAATAGCGTAGACCAAGGTGACAGAAGCAGCCCACCCAAAAACATTTCCTCTGCGGACATTCCTCAAGCCACAAGATCAATCAATCATCTTTCATATGTGACTCTGCTTTTACTTTTTTAAAGGCAATGCTCTATTTCATTTATCATTCTCAGGGCCGCTTCAGAGTGCTGAACGATCAGTCTAACATTTTTCAAAGGGTACAATTGTCTTGAATTGCAAAGAGATTTTTTTTTGACCAAGGAGTATGAAAAATACGAAAGATCAGTGCCTTTCATTCACTTATTACTTCTTTCAATTCCTGTTTACTTTGAGCCTACCCAGGAGTTAAAGATGCTGAGCTAAAAGAAACCATCTAGCTTCAAGGAACTCACTACCAAGGGAGAAAGACAGATACACAGCTGCAACGTGGTCGATTTAGTATAAATATTTTATCATGAAACTGGTAAGAACTAGGAGCTGTGGGGGTTTGGGCATCTAGATTTAAGGAGTAAGGTCAAGATTCCTGGAGGGTATTGGCCAGTCAACATTCTCAAATGTGCAGCTTTCACCCCCACCAGGCTTCCCAAAACTTCTCTTTCTGCAGTCGCCAGTGAACTCTACAATGCCATGTGCAACGGACCCACCAGTAGCAACTCTCACAGATGCCCCGCCCCCTTCCTGCTTCTTGATGTACTTTCTTCACTTGCCTTTGAGAACACTATACCCTCTGGGTTTTTTTCTCCCATTTCATTTGATTGTTCCTTCTCAGGATCATTTGCTGGTTCCTCCTCATTGCCCCCAACCCAGAATGAAGCAGAGATGTCTCAGAATTCAGTCTTCCCTACCTCACTCCCTCTGTCGGCTCATTCAATGTCGTGGCTTCAAATATCATCTATATGCTGATGATGCTCAAACTCCTACATCTAAGCTGCACTTCCTCCTGAAATCCAGATGCATTGAACTACCTACTCACTATCTCCACCTGCATGTCTAGTAGGCATTTTTGAATTTGTTGTGTCCCACACTAAACTCCCGGTATCACTGCCTTCCCCCAACCTGCTCCTCTTGAAGTATTCTCCATCTCAATAAATGGCATTCTTCAATTGCTCAGGCCCCGAAATTCGGACTTATCCTTGACAGCCACCTTCTTTCTCTTTCTCATACATGACCTGTTAGAAGGTGCTTTCTGCTCTATTTTCAAAATAGGACAAACCTCAAAACACATCCAGGATCTTACCACTTCTTACCACCTCCACTGTACCTCCATCAGCTCTGGCCTGGATAAACACAATAGCCTTCTGATTGTTCTATCTGATATCATCCTTGCTCCCCTACAGACCAAATTCAACACAGCATGATAGGCAGAAGTCTAAGATGGCCCCCAAGATTTAGGTCTTATATAATCCCCTTTATTTGAGCTTGGGAATAGTCAGTCGTTTGACTGAATTACCTTATGTTAGACTCCATCAGAGAATGCTAGAGGAGGGTTGGAAGTCAGAAAGAAGTGCCCCTGTTGTCTTGAAAGAAAGTAAATAGCCCTGTTGTAAAATGTCTATGGGGGGCACGTGACAAGGAACTGTGGAAGGTCTCTAGGTGCTGAGAGTGTTTCCTGGCTCCAACCCCAATAATTCAGGATAATCTCCCCATCTCAAGATCCCTAACTTAATCACATCCGCAAAGTACACTTTCCATGTACTAACATTCACAACTTCTGGGGATTAAGATGTAAACATCTTTCAGGGACCACTGTTCAGCTTACCACACTTTATGCAAAACAAAACACAAATCACTTCCCAATCACTTTCTCTAACTTTCCTTCTGACTACTTTCCACTATCTAATACACTATTTTACTAATTTATCTTATCTCTCTCTACCACTAACAAACATATAAACTATATGAGGGCAGGAACATGTCTGTTTTGTTCATCACTGTATATCCTGTGTCCAGAATTGTACCTGGTACACAGTAGGCCCTTAATAACCTCTTAAGCAAATGAATAAAACACAAATTACCAGCCCTACGACTTCCCCATCCCCTTCTTCCTCCAATCTTTCCAGATCCTATGCATATCGTGTTTGCTACCCTTACTATGAATAAAGATCAAATTCCTTACCAAGAGATTCTTCCCTGCCTCCTACTTTTTTAAAGAATCAGCTGAAATCTTACAACTTCTGCCACTTATGACTAATAACTTATAATCACAATCAGGGTTTTCTTTCTTTGGCTAATACAGAACACCATTTATAACACTATCATAGAATATCTTCCTTGATTCTTATTAGGATTACAATTAGTGGTCTGTGTAAGTAAGTACCTTTCCCATTTGGCCATGACTTCAAGGAATGATGCTATATTCTACATTTGTTTGCTAATAATTTTTAGCACCATGAATGGCACATGAAAAGTGCTCAAAATATGATGAATTGGGTTTTAAAAAGTGAAAGATGAAAAATAGCTGATAACATTTTTGTGAAAGTGGAAGATATTTTGGAAATGGCTGCAAGCTAATATTTTTTTAGAAACCCAAATGCACATTGCTCAACACAAACCTAAGATAAATTCTTAAGTGAGATGACCCTAAAGAGACAATGTTAAATGACGTTATACAACTTATTCATCGCGTACACTTTTTCCTTCTCTTAAGGATAACTTTGCTTTTATTCATATGATAAACACACGTCATGAGTAATTGGAACAATAGAGACAATTACAAAAAGGAAAGTAAAATGTCACCCCAGGTACAATACCCAGGAAAAAATCCTAGTTTTCATAAAGAAGACTATCATCCCACACAACTATGAATAAATACAGAAAAGAGGGTAGAGAGACAAATACTTTTATAAAGTTGGGGTCATCCAGCACGCTCATTTTTGTAGGTATTAATTCATTTCCATTTCTTGTAAAGATGGCGAATAACATGGACTGCTGGGGCCCTCTTCAAAATGAACCCTGGAGAAATTACACAAGTCAGCAAGAAACATGAATCAGAGGAACTAACAACAACAGAAAAGGAGGCATGTGAGACAGTCCTGGTAAAACACAAGGCCGACTTTAGACGGTACACGTGGCTGGGCTTGACGGGGGCTCAGAGCGAAGGGCAGTAGGGGGCAGGATGGCCATGAGAGGATAGGATGCAAACAGGCTCCTAAGTTTTCTTGCCTTTTCTCCCTACTGACCTTTATCTGCCTGTTTCCATGGAGATCAGAGTTGTGCAAAAACCAAAACAGGTGGGAGTTCCCAACTGCCTACTGGCACGGACTCCTCTCCCTCAACCAGGACCCCCTGCACACCTCCTCCGCTCTGAGCCCCCAGGACGGGTCCCAACACTGCCTCTGCGAACAGAGAAGCTTCCTGATGGAGTGGCAGGAAAGAAGTAGAAACAATTTTGGAGTACCGTGAATCCTCCTGGGCCATATGCTTGCCTTTCTGGTTAAACTCCCGGATAGGAGCTGAACAACATATGCCAACTGAAATAGAATTATTGTAACACAGAGACCAAGGTTTTTATTTATGTATGTATTTATACACAGATACGCACATTCATTCATAGATAATGAACAGTACTAGTAAATTAAAACAGAAACAAACATTTTTTTTTAAAGATCCAAGTGGAAAGGTTAGGAAAATATATTTGTAATCACGAGCACAACAGGTGGAATAAATAGAAGGGTGAATGTAGCTGAAAAATAATTCAATAATGTGGGAAATCATACCTGACAGATTTTCCCAGAAAACAGCAGGGAAACATAAAGAAGTAGGAAATGTATAGGCAGGGTAAAGAGATACAAAGGATAGAGGACTGCTGACAGGGGCACCAAAATAAGAGAAGAAAAAAAGTGATGGGGATTATATTAAGTCGGGAAAGTAAGGCCATTCTCTTATAACAAACCACCCCAAACCTCTAGCCTAGCACAATAAAGTTCACAAAACTATAGGTCAGAGTCATTCAGGGACTCGGGCTCCCACCATACAGTGGTTCGTTCACTTTCCAGACCTTCAAAGTGTGCCACTGGGTGCTTACCAGCCAAACAGTGAGTGGAGAGAGCACAAGGAGACAAATGCGAGATATTTTAGAGGCCGGGCCCAGAGGTGGTACAGATCACTCCCGTTTATACGCCACTGGCCAGAACGCAGCCAACCATTAGAGGTCTGGAAACTGTAGTTTAGCTGTGTGCAAGGGGAAAAGAAAAGAAACATTTATAGTATGAATACTAGTATTCTTTGCCACTGAAACATATGGAGAAATTAGGATGATAAAATTCTCAGAAATGAAGATTAAAGCCTATGTAAAGAGTTAATAGAGTACACAACAGGAGATATAAAGGAAACCTCACTGCATACATTAAAATAAAACTTAGGATCATCAAAAGCAAAGAGAAAAATTCTATAAACTTCTAAGAAGAAGGAGTAGATCAAATACAAAAATAATGAAAATCTAAAACAAAACAAAACAGGCATCTGGGTGGCTCAGTCTGTTGAGTATCTGACTCTTGATTTCAGCTCAAGTCATGATCCAAGGCAGGGTCATGGGATCGAGCCCCACATCAGGCTCCATACTGTGCATGGAACCTAAGATGCTCCCTCTCCCTCTCTCTCTGCCCCTCCCCTTACCCCCCTCAAAAAAAATGAAAATCTAATTGACATGAGATTTTTTTCACCAGCAACAATGAATTCAGGAGAACGGAATATTTTTAAAATATTGAAAGAAAGGAATATTAGGCGTAGAAATGTACATCCAGCCTATTTATCATTCCAATGTAAGCATGTAATAAGATTTTTCTCAGGCACACAAGCCTCAGAACATTTGTCACACAATAACCCACTTGAAAATCACTCTTAGAAGGACCATCAAAATGGCCAATGGACACATAAAATGATGCTCAACATCACTAGTCGTCAAGGAAATGCAAATCAAAAACACAAGGAGATATCACCTCACACCTGTCAGAATGGATGACATCAAGAAGAGAAAAGACGGGCATCTGGGTGGCTCCGTCGGTTAAGCAGCCGACTTCGACTCAAGTCAAGATCTCACAGTCGGGGAGTTTGAGCCCTGAATCGGGCTCTGTGCTATCAGTGCAGAACCTGATCCGTATCCTCTGTCCCTCCACTGCTCACTCGTGTGTGTGTGCATTCTCTCTCTCTCTCAAAAATAAATAAACCTTAAAAAAAAAAAGAAATATCAGAGGTACAGTTGTAATTTTAAGTGAGAACAGAAATCACTTCAGGAGAACTCTCTAAGATATATGAGAATTAAAGACGGTCAAATACCTTTAAAATTGTTTGCCTACAAAGCCAAGACCAAAACATTTAGAAAACATATTTATAGCATGCTGGAGCTAAATTATAGGACAATATTAATAAGGTAAAGAATAGGGGAAGGATTAACGATGTATAAGGGCATATTCACATCGTTAAGGGGCATGTAGGTGTTGGTAAGTTTAAGAAATCAATAGAGGCAAATGAACATGAGGGCGGGTTTTATGCTATGTGAGCCATATGAACAAAAGTAAAAAGTCAAATTTAAAGAAGCAGAATAAAAAGTGACACGTTCAGTGGAACTTATGAATTTAAAAAAGTATAATAGATGGAAAATATGAAATAAGATAGCAATATAAGCCTTGTTAAAACTGTAAAAAAGTCAGAGAAAGACCGATAGCATATGATTTCACTCATATGTGGAATTTGAGAAACACAGCAGATGCACAGAGGGGAAGGGAAGGAAAAAGAAGATAAAAACAGAGAGGGAGGCAAACCATAAGAGACTCTTACATACAGAGAACAAACTGAGGATTACTGGGAGGGAGGGTCAGGGGGAATGGGTTAAAAATGGATGATGGGCATTAAGGAGGGTACGTTTTGTGATGGGCACTGGGTGTCGTATGTAAGAGATGAATCACTGGGTTCCACTTCCGAAGCCAAGAGTACGCTGTATGTGAACTAACTTGAATTTAAATTAAAAAAAAAAAAAACTGTAAAAAAAAAGTAAATATGAACTGGTTAATTCTAGCAATTAAAATACAGAAGTGTTCAGTTTGGATTTTTTTTTAAAAAGTGTATTTCAAAAATACCCCCCAAAATCCTTAAAATGAAGACACAGAGATATTTCTAAGTTGGGTGAATATGTGCTGGCCAAGTATGAACCAAAATAACGCTAAGATTGAAATGTTAATGTGTGATAAATATAAATTGAGCCCAAACATCCTAAGGAATAAATAAAGATACAAGGGGAAATTAAGCAAGAAGACCGTCAGTATAATATGTATGGGTCTAACAATGCAATCTCAAAATACAGCAATTGCCTTTTTATAAAGAACAGACAGAAATGCAGGGAGATTTTAAACATCCTTCTCAGACCCTGAGAGACCAAGCAGAAAACAAAAAGGAGAGCAGAGATACCGAAGTCATGGAAAATACAATTGCACTGGTTACAAACGGCAGGGTCAGCAGCCATTCTGGCAGCATTCAAACGAGTGCAGGTCCTAAGTTCCTGCTGAGCAGCGGGGGGTGTGGCAAGGACCACCTCCATCCAGTTAGCCCCCTGGCGGTTGCATCTTCCAGAAATGTGGAAGCGCTCTCATTTCCTTCACTTTTCCAGTCTTTCTAACCTTTTTATAACCAATTCCTTGCTTATAATCTCTGGTGGGGAGATGGATAGTGGCTTTCCTGACTATATACACCGACTAAGACATAGCATTTATGTCTACACACCCTTGGCCAAAGTTGATCCCATCACACCTGAAGGAAAGACTAGGAAATACAGCCTTTCTACTAAGGAGCGTAGAACCCTACTTTCTACGAGGCGGAAGTGGTGGGGTAAACACATAGCGTTGACTGTTACGGTCTGCCCTTCTGGTAATGAGACTTCAATTTTTCTTCCTATACGTAGAAAATACTCATTTCTGGGATGCCTGGGTGGCTCAGTCGGTCAAGCGTCCAACTCTTGATTTTGGCTCAGCTCATGATCTCAAGGTTTGTGGGTTCATGAGTTTAAGCCCCGTATGGGGCTGTCTGCTGTTAGCACAGAGCCCACTTTGGATCCTCTGTGCCCCCCTTCCCGGTTTGAGTGTGCATGCACGCATGCTTTCTCTCTCTCTCTCTCTCTCTCTCTCTCTCTCAAAAGTACACAAATGTTTAAAAAAACACTCATTTCCTTCCCAAGGTAGATAATCTGCAATCCAAAATGTCACTGCATCTTGGTCCAAGGTCTAGCATGTGGCTCCTCTTATTCCAGGGACCTACATACTAAAAAGACAAATCATCTGCTTTGCCCCCCTCAGATACCCAGTTTTCAATGATGGAGCAGAAGCAGAATGACAACAATAATCACCCCCATTCAAACGGGGAAATAGACACACAGAAGTTAATGGCTGTCAAAACAGCTTCTGAAAGACTGCTGGGAAATACAGTGAGGGTCTGTCTCCTAACTTAGGGGCTAGAGCAATTGCTTGCTTAGAACCTGATTCTGTTTTCTGGGAGAATTTCCTTGTCCACTGTTCCCAATGGTGTCTGGATTCGCCTTTTGGGAGGTTCTTTTTCATTTTGTCCTCTTTTGCCTGGCCACATCTCAAGTAGGTACCAGGGAACATGCTGAAATTGAACCACACCACCTTCCCAACAAGCTTATCAATTCTGCAAGGTGAAAGGTTGAAGAATTCTTTTAGGTCTGGAACTATATATAAAACTTTGGTCAATAATTGTGCTGCTCTGGGCTGTAAAATTATCTCAGAAACTTAGTAGGCTTCTGATCCGTTTGTTTCTAGCCAGTTCCGAGTGACAGTAAACACGCCCAATATTTTATTTCTAAACCTATTTCATGAATATGTTCTATTTCTCTGCTTTCTCCTCCTCATGCTCACCCCCTTCAACTTAGTAAATAGAAATGCTGGTCACCCAGTTAAATCTGAATTTCAGATATACGATGATTTTTTTGTATAAGTATGTATCATGCAACATTTGGGCCATGCTTATACTAAAAATACTTGATATTTATCTAAAATTCAAATTTAACTCAGCATCCCATATTTTATCTGGCAACCCTACACAACTCCATAAAGAAAGCAAAAAAACCCACAAACACACACACACACACGCACACACAAAATATGCACACAAAAAAAGGGGCAAAAGACTGTCACTTTAAAAAGATGGATATCCAAGTGGCCAGTAAACATTTTATAATGTGCTCAACCTTTACTGGTGATGAGGAGAATGCAAAGTAAATCCACAATAAGATACCATTTCATGCACGTATGAAGGCTTATTATTTGAGAGAATTAACATACCAAGAGTTTTCAAGGAAAAGTGGAACTTAAACATTCCTGGTGCATATGTAAATTTACTTGAGAAAATGATTTTGATGGTATCTACTAAAGCTGAACATACACGTACCCTATGAAATAGCAAGTCTACTCCTAAGTATCGGACCTGCAAACTATGTTTGCCAAGATTGTTCACAGCAGCAGTGTTAATAATAACCCAAAGATGGAAACCACTAAATGTTCGCTAACTATAGGATGGTTTAATCAATTGTAGTGTATTCATATAATGGAATACTACAGGACGAGGAGGATGAATGAACTATTGCTACTGAACTGGCAATGGCAATGGCATGCAACAGTCTAGGTGCCATGCCATGGATGATTCGCACAAAAGGCTGAGCCAAAGAAACCACATACAAAAGTATATGGCATATGAGGCCATTCATATGAAATATGTTTTAAAAACCAAAACTAACCTATAGTGATACAAGGTGGAATAGAGTTTTCCTTGGGGGAATCTGGGACTGGGAATGGGTAGAGGTGGTCTTCAGGATGTCGATAATGTATTGAACCTGGATTCTGCTTACATTGGTGCACACAATGTGAAAATCTAAGAAAATCGTCCCTTATGATTTGTGTATTTTCCTGTTTGATGTACTTTAACAAAACCTTATTTTAGGGGCACCTAGGGGGCTCAATCGGTTAAACGTCCGACTCGGTTTCTGCTCAGGTCATGATCTCATGATTTGTGAGTTCTGGAGCCCACTTCGGATTCTGTGTCTCCCTCTCTCTGCCTCTACCCAATTGTTTTCTTTCTCTCTCTCTCAAAAATAAATAAATATTAAAATAAATTCTTAATTTATTTTAGAAACCTATAAATCTATAAAATAATATTGGTGAATACTAAAATCATGAGGTAAACATTTGGGGGGGACAAGGATCTACTGATGTGATCTCAAAATATCACCTCACAGATTGCACGTTAATTACAAAGACAAAATGTCGCCTTTACAAGTGAAGGAGCATGACAAATTCCAAGGGATCACTGTCAATTATGAAGTGACAAACTGGTAGCAGGTACCTCCTAAATGATGTGATGAAAGCATTGGGAAGTACACAGCATGATATATGCCATGCTCTTGCCAGTAATGTTGAATCTGTATCTCATCATGAGAAAACAAGCAGACAAATCCATACTGTGAACAGACTTCAGGTGAGCAGAAGTGAATTCCAAATATGCCATTGTGATGAAAGGCAAAGAAGGTGGGGAATGTCCTATAATAAAAAGACCAAAAAAGATGCAACGATACTATTCAGTGCGTGATTTTTGCATTCTGGACCAAGAGCCAAAACAGCTTTCATAAAGGAAATTCTGGGGAAATCTGGGGAAATATGAATAGGAGCTATGAACTAGATAACAGTATTGTACCAGCGTTAAATTCTTTGGACGGGATGATGCTCTGTGGTTGTATAGAAGAATGCTCTTGCTTTTAGGACGTATATATTGAAGTATTTGGATGAAACCATTTTAATAGGTTCAGCAAAAGGTAAACTGTCTCTCTCAGAAGTTCCAAAATGCATGTTAATGGTTGGTGAATCTTAATGAAAGCCAAAATTAGGTGCTTACTGTATTATTAAGTTTTTCAATAGATTTGAAACTTTCCAAAACAAGAAGTTGAGAGACAAAACCTCCCTGTTTGAGAAAAGATGTATAAAGTATACCCCATTATATCTACATTTATAATTATATTCAGATAAGACCATATATGTCATATATGTATGAGGAAAATACATCAAATCATAAACAATGTTTACTTCTGCGCAGGGAGCTTACGGGTTACATTTTCTTATTTTTTCTTATTGTCTGATCTTATAGTAAGTATGTATTGCTTTAAAATAGAATAAAACTGAGCCTGGGTGGCTCAGTCAGTTCAGCGTTCGCCTCTTGATTTCAGCTCAGGTCATGCTCCCGCGGTTCATGAGACTGAGCCCCACGTTGGACCCTGTGCTGACAGCACGAAGCCTGCTTGGGACTTTTCTCTCTCCCTCTCTCTCTGCCACTCATGCACACACTCTCTCTCTCTCTCTCTCTTAAAATAAATAAATAAACATTCAAAAATAGGATAGACTAAAACAAACATTTTTTAAATTCAGCAATCAACCCTGGCAATTGGAAAAAAGATGAACAGAGTAAACCCAAATAAGGAAAAATAAAATAATGAAAATAAGGACAGAAATTAATGATGATAAATAAAAAATGATAGAGAAGATTAACAAAAGAGAAGGATGGTTCTCTGAAAAAAATAATTATGGACAGATTTCTAGCAAGGCTGATTTCTACAAAAATGATAAAACATAGATAATAATGTAAAAAAACTACATATGCAAGCACTTAAAAAAATGACAAAATATTTAAAACTCTAGATTAATATATAAATCATTAGAAAAATATAACATATCAATGTCAATGTAAAAGGAAGGGCACCTGGATGGCTCAGTCAGTTAAGCGTCCAACTTCGGCTCAGGTCATGATCTCACGGTGTGTGGGTTCAAGCCCCGCGTCGGGCTTGTGCTGACAGCCGAGAGCCCGGAGCCTGTTTCAGATTCTGTGTCTCCCTCCCTCTCTGCCCCTCCCCCGCTCATGCTCGTGCTCGCTCGCTCTCTCTCTCTCTCTCTCTCTCTCTCAAATAAACATTAAAAAAATTTTAAATATCAATGTAAAAGGAAAGAAAAATTAAATAGATCAATAGCCATTAAATTAAAAGAAATGGTGGTAGTCAAAGAACTCCCTTCAAATTAATGCCAGGCTAAGAGTAAGATAATTTTATAGGTGAATTATACCAAAGTATAGAAGAATAGTTAGTTTTAATCATATACAATTCTTTTCGCAGAGACCAGAAAGAAAAAGCTGCCAAACACATTTTACTGGGCAGCTCTCATCTTGATTCTACAACCAGATGATGATAAAAGGAAAAATTAGGCCCTGCTCAGCCATGAATGCACATGCAAAGATCCTAAATAAGATAGGAGCTAAGGAAGTTCAACAGTGTAAGATGAATACAATACAGAATGGTTAAGTAGGATTTTTCCCCTGGGAATAAAACAATGGTTTCAATATTAAAAACAACTACAATTAAAAGCATTAATAGACTGAAGGAAAAAAATCATATGCTCCTCCCTACTCAAATAGTTTCCAATGTCAATCTATGATGAAAACAAAATTCTTAGTAATATGGAAAATCATAGAAACTCCCTAGCTTGGTAAAATGTACATGCCAAATGCCTACAGAAAACATGCTATTTCACAGAGAAACGGTATATGTGCCCCATTAAGATCAGGGACAAGGCATACGTTTACTCTTAAGTGTTGATGGTTAACATGTCATTTTCAGTATTGACCAATTCTTTAAGGAAAGAAAACAAATGAAAGGTATAAGAATTGAAGGGAAGAAATAAAACTTAAAAATGTGAATCTACTACAGTCACCTACTTAGAAATGAACAATAAGAGCAACAGATACAAGATCTACTAGATACACAATCAGGGTTAAAAAAACCCAAGATCTCAGCACTCACGGAATTTATAATAAAGAAAGACAATAATTATACTATGTTCTGTGGTAGTAAGTGGACAGAGTAAAGGAGGTATAAAACATGGTGAATGGGTCCTATTTATAGTAGAGTAGCCAGAGGAGGTCATATTTGACAAGAGACTTAAAGGAGGTATAGACTGGGGACAACGAAGGGGCATTTCCGACAGAGTGAACAGCCAATACAACGGTCCTAAAGTTGGAAGCTTTCCTGATGTGCTCCAGGAAAAACAAGACATCAAGTAAGTCTGGGTTAGAATAATTGAAGATTAGGAGTTGTAAGAAATAAAGTTGGAAATAACGTTGGAAATTTTAAATTAGAACTTATAGATTTAAGGATATGTTGGACATAGACTAGGAGAGAAATTGTCAAGAACAGTTTCAAATTTTGTGGCTGGTAAGTGGATGAACACGGTGGTTTCATTTACCAAGACGGGGAACAGTTAGGGAATTCCAAGTTTGGAGGCCAAAGAATTGTTTTGAACAAGTTAAACTTTATATGTTTATTACAACCCCAAGAAAATAAGTCAACTAGTCAGGTGGAGATAGCAATCTGGAGTTTAGGGGAAAGACGAGCTATAAGCAAACTGCAAAGGTCATTGGTGAACTTGCTAAGAGCTGTTTTGGTAGAGTGGTATAATCAAAACACGGACAAGACTGTGTTCATGAAGGAATGAGGGGACAAGAGGCCAAGAAGTATTTACAAATAGTGGAGACTCAAAGGAGGGGTTTTGTTTTGGTCATGCTTGATGAGTGTTAATACCGCATATTTGTATTATGCTGGATATTGACCAGTAGTAAAGGGTTACTGAGGATGATTGACCAATGATCACTAACTCCTTTGCTTATTGTATGACTACAACCAACTTTTGTTCTTTGGTAGTAATATGATTTTCAGTCATGGTTATTCTGTACCTTAATATGATAAGGAATATATCTAGATACAGATACAAATATAGCTCTATTGAGCATCTATGGATATCTCAGTTTGTCCACTTACCTCTCCCTTGTTCAACTCACTGTGATGATTTGTCGTCTTTGAGTATTTGCTTTGCCGAATTCTTGTTCCTATTTAATTTTATAGTGAGAGGTGCTTGCTAAGAATGTTCTTTAATTGGAAACTAGTGCTTTGCATACCCAGGTGGTTTCTGTTTGCATAGTTTTCATGACTATATATTCAGTTTATTCACACGTAGGCATCTCTGTCCAGACTTTCTATAATGTTTTATATTTTTTCACCCCTTATTTAAATGTCTCATCGTACATATTATCTGCCTAGCTCCTGAAGGCATTGGAGTTGGCTAACCCTGGCATCATGTAGCTAGTTCAAATGGATAGAGTGTTACCTCAAGACAGTTTGCTGAATAATCCGTCGAAACAATACAAAATGCTCTTTTCAGGTGATTTCTCTGCCTTTCCCACCCTAGCACCAAACCTTCGGGATGGTTTTATTACTGAGTTATTTTTAAATATCTGCTAATATAAGTCATCATTTATTACTGTTCAATTTTATGGTTTTATTGGCTAATTTCACACGAATATTTTTCTGGAGGGCTTTGAAATCGTTTTGTCAAGTTTTAAAAATACTGTTGGAATTTTAATTGGAATTACATAAAATCTGTAGTTAATTCAGGGAGATCTGACACCTTATTAATTCCTATTCCTGGAGTTGTTCTCACATTTTTTTTTTAATTAGGGTAACTAGAAATTTTATAGTCAGCCTTTTCCAAAAAACATTTCTTATATTCATTTAACCAATCTACTGAAGAACTGTTGTATTATATTCTCCATTTAATTCTTTTTTGTGCCTTCCCTAGATGTATCTTTTTGCTACATTTTCAGTTTATTGAATTAGCTAATTAGCTAATTTATTTCTTTGTGTTTGCTATTAAATCATCTGAGAATATAAGATCCCTTCTGAGTACATCTTTATTTTTTTCTTCAATCCCTCAGTGTCTAAGGGGACCTAAAAAACGAATGTGGAAAGTATGAGTGCCTGTTTTGCTAGAAAAGGTTTATTTCCAAAGAAACAGTAACATGAGAGACTTAAAGCAGAGAGCCAAGAAATCAAAATAAGATTGAGTTCAAAATGATGTCTGGCAAACAAATCAAGGGTCAGCCTCTCCTGGTCATCTAGAAAAGTAGCAAAGAAGAAATCTGAAAAAGTAAAACTTAAAAGTAAAACTTGACAGGGTTGGAGAAGAAAGGGGGGGGGCGCGCATCTCATTGGCCTTTCAGGGTTTATCTTGGGAAACGAGGGAGAACATCACATGTCAAAGACGAAAGAAAGGAATTTTACATCTTCACGATACTATGTACTCTTATTCGCAAACCCAGGATCCCTACCTACCAGAAAACTGAACAGCTGACCTTATTTTTTAAAGCAGATCATTTCAAAATAAAATGGGCTCATTGTCCTAAAGACTCAGGAAGTATTTAAATTTGACAGAGATCTACAAAAGGAACCAGAAGAATTATTTTTTAGATCAAATTAAATCTCATGTTGATCCCCCATCTTGTCAGGCTGCTAAGAATTTTACTTTTCTTCTTTCCTGGGAACATCTATCTTAGAGCTGACCCGGGACACAGGATTCTTCTGTGACACCTCCAAGATGGGCAAAACCACAGTTGCCATCATATTTATGCCCACAGTGATCCTTTTTTTATCCAGACATTCATTCCATGCTGAGATGAAAACATGGTCCTCAGATCCAGTCTACTTAATTGCTCCAAACAACTATTTCCTCAGGGCTCTGTGACTAAGTTGCATGCAATTCCCAGCTCTCTGTAACAGGCCACAGTCCCTCTCCCTTCTCAAATTTGGAGGGATGTTTTCTTCTCAAATATACTGTCACCGCTCTCCTCCTGCCTCTTTTCATTGTCTTTCTGAATAAACTTGGGCTTTTCTGAAAGATATTTACTTTGGGGTGTTTCTGTCTTTAGTCCTGTAAAAACATTTAAACTTAAGAATAACTAAAGGAGGGGCTTCTGGTTGGCTCAGTTGGTTAAGCATCCAACTCTTGATTTTGGCTCAGGTCATGATCTCATGGTCAGTGGGGTCAAGCCGGGTGTCAGGTTCTACTCTGGCAGCGCAGAGCCCGCTTGGGATTCTCTCTCTCCCCCCGCCCCCCGCCCCATCCCTTGCACGCATGCTCTCTGGTTCTCTCAAAATAAATAAACAAACGTTAAAAAAAAAAGAACTACTACGGGAGAGATTCTGAATTCCTGCACAGGACAGACGAAAAGGGAAAATACGAAAAGGACAATCACAAACTAGTATCTTACGAACAACACACGCTATCAATTCAAACAATGGAAGACTACAGGGCAACAAGGAGGAGGGAACCACAACTGCACACCTCAGTGTGGATACATCTCAAAAGACCTAATGTTGAGCAAAGTAAGTCAAACACGAAAGACGATGATTACGGTCATGTCAAGTACCAAGAGTGGTGCACGAATCTATGCCAGTCGAAGTCAGCAATTAAGATATTTCTTATTCCTTCCAATATGCTTTAGGTGTACACACACACAAACTCACGTGCAAACGTGTGTGTGTATATATATATATATACACACACACGTGTGTGTGTGCAGGCGTGTATTACAGACATATAAACTCATTCAAGAAATATGTACTGAGTACCAACCAGCTAATGTTGTAGACCAGGGTTGGTAAGCTATAGCCTGTATGCCAAATCCAACCTGTCCCCTATTTTTGTAAATAAAGTTTTATTGAAACACAACTGCCTCGTTTTCACGCTCATTGATTTACCTACTGTGTCTAAGCCTGCTTTTTTGCTACAATGGAAGAGTTAAGTAATTGTGGTACTGACTGTATAGCTTGCAAAGCCTAAATTATTTAGTATCAGGCTCTTTACCCAAGGAAAAAACAAACTAACTTCTAATCTACATTCCAAGGACATAACAGTGAACAAAACAGTCTTGGCTTCGTAGGACTCACAGTGTGATGAGGAATACAGATAACAAACAAGTAAGCTTGTAACGGAACACCTGACTGTGATAGCTACTGTGAATAAGGATAAGTAAGAGTGCCGAAGGCCACAATTTTAGACCTGGGGGTCAGAGAAAGAGTGGAGCAGATCCCTGAAGGAAACGGAGCTAGCCACGCACCTATCTGGGGTAAGAGCAATCAAGGCAAAGGAGAAATCACACGCTTTGTCCTGAAGGTGATGTGCACCCGGCGTGTTGAGGATACAGCCAGGAGAAGGGTGGCCCGAGACAAGGATAAAGAGGCAGGCAGGGGCCAGGACGTGAAGGCCTCTGCAGGCCATAGCAGTAAGTTTGGGTTCAATTACAAGTGTGGTAAGAAGTCAAGGGTCGGACTAGAAAAGCAATGTGACCAGAGTCACAAATATTTGTGCGTCGATACTTGCGCACTAGTATTTCACAGCAGTGAAAAGCGTGAAGTCTTGGAGTATAACACAACCTTATTCAAATCCTGGCTTTGTCACTGGCTAGGTGCATGACCACGAACATGTTACATGATCTCTTCAGGCCTCATTTTCTTCAAATGCATAATAAAATTAACAATGTCTACTTCACATGATTGCTATAAAATGCTTCGCCCAATGTTTGGCATATAATTGTTCTATAAATGCTAGCAATGGATCGAACTTGTCTGTGTCTCTGAGATATAATGAAAACATGCACGCACATTCTCAAAACTACAAGCATGTGAGGCAGCATGCACAGGGGTTAAAGGGGAAGATATTACAGTCAGACGGTCAGAGTTCAACTTTAGCTCCACCTTTTAATTCGTTGTTCGCTCTCTTTCAAGTTACTTAACCTCTCTGGGGCAGTTTCTTCAAATATAAAATAAAGAAAATCATGGTATTCGCCTCAAAGGGTTTGCTCTGAAGATTAAAGAAATGAACACATGCGACATTCTCTACAACGTTACCTGGTAGTCAAAGGTGCTCCTTTGGTAGTCAAAGGTGCTTCTTCGGGATACGCTCCTTTCACGGGCGCCTGGGTGGCTCAGTGGGTCGAGCATCCAGCTGCGGCTCAGGTCGTGATCTCCTGGTTCGGGAGTTCAAGTCCCACATGGGGCTCACGGTTGGTGAGTTCGAGCCCCGCATCAGGCTCGCTGCTGTCAGGGCCGAGCCCGCTTTGGATCCTCTGTGCCTGCCACCCCCCCCCCGCCCCCGCCTCTCTCTTGAAACTAAACAAACATTAAAAAAAAGATACTCTTCTTTCAACTGTTAGAAAATTATTCTAATACACTGACTTTGCTGGAACAAGAAACTTTATTGGCTTTTAAATTGTTATTTGAAATGAAATGAAACGTGCTATTTTAATTTGTATTTCTTTTATTCATGAAATTATTTTTCTTTATACCCTGGCTGTTTATCAATAATTTGTTGTCACATCTGTTAATTATCTTTCATGCTTTTTTATCTATTTTTCTACCGTGGTTTCTCTTGTGTTCCCTACTAATTTGTAACAACTCTCTCTATATTAGGGTATTAACTCTTAGTCATGTTCCTGACAAATATTTCCCCCAGATTTCTTGTAACTTAATATGCTAATCTCTACATAATAATTAAAGCATCAATCATTCCAAGCAGAGGTTTAAAAAGGAAAAAAAAAAAACATACTTTGGCAGAGCTAGAGCAAAGAGTTTTGCAAGGCGGGGGTTGGGGTGGAGGGAGGGATAGAGACAGTGGATAGAGAACGGATAGAGAAAATGATGCAAAATACTGTAACACACTGAACCATGTATGCTTGGTTAAGAGGTTTGGATTTCGTGGTGCAGGGAATGAGAGCCCGAGGAAGAATGTGGAACCAGGAAGTGGCATGCTCAGGGTGAGATCGTCCCGGCAGCAGCGTGGAAAATAGATTGGTAGGGGGGCTAACACGTTCCCGGCATAGGTTAATCTGTCTCTCAGTACGGGAGCTGTTCACAGGAGCAAAAACAACCGCTGAACAACAAACTGAGCGTCCCCCGGGGGGCAGCTAATGAACGGAGGAGGGCCACAGGACAGCTCTGCTTCCTGTCAGCCGCCGTATTCAGCAGTGCCGGTGGCACCGCAGCATCGGTCGCTCCAGCCTCGGTGGCATCCGCACCAAGAGCGGCAATTACAGCAACAGGCAGTCGGGCAAGATGTGATACGGGGTCATCTCTGCATTAGCCGGCGCTCAAGCAGGAAGCGCCAAAGGAAAAACGAAAATTCTTGGTAGGCTCTTGAGATATGATAGTAGAGACTCTGAGGTCAAATGACTTTGGTGAACTCTCCTAACACAGCCTCTGATATAGCTTTGGCCATATCCTATGGATTCTTCTATGTACTGATCTCAACACTATTATTTTATCAATAGTCTGCGTTAGAGCTGTGATTTTCTCCTTGTCTCAATTTCCTTCGGAATGCATTTAAAATTTGTCATTCATTTTCATAGTTTATTGGTTCGACGACATGAATGTAGGCTATACTACCTGGATTGTAACTTACCGGTTTTGTGGCTATTAATGATCAACTTGGCCAAGATTATATGGTTGCTTGAGAAGGATGCTTCCTAGTTGTCAGCTGAGTCTGTCATATCTGATATCAATATAGTCAATCCAGTAACTCTCAGTTTGAATTACTTAAATGTCCAGGTTTATACTCTTAATCTCCACGAATCACTTTATTTGGAGTATGCTTTTGTAGATAGCATGTAGCTGGGTTTTATATCCTAACCTAGTTTAATAAATTGTAATTTTAATCTATGAATGCATCTAGTGTATATTGTATTATCAAGTGTTTCCTGTTTTTCAGTGCTTTCTTGCTCATCCTTTTGTCTTTAATCTTCAGTTTTTATGGTATTTTCTCTTAACAGTCCTCTCCATCCCTCAATTAATTTAGAAGGTAGACAGCAACCTTTTAGTTCAACTAGTTCTTAGTTTAGCTCTTGAAATGCATATTTAAGCCCCCACGTCTCTAATTATAAACATTAACAAAAAGGCATTCCTAATGATTTCCCCCAGGTGAGCTGAGGAAATTAGCACATTCATTTTTCACCAACCCCCTACCCACTAAGATCTCACACTTCCCAGTTGTTCTTGCTCTAATCTGGAAATTTTGTCCCAGTTACATATTATTATTTTTCCATTATCTATGTTCTCTTTCAAGAATTATATTTGCATTGTTTTATAGCCATATTGACATATTAATTTGGATTTAAACCTATATTTATCATTTTGCATTTAGCTTGTTTATTTCTTCAAATAATTTTTTTCTCCAAGAAGCACATATCCTGACTTTTTTCCATCTGTAGATAGATAACCTGATCTTTTGCTTAGATGCTCGTAGGATTCTTTCCTCATCCTCAAATGTCAGAATTTTCACCAAGAATATGGTGGGTGGGTGTTGCATGTTGTTAATAATGCCTCGTCTATGGTTAGCCCTTTTGAACTCCAGATGTAGCTCTCTGTTCAATAAAAATGTCTTCAGGGGCACCTGGGTGGCTCAGTCGGTTAAGCATCTGACTCCGGCTCAGGTCACGATCTCCCGGTTCGTGCGTTCGAGCCCAGTGTTGGCCTCCGTGCTGACAGCTCAGAGCCTGGTGTCTGCTTCAGATTCTGTGTCTGCGTCTGTCTCTGCCTCTCTCTCTCTTTCTGCCCCTCCCCCACTCGCACTCTGTCTCTCTGTCTCTCAAAAATAAACATTAAAAAAATTTTTAATTGCAACTGCCTGGAGTCTGAGTCCCTTAGAAAAGACTGTGGGTATCTAACCCGTTCTGTTGCATGTGCCAAAGACTACAAGTTTATGGCTCTAGCCTGGACCTCCTCCCTGAACTTCGGATGTCTAGATCTAGCTGCATACTTGATATCACCATGGAATCCAAGAATACTGAAGTTTCAAGTGTACTTAGAGATCAGCTCATTTTACAGAAAGAGAAGCTTAAATAGGCGAGAGGACAGTTTTTAAGTTAATGTGCGTGAAATTCACAGGAGAGAGATATAAAATATTCTCTAAAATCCCAGGTCTTAAGAGCCAGGCTTAATGCTGTTTCCATTACACAGGTCTCCTAGAATAATTCTGTTCCCAAGCAAGAAGTTTCTACCTTCTCTGTAAGCATTCCCTTTAAAAGATGTGGGGGTGCCTGGGTGGCTCAGTAGGTTAAGCGTCCGACTTCAGCTCAGGTCATGATCTCGCGGTTCGTGGGTTCGAGCCCCACGTCAGGCTCTGTGCTGACAGCTCAGAGCCTGGAGCCTGCCTAGGATTCTGTGTCTCCCTCTCTCTCCACCCCTCCCCTGCTCACGCTCTGTCTCTGTTCTCAAAAATAAACATTAAAAAAAAATTTTTTTTTTTTTTAAATTTTTTTTTTCCAACGTTTATTTATTTTTGGGACAGAGAGAGACAGAGCATGAACAGGGGAGGGGCAGAGAGAGAGGGAGACACAGAATCGGAAACAGGCTCCAGGCTCTGAGCCATCAGCCCAGAGCCCGACGCGGGGCTCGAACTCACGGACCACGAGATCGTGACCTGGCTGAAGTCGGACGCTCAACCGACTGCGCCACCCAGGCGCCCCAAAAAAAAAAAATTTTTTTTAATAAAAAAATTTTTTACAAAATGTGTGTCTACCATTCTGCTAAACCATATTGCCTGGCATATATACAGCAAATTGACCTTCATGTCTGAGAAGATCTTGGAGAAATAGCAAGTAGAAGAATCACCTAAGAAAGAGATAAGAAAAAGGAATACAGCTGTTTTCTGGAAAATGATCCCAAAAGATAGCAGTTCCTTATCCCTGGACCTACAGATGCTATCTGACTTAGAAAAAGGTCTTTTCAGATGTGATTAATTTAAATATCTATCCTGGGAGAGACCAGTCAGATTTACTTAGTTCCACAATACCTTTTACTATGGTAAGAGATTACCAAGAGTATGGAAAGGGACTCCACCACAAACACCTAGCTACAGTGACTGTGCCGTGACTGACTGATTGCCTGCCAAGTACAACTGCTATAGACTGAGTGCGTATGTCCCCCAGAAAATTCACATATGGAAGCCTAATCCCCAAAGCCATGATATTTGGAGGTAGGGCCTTTGGGAGGTAATTAGGTCCTGAGGGTAGAGCCTTCATGATGAAATCAGTGCCCTTATACAAGAGGGAGAAACACAGGATCTCTCTGCTCTCTACCATGCAAGGATACAGTAAGAAGACAGCCATCCGTACAACAGAAAGTGGGTTCTTAACTGCCACTGGATGTGCCAGCACGCTGATCTTGGACTTCTCGGCAGTCAGAGTTTTAAGAAATAAATGTCTGCTATTTAAGTCTCCCGGTCTATGGTAATCTGTGACGGCAGCCCGAACTAAGACAACAACCAATGCACACATGCTAGGGTATAAGTGAAGAAACGAGGCAGCAGGGAATGAGGCGGCTGGATAGGGAATTTTGGAAAACATAGAGAAATAGTTACCTGGGGAACCTGGAATCCACTGAATCTTCTGGTTTTGCCCCAGTATGCGCCAATTTACACTTCAGAAGTCAAAGTGCTTTTCTGAGAGGAAGCCCAAAATCCAATTAATACAGAATTAAAGAATGTTGCTCCTTAAAGCACTACGAGAGATGGTTGAGTCTACCGTGTCATTTTAAAATTGGGAAACCGGGGCGCCTGGCTGCCCCAGTCGGTAGAGCAGGCAACTCTTGATGTTGGGGTTGTGGGCTGGAGCCCCACGTTGGGTCTAGAGATTACTCAAAAATGAAATTTTTAAAAAGAAATAAAATACACTAAACTTGGGACACTGAGGTTCATAAGGGCAAACTAGTCTGTCTAATGTCACCTAGTTAGCTAACTGCAGATCTGGAGAGTGTAACTTAGGTCTCCTGACTGGAGCTCATTATTTGGTTGACCTCATTCTAAAATATGGAAAGACAAGAGGTATGAGAAAAGGTCTCATAAAGGTTCGATATCAGCGGATCTCATTATATCATCATATTTTGAATTCAGCTTCCTCGTTTTGTTTCAGGTACGTACAGCTCTATGAGCTCCCATCCCATATGGTAGAAGAAGGACAAGGGTCACAGGACAGTCAAATAGCTGAATGCCCCATAACAATCTATTTGAAAGCCTGAAAAGCCTTCTCTCCATCAGACACAATTACAGCCTGCTAAGTTAGCTACTTATGTAATTCAAATTTTGGCAACTAGCTTGCTACATAGTATTTTATATCACTGATAAGTTTTGGAGCAGTATCTATTTGCTGAAAACAAGGTATTGCGGAAAATATTTTTTCCCCTTGGTGGTACACCGGGGGTCAAATTTCCAGCCTTTACAAAGCAATGCTACAATTTTATAGCAATTAATCCACAAACAAAAATACACAAGCAGAAATTTTGCCACAAAATGGTGAGTCCTTTCAACTATTCGTGTAGTGAGGTTACTACAGAATCCCAAGATGAAAAGTGGATAAATTCAATCCAGAGAAAAGTTGCACAGCAAAAATTATTGTTTTAGTCAACAAACTGAACACATTTGTTTCTCAAGAAGAAAAAAAAGCCTACATAGGCCGTCCCCAACTCCTGAGTCCTATGTGACTAAATTCTGTATGGCCTTACGTATATTAACTCTCCAGGGCTAGCAGCCGCTAGGCAAAATTCTCCAGGTCTCCATACGTTGGGCTATTTCCTACAAACGCTCTTCTTCCGTATCTCTTTGACTCTTCATTTTCCTTCTACCCTGCCCAGGGCTAAAGTAGGACACGACTGTGAAGAAAGGACCGGTCATGAAGTAGGGAAAGCAATGAACTACAGCAGATGCCACATTCTAGTCTAAAACCAGAAGCAGTTCCATCCCAGCTCCAAGTCTCCACTCCGCTCTCCTTTCCCTCACCTCCTGACCAGCATATATACTCAACTCCAATCATGCCATTTACCTCAGAACCCAAACTCCTTTCTTAAAAAAGTTTCTGGGGCGCCTGCGTAGCTCAGTCAGTGGGGCATCCGACTTCAGCTCAGGTCACGATCTGGTGGTTCGAGGGTTCGAGCCCCACATGGGTTCGAGCGCTGCATTGACAGTGTGGGGCCTACTTGGGATTCTCTCTCTCTCCCTCTCTCTGCTCCTCCCCCACTCACGCTTTCTCTCTCTCAAAATAAATAAACTTAAGAAAAAAAAAAAGACTTAAAAAAAAAAAAGGCCCTAAATCATCAGGTCCAGTTTTAATAATAGCAGTTATTACAAAGGTAGATACCAGTGGGGCGCCTGGGTGCCTCAGTCGGTTAAGCGTCTGACTTCGGCTCAGGTCACGATCTCGCGGTTTGGGAGTTTGAGCCCTGAGTCGGGCTCTGTGCTGACAGCTCTAAGCCTGGAGCCTTCTTTCAGATTCTGTGTCTTCCCCTCTCTCTGTCCCTCCCCTGCCTGTACTCTGTCTCTATCTCCCTCAGAATAAATAAACATTTAAAACAATAAGCAAACAAACAAACAAACAAAAGTTACCATATATGAAGACTCGAGTATATTCCCGGTTCTACTAAAAACTTTTACACAGGTTACCTGATTTGATCCTTACCATGATGCTCCGAGGTACCTATCATCGTTATTTGGTATTATTAAACCATGTATATTAGTGTCCTGTGTCTGTTATAAACAATTACCACAAAATCGGTGGCTTAAAACAATAAAACCTTAATCTCTCACAATTCTGGGGACCCACAGTCTGAAATCAGGATCACTAGAATGGAACCCAGTGTTGGCAGGGCCATGTTCCCTCGGGAGGATGTACTGGAAGACGAACTTCTTCTCTTTGACACGTTCTCTTGGCCACCGACACTCCTTGGCTTTGTGCTCACATCACTCAACCTCTAGCTCCATGGTCACATCTCCTCTTCTGTCTGTCATCAAATAGCCCTCTGCCTACTTTTGATAAGGATATGTGTGGTCATATGAAGGGCCTATCCTGCCATCCAGGATAATCTTCCATGTCAAGATCCTGTACCTACTCACCTCTGCAAAGTTAGTAGTTATGGGAAGGGAAGGAGGTAGGAAAGTTTCTGGACCCAACGGCACATACAAAAAAGAGAGACTTGTACTTGGAAGTAGACGAGTCAAAAAATAGAGGGTTTCATCCCCCTAGAGTCTTTCTTATACCTGCTCCTAGCCTCCACCCTGCTGCAACCTATGCTTTAAGACCGGAAACACAGCAGTCCTTTATAGCCAGAGGTATGCATACCTTCACAACTGCATTTCCAAAATATTGTGGTTACTAAGGTATAGGTTGAATTGTGCTCCCTCAAATTCTATGTTGAAGTCCTAATCCCCAGTATCTCAGAATCTGACCCTATTCCGAAAGAGGGTTATTGTGGATCTAATTAGATAAACTAAGGTGAGGTATTACTGAAGTCGGACAGGCCCCAATCCAATACGATGGGTGTCCTTATAAAAGAAAAAAAGATAAATGTAAAGCTAAAGAGACACAGAGAGAAGATGACATGAAGACACAGGGAGCACACCATTGACAAACCAACGAATGCCAAAGATGGCCAGAAAACTACCAGAAGCTAGGAGAGAGGCATGAAAAAGACTTTCCCTCGCAGCCCTCGGGAGAAATCAAACCTACTGACATCCTCACCTCAGATCTTCAGTCTTCAGAACCGTGGGACAATCAATTTGGGTTGTTTAAGCCACCCAGTTATAGTACTTTGTTATAGCAGCCAGAGCAGACTAACACAGTGCAGTTTGACTCATTCTTCTGATAAAGACTTTTTGAGCATCTACCATTGGTCAAGCCATGAAGACACAGCCCAGAACCAAGATAAAGTTCTTGACTCCAAGGACTTTATACTCTAATGGCTGGAGAGAGAGAGAATAAATTAATAAAAAGAGGTTAGGTCAGGTGGTGATAAGTACTGTACAGGGGGGAAAAAGCAAGTTAAAAAGATGGGGGAATGACAGAATGCTATGTTATATATGTTGGTCGTTGAAGTTGTCTCCGGTAGAGCAACAGATATCTGCACAAAAACAAAGAGAACTAAGTAGGTGCCTTGAAGACATTGTAGGCTAAAAGCAAAACTACATATAGAAACAAGAAAGGTGAGTGTGCTTAGGATGCTTGAAGATAGCAAAGAACTAGAGTGGAATAAACAAGGGGGAAGAGGAGCACCTGGGTGGCTCAGTGGCTTAGGAGTCTGACGTCAGCTCAGGTCATGATCTCACGGTTGGTGAGTTCAAGCCCCGCGTCGGGCTCCGTGCGGACAGCTCGGAGCCTGGAGCCTGCTTCGGATCCTGTGTCTCCCTCTCTCTCTGCTCCTGCGCCGCTCATGCTCTGTCTCTCTCTCTCTCCTTCGAAAATAAATAAAAACATTAAAAAACAAGAGGAAGGGATGGAGGAGATGAGGTCAGAGAAATAAGCAGAGGCTAGACCAATGCGGATCGTAAAGACCATGTGAAGGGTTTTTCAAACTAGTGTAGGTGTGGTAGGAAGCTATCGATGACCTTTGGGTTGAAAGATGGCGTGTGCTTACAGATATTAAAAAGGTATTTCAGGGGCGCCCGTGCGAGGCACAGTCAATTAAGCATCCCGATTCTCGATCTCGGTTCAGGTCATGATCTCACAGTTTGTGAGTTCGAGCCCCACAATGGGCTCTGTGCTGATGGCGTGGAGCCTGCTCGGGATTCTGTCTCTCCTTCTCTCTGCCTCTCCCCTGCTCGTGCTCATACACTCGCTCGCTCGCACTCTATCACAACGAAGAAATAAACTTACAAAAATGAAGGCAATGCTTTAAAAAAAGATATTTCGAGGTACTGTGGGGGGAAGAAATGGGAAAGGCACGAGGATGTACACAGAAAGACCACCTAAGAAGGCCATGGCAATAAGCCAGGTGAGATACGATGACGCATTAAGACATGATGGTAATCGGGGACCTGGTGAGAAGCGATCGCTTTGGGGTCATGTTTTCATGAGCGTAATGGATACTAAAGCCCTCTGCCTACACCCCCTCTTCAGAGCCAGTGCACTCGTTTCCCAGCTACCGGAAATACAAATTGCTGAAGGCTACTAACTGCTTCCCCTACGGAAGATTTCCCTCAGTCTCATGGAACTGCTTTGCCCAGGGCTACACCCCTTCCAGGGGCCAGTCTGCAGACAATGCCTGGGAGGCACGGAGATTCAAAGGCCCTGTTCATTCTCCTACTGATGAATACCCAGATGGCTTCAAATCCTCCGCTAATATAAAAGGTACAGCGGTGGGCTGCCTTGTGTATGTTGTTCGAGTAACCTGTGTGGGATACACTTTGCGATATATATCCAGGGGCCGAATTTCGATATTCGAATAGAGTTACTTTAAAGTACGCCAGATTGCTCTACAGAATGACTACAATAAGCTACCTTCACCACAGCAATGCTTGAGGGTTCCCCCATTTATATATTTGTCAATAATTGCTATTATCCTGCCAATTTTTATAAGACTCACAGGTAAGTGATAAATGCTTGCTGTTTTGTGTGCTAAATTATTACAGGTTTTTTTCAAATAAATAAAAATAAATTTTAAGTAGGATTGAAATTTATAGGTTGAGATATGATTGCTCAACGTTGCTCCATGCCACGAAGTCTTTAAAAGTAGGGAAAAACTGAGGAATTAATCCAAGTTTCAAAATTGAATGGTGAAAAAATATCTCAAAATGTTCTCAAAAATTACCAACCGAAGGTACAGGAGCCTCAGCTGAATGACCCAGTCACAGAATCTGCAATGATGAGAATTACACTGTGTAGTAAAAAATAAAAAAGAATACAAGCCTTAGAAGGATCTAAATTTATCAATGGTTCATTAATAACAGAAGAGGAAAATGGATAGTTGATATCATCTTATTTAAGGTGGGAAAAAAAAAATGAAGAGAACATCTGAGGAAAACGAAAAGTGCTAATTGGTAGAAACACTTTGTCATCCGGATAGGTCAACCGAAGACAAAACCCAACAGCTGAGGACCATGGGAAATGAAAGAAAATGTGCACTGCTCATCGGGATGAATACTATGAATTGGCTGCACTGCATTCATTTTGAGATGGATTTAAAGCTTTACAAAATGCTAAATGTATTATTTTAAAATACTATTTCAATAAAAACGATAGCATTGCTGTGTCAGCTGCACCAGTACATTGTGGGAATGTGTCCACTATTCTTGTTATCAGATTTATCGCTGCAACTCTCCAACAGGTCCTCTGGCCTCTTCTGATCAAGATCATGCAGAAAGCCAGAAAAAAAAAATAAATAAATAAAACATCATTAGTGCAATCAAATAAGCTCTTGCTGTTTCTGTGTCACATAGTTCTTCTGTATGGTAAATTCCTATGGAAACCTGAGGGTCTTACAGGATATTTACAGGAATGGCCATGGCACTGGCCACTAAAATATACCTTCCCAAGTTTAAATACCCTTGGCGCCAGTTATATTTTTACCGAGTATTTTGTGATTATTTTCCAGAAACTAGAAAACTGTTACCACTTGACTTTTATAATTTTTATAACGAGTAAGTCATTTCCTTACTGTTCTAAACATATTTCAGTATAAATACCAGGAGAATGAAAATTAATATTCTGAAGAAAAACTGGGCCTCCCCATTGTATTCCTCTTCTAAAACTTGCTTTTAAGCCACATTTATTTTTACTAATGGAAGGAAATACTGATAGACCAATTAAGTTATAAAGAAGTCTATTTCCTAGTTCCAAAATCTACATTGATTAATGATGGGAGACCTAAAATTATTCATGGGAGTATGATTACTTCAGGTAGCAGAATTAATTTCCTGGGATTTTTAAAAATCATTATCAAAAGTCCATATTCAGGACCAACAAGACAAAGCCAAATCGGTTTTCCAAGCCAATTAAATAGTATGTCCTAATTCTAGTTAGCCTGCTTCCAGCTTATCTGTGCCAACGAACCCCAATCAAGACATACCTGAAGCCTTCCTTTTTTCCCCTATCAAGCTTTCCCACTCCCCTGACCGCCTTTGGATTTCTGCCCAATGCACGTGACGGCAGCACCTCCCAGTCCCTAGCAAGCTCTGAGAAGCAGTGCCCTCTACTTAGTCTCCTTGGTGTCGCTTCTGTTATTTCCATCAAGCAGGGAGTCTTGATTTGGTCCCCCAGATCAAGTAAGACACTCGTAATTTAATGCCTTGCACCCCAAGAGAAAAGAAACCTTGTACATCCCAGCCACCTTGGAGATCCGGATGTTTGGTTCAGCTTCCCCTCGGAGAGATCTTTATCTCATCTGAGCACAGCCACAGAGTTGGAAGTTTTCTCTTTTAGCTCTCATCTATTCTATATATGTGTCAGGAAGAGAGGACTTGGAAGCGTAAACGTGTGATACCATCTTAAAGAAAAGTTCTACCCTTTATTCCTTAACGCTTTTTTTAAACTTCTGACAGTAACAGACAACAGGCAAAGTTCATAGCTGCCCTGTTTGTATGAGATAACACCCGATAATCATCACACTGATGAAGGTACAAAATGCTGACAATCTGTTAATAACTATTACATTGGTGATAATCACCATGAAATAATGGCTTATAGTGTGTACTCAATGACCACCTTAATAAGGCAGTGGATGATTTTTGCCAATTGACCAATCAGGGGAAAAAAAAGGTGAAATACAGAGCTGTGAATAAATAACCTGCACAGAAGAATTATTGAGTAAAAGTCAATGGAAAACTTACTTGCAATCAGTTTTAACACAAAAGGCTGACAGTTTGAACACAAAGATTTATATAAGGACCCCAAAGACCACTTGACTATATGAATGCAGCAAGAACACCCTGACATTGAAAGATATCAGTGGGGATGATGTTAGTCCTTTACGTAAGTGCCCTGTAAAAATTACCAAAAAGAAAATATCTCGTGATAATGTAACCACAACAGTCTTTAGAGTAACAGTAGCTAAACATGCAAGAAAAACGTGTCTGTGTGTGTGTGTGCCTGCACATGTGTATGTATAAGGAAAATGGCAGTAGGAGGAAGAAAGAACACCAGCAGATGAAACTATTAAAATAGAGATTCAGTACACACGGATGGTTTTTCTTGCAAACTCCTCAGTGATATCTCCCACCACAAAAGAAATCAGTTGCTTAATGTGACAATCACTTTTCCCACCAGTTCACTGAAGCCTGAAAAATCACAATGAGAAATGAATCCTATGTCCCAAAGTTTGGTTCACTGTTAAAATGCGAGTCCCAGGAAATCTCACTGTGAAGGCAGGGAGAAAACCTTAGGCAAGTTACTTAACCTCTCGGAGCCTCAGTTTCCTAAGCTATAAAATAAAAATTGTGCTAGCTGCTTAACAAGGAAGTTGTTAATTCTAAATGAGACTGTGTGTGTGCGCGTGCGTGCAAGCGTGTGCATAAAACGTATGTGCTGTGGGCTGAATGTTTGTATCCTCCCCAACTTCACATGTTGAAACCTAATCTCCAACGTGATGGTATCTGGAGGTGGTGACTTGGGGAGGTAATCAGATCAGCTAAATTGTTTTTTGGTCAAGTGCTCTTATAAAAGAGATCCCAGAGAGCTCCTTGTTCCTTCTGTCATGTTAAGTCAGAGGGGTAAAGATAGCCACTTATGAACAAGGAAGTGGGCCATCACTGAACGTGCTGGTGCCTTGATCTTTGACGTCCAGCTTCCAGAAGTGTGAGAAAAACATTTCTGTTGTTTATAAGCCACACAGTCCATGGTATTCCATTAGAGGAGCCTGAATGGACTAAGAGGATATGCGTCAGCGTGCATGCATAGTACACGCTCAGTAAATGGTAACTTAAAATGGTAGGATTTTTGTTTGTTTTTTTTAATATAATTTATTGTCAAATTGGCTTATATACAGGTACCACCTCACACCGGTCAGAGTGGCTAAAATGAACAACTCAGGTAGGATTTTGTTTCAATTGTTTAACCTTCCCAGGCATCTTCAAACATGTAAATACTCTTGGTGCTTAGCACACAAGCTTTTAACTTGCTCCCACACCTTCTCCACTCTATTGTTAACCCCTTAGTGTGTATGAATTCCCAAATCCTTCTTTAAGTACCTGTTTTGATGAGGGAGGAAAATCAAGAGAACACCAAAGGATGCCTGGGTGGCTCAGTCGGTTAAGCCTCAAACTCTTGATTTCGGCTCAGGTTATGATCTCGCGGTTTGTGGGATTAAGCCCCGCATCAGGCTCCACGCTGACAGCCAGTGAGCAGAGACTGCTTGGGATTCTCTCTTTCCCTCTCCCTTTGCCTCTCCTCAACTCATGCTCACTTGTTCTCTCTCTCTCTCTCTCTCTCTCTAAATAAACTTTAAAAAAAAGAGAGAGAGAACACTGAATGTCTTCAGGGACGAAGGAAAAACACCACTGAGTGGTAGAAAAGCTACGGAATGAAAGGATGGGAAAGATAAAGATTATGTGCACTTGACAAGTTTGCCTTATAATGTAGGAAAAACCTCGGTTTTTTTTTTCTTTTCTTTCCATATAACTACTATCCAATTACATGACTTACTTTCTATTTCCTGTAACAGAAATTGTAATGTATCCAATATAACTGTCATCTACACTATGAAGGTGGTTAGTTAGCTTATGATGCACCTTAATCAGGAATTCACACTCTAGAGGAGGTTATTAAGCACTTCTAATATGGATATAAATATCTATACCCTGAGGGTATGCTAATCAGCATAAGGGATGTTAGAAATAATTTCTTCGTTGGTGAAATAAATGATGCTCAAGATATGTATTTGGTTAGGACATTGCTTAGGTCCTGCTGTCCTTGTATGAACAAGATTTAAGGATCTGGCAAGCCCAACAGCCTAACAGTTTTGATGCAGTTCTTAAGGTCTAAAGTCTCATTGGTTCTGTGTCACTTTCTTTCATGGAAGACTCTTCCCTGAAGTATCCACAAAGCTGGCTGATTCAGCTATCAAGTGACAGCAGAGGAACTAAGGGCTGAGAGTGAGATTCTTCCTGAACTACAAGAACAGGTAGTATAACTGTTTCTGCCTGCTTTTGTTGACAAGTGTATCTTTGGCAACATTGGATCTAAGAATGGCTTGCATATCACCTGAAAGAAAGATTGTGGAGAAGCAAAGATAATGCACTAGCCATTTCTAATTTCCAAAGGCTGGTGAAAAATGCCAAACGAACCTAACAATTGCTAAATGGCTAAATTAACTTAGGTCAGTTTGTAATATCTGGTCCAACCAAGTGGGTAGTTTTTACCTAGATATAGGGCAAAAGGAGGAAACTGATTACTTCCCAAAAGAGACAAAATTTGGAAGGTATTAAGGTGCTAGGAGTTTATTGCCACTTCTAAGTTTTCATGTTGTATAAAGGGGAAAAGAGAGAATGCCGAAGGGTATTTCTAACTAAGTCTATGGAATCTCATTCTTAAAAAATTGGAAGAAGAGTGGAGATCAGAAAGCCAGCTTAACATAGGGGACAAGTATCACTATTCAGCTGGATGTTTTGGGATCAGCTTTAAGATTTTAAGAGGTAGAGGACGGAGGGAAGATGGCGGCGTAGGAGGACGCTGGGCTCACCGCGCGTCCTGCTGATCAATTAGATTCCACCTACACCTGCCTAAATAACCCAGAAAACCGCCAGAGGATTAGCAGAACGGAGTCGCCGGAGCCTAGTGCATACGAGAGGCCCACGGAAGAGGGTAGGAAGGGCGGCGAGGCGGTGCATGCTCCACGGACTGGCGGGAGGGAGCCGGGGCGGAGGGGCGGCTCCCCGGCCAAGCAGAGCTCCCGAGTCTGGCGGGCAAAAGCGGAGGGACCTGACCGACTGTGTTCCGACAGCAAGCGCGACTTAGCGTCTGGGAGGTCCTAAGTTAACAGCTCTGCTCGGAAAGCGGGAAGGCTGGAGGACAAAGGGAGGGAGAGCTGCTGAGCCCCCGGACGACAGAGCTCAGTTTGGTGGGGAACAAAGGCGCTCGCCAGCGCCATCTCCCCCGCCCATCCCCCAGCCAAAATCCCAAAGAGAACCAGTTCCTGCCAGGGAACTTGCTCGCTCCGCGCAAACACCCAACTCTGTGCTTCTGCGGAGGAGCCAAACCTCCGGCAGCGGATCTGACTCCCTCCCGCTGCCACAGGGCCCCTCCTGAAGTGGATCACCTAAGGAGAAGCGAGCTAAGCCTGCCCCTCCTGCCCCTGTGCACCTCGCCTACCCACCCCAGCTAATACACCAGATCCCCAGCATCACAAGCCTGGCAGTGTGCAAGTAGCCCAGACGGGCCACGCCACCCCACAGTGAATCCCGCCCCTAGGAGAGGGGAAGAGAAGGCACACACCAGTCTGACTGTGGCCCCAGCGGTGGGCCGGGGGCAGACATCAGGTCTGACTGCGACTCCGCCCACCAACTCCAGTTATACACCACAGCACAGGGGAAGTGCCCTGCAGGTCCTCACCACGCCAGGGACTATCCAAAATGACCAAGGGGAAGAATTCCCCTCAGAAGAATCTCCAGGAAATAACAACAGCTAATGAGCTGATCAAAAAGGATTTAAATAATATAACAGAAAGTGAATTTAGAATAATAGTCATAAAATTAATCGCCGGCCTTGAAAACATTATACAGGACAGCAGAGAATCCCTTGCTACAGAGATCAAGGGACTAAGGAACAGTCACGAGGAGCTGAAAAACGCTTTAAATGAAATGCAAAACAAAATGGAAACCACCACAGCTCGGATTGAAGAGGCAGAGGAGAGAATAGGTGAACTAGAAGATAAAGTTATGGAAAAAGAGGAAGCTGAGAGAAAGAGAGATAAAAAAATCCAGGAGTATGAGGGGAAAATTAGAGAACTAAGTGATACACTAAAAAGAAATAATATACGCATAATTGGTATCCCAGAGGAGGAAGAGAGAGGGAAAGGTGCTGAAGGGGTACTTGAAGAAATAATAGCTGAGAACTTCCCTGAACTGGGGAAGGAAAAAGGCATTGAAATCCAAGAGGCACAGAGAACTCCCTTTAGACGTAACTTGAATCGATCTTCTGCACGACATATCATAGTGAAACTGGCAAAATACAAGGATAAAGAGAAAATTCTGAAAGCAGCAAGGGGTAAACGTGCCCTCACATATAAAGGGAGACCTATAAGACTCGTGACTGATCTCTCTTTTGAAACTTGGCAGGCCAGAAAGAATTGGCACGAGATTTTCAGTGTGCCAGACAGAAAAAATATGCAGCCGAGAATCCTTTATCCAGCAAGTCTGTCATTTAGAATAGAAGGAGAGATAAAGGTCTTCCCAAACAAACAAAAACTGAAGGAATTTGTCACCACTAAACCAGCCCTACAAGAGATCCTAAGGGGGACCCTGTGAGACAAAATACCAGAGACATCACTACAAGCATAAAACATACAGACATCACAATGACTCTAAACCCGTATCTTTCTATAATAACACTGAATGTAAATGGATTAAATGCGCCAACCAAAAGACATAGGGTATCAGAATGGATAAAAAAACAAGACCCATCTATTTGCTGTCTACAAGAGACTCATTTTAGACCTGAGGACACCTTTAGATTGAGAGTGAGGGGATGGAGAACTATTTATCATGCTACTGGAAGCCAAAAGAAAGCTGGAGTAGCCATACTTATATCAGACAAACTAGACTTTAAATTAAAGGCTGTAACAAGAGATGAAGAAGGATATTATATAATAGTTACAGGGTCTATCCATCAGGAAGAGCTAACAATTATAAATGTCTATGCGCCGAATACCGGAGCCCCCAAATATATAAAACAACTACTCATAAACATAAGCAACCTTATTGATAAGAATGTGGTAATTGCAGGGGACTTTAACACCCCACTTACAGAAATGGATAGATCATCTAGACACACGATCAATAAAGAAACAAGGGCCCTGAATGAGACATTGGATCAGATGGACTTGACAGATATATTTAGAACTCTGCATCCCAAAGCAACAGAATATACTTTCTTCTCGAGTGCACATGGAACATTCTCCAAGATAGATCATATACTGGGTCACAAAACAGCCCTTCATAAGTTTACCAGAATTGAAATTATACCATGCATACTTTCAGACCACAATGCTATGAAGCTTGAAATCAACCACAGAAAAAAGTCTGGAAAACCTCCAAAAGCATGGAGGTTAAAGAACACCCTACTAACGAATGAGTGGGTCAACCAGGCAATTAGAGAAGAAATTAAAAAATATATGGAAACAAACGAAAATGAAAACACAACAATCCAAACGCTTTGGGACGCAGCAAAGGCAGTCCTGAGAGGAAAATACATTGCAATCCAGGCCTATCTCAAGAAACAAGAAAAATCCCAAATACAAAATCTAACAGCACACCTAAAGGAAATAGAAGCAGAACAGCAAAGGCAGCCTAAACCCAGCAGAAGAAGAGAAATAATAAAGATCAGAGCAGAAATAAACAATATAGAGTCTAAAAAAACTGTAGAGCAGATCAACGAAACCAAGAGTTGGTTTTTTGAAAAAATAAACAAAATTGACAAACCTCTAGCCAGGCTTCTCAAAAAGAAAAGGGAGATGACCCAAATAGATAAAATCATGAATGAAAATGGAATTATTACAACCAATCCCTCAGAGATACAAACAATTATCAGGGAATATTATGAAAAATTATATGCCAACAAATTGGACAACCTGGAAGAAATGGACAAATTCCTGAACACCCACACTCTTCCAAAACTCAATCAGGAGGAAATAGAAAGCTTGAACAGACCCATCACCAGCGAAGAAATTGAATCGGTTATCAAAAATCTCCCAACAAATAAGAGCCCAGGACCAGATGGCTTCCCAGGGGAGTTCTACCAGACGTTTAAAGCAGAGATAATACCTATCCTTCTCAAGCTATTCCAAGAAATAGAAAGGGAAGGAAAACTTCCAGACTCATTCTATGAAGCCAGTATTACTTTGATTCCTAAACCAGACAGAGACCCAGTAAAAAAAGAGAACTACCGGCCAATATCCCTGATGAATATGGATGCAAAAATTCTCAATAAGATACTAGCAAATCGAATTCAACGGCATATAAAAAGAATTATTCACCATGATCAAGTGGGATTCATTCCTGGGATGCAGGGCTGGTTCAACATTCGCAAATCAATCAACGTGATACATCACATTAACAAAAAAAAAAGAGAAGAACCATATGATCCTGTCAATCGATGCAGAAAAGGCCTTTGACAAAATCCAGCACCCTTTCTTAATAAAAACCCTTGAGAAAGTCGGGATAGAAGGAACATACTTAAAGATCATAAAAGCCATTTATGAAAAGCCCACAGCTAACATCATCCTCAACGGGGAAAAACTGAGAGCTTTTTCCCTGAGATCAGGAACACGACAGGGATGCCCACTCTCACCGCTGTTGTTTAACATAGTGCTGGAAGTTCTAGCATCAGCAATCAGACAACAAAAGGAAATCAAAGGCATCAAAATTGGCAAAGATGAAGTCAAGCTTTCGCTCTTTGCAGATGACATGATATTATACATGGAAAATCCGATAGACTCCACCAAAAGTCTGCTAGAATTGATACATGAATTCAGCAAAGTCGCAGGATACAAAATCAACGTACAGAAATCAGTTGCATTCTTATACACTAACAATGAAGCAACAGAAAGACAAATAAAGAAACTGATCCCATTCACAATTGCACCAAGAAGCATAAAATACCTAGGAATAAATCTAACCAAAGATGTAAAGGATCTGTATGCTGAAAACTATAGAAAGCTTATGAAGGTAATTGAAGAAGATTTAAAGAAATGGAAAGACATTCCCTGCTCATGGATTGGAAAAATAAATATTGTCAAAATGTCAATACTACCCAAAGCTATCTACACATTCAATGCAATCCCAATCAAAATTGCACCAGCATTCTTCTCGAAACTAGAACAAGCAATCCTAAAATTCATATGGAACCACAAAAGGCCCCGAATAGCCAAAGGAAATTGAAGAAGAAGACCAAAGCAGGAGGCATCACAATCCCAGACTTTAGCCTCTACTACAAAGCTGTCATTATCAAGACAGCATGGTATTGGCACAAAAACAGACACATAGACCAATGGAATAGAATAGAAACCCCAGAACTAGACCCACAAACGTATGGTCAACTCATCTTCGACAAAGCAGGAAAGAACATCCAATGGAAAAAAGACAGCCTCTTTAACAAATGGTGCTGGGAGAACTGGACAGCAACATGCATAAGGTTGAAACTAGACCACTTTCTCACACCATTCACAAAAATAAATTCAAAATGGATAAAGGACCTGAATGTGAGACAGGAAACCATCAAAAGCTTAGAGGAGAAAGCAGGAAAAGACCTCTCTGACCTCAGCCGTAGCAATCTCTTACTCGACACATCCCCAAAGGCAAGGGAATTAAAAGCAAAAGTGAATTACTGGGACCTTATGAAGATAAAAAGCTTCTGCACAGCAAAGGAAACAACCAACAAAACTAAAAGGCAACCAACGGAATGGGAAAAGATATTTGCAAATGTCATATCGGACAAAGGGCTAGTATCCAGAATCTATAAAGAGCTCACCAAACTCCACACCCGAAAAACAAATAACCCAGTGAAGAAATGGGCAGAAAACATGAATAGACACTTCTCTAAAGAAGACATCCGGATGGCCAACAGGCACATGAAAAGATGCTCAATGTCGCTCCTTATCAGGGAAATACAAATCAAAACCACACTCAGGTATCACCTCACGCCAGTCAGAGTGGCCAAAATGAACAAATCAGGAGACTATAGATGCTGGCGAGGATGTGGAGAAACGGGAACCCTCTTGCACTGTTGGTGGGAATGCAAATTGGTGCAGCCGCTCTGGAAAGCAGTGTGGAGGTTCCTCAGAAAATTAAAAATAGACCTACCCTATGACCCAGCAATAGCACTGCTAGGAATTTATCCAAGGGATACAGGAGTACTGATGCATAGGGGCACTTGTACCCCAATGTTCATAGCAGCACTCTCAACAATAGCCAAATTATGGAAAGAGCCTAAATGTCCATCAACTGATGAATGGATAAAGAAATTGTGGTTTATATACACAATGGAATACTACGTGGCAATGAGAAAAAATGAAATATGGCCTTTTGTAGCAACGTGGATGGAACTGGAGAGTGTGATGCTAAGTGAAATAAGCCATACAGAGAAAGACAGATACCATATGGTTTCACTCTTATGTGGATCCTGAGAAATGTAACAGGAACCCATGGGGGAGGGGGAGGAAAAAAGAAAAAAAAAAAAAAAAAAGAGGTTAGAGTGGGAGAGAGCCAAAGCATAAGAGACTGTTAAAAACTGAGAACAAACTGAGGGTTGATGGGGGGTGGGAGGGAGGAGAGGGTGGGTGATGGGTATTGAGGAGGGCACCTTTTGGGATGAGCACTGGGTGTTTTATGGAAACCAATTTGACAATAAATTTCATATATTATAAAAAAAAAACATTCAAGGCAAATAGCTAAATGAAAAAAAAAAAAGATTTTAAGAGGTAGAAAGTAAAGGATTACATCCTGCTCAAGTTCCTAATCACTGGAAAGAGTTTGCCAAAGAGAGGAAAAGGAGTTCTGGCTTGGTTACCAGACACTAAAGAAGTAGGCACATTCTGTCAATAAAATAAAATGAGAAGTTTAGGAAGTGTCCCCAGTCAGGAAGACTTGGAACATACTTAAAAGAGCCCAGAGTCCCCTTCAAGGACAGAGGAGCCCTCTCCTGCTCCCTGTGAAATATATATTTATAGCCTCCCAACTAAAAGAACACAGTGGCAAATGAAAGAAGTTCTTACTGAAGCCAAAGATGAAGCTATCCAGGAACAGGTGTGTTTATCAAGATGCACCCAACCACACTGGAACTACGGCAGAGTCAGGATACCCTAACAATTGCTTTTAATGAAAGAATTGGAACTCACAGCACCTCTCACCCAGAGTACTTCTCTGATTAACGTACGAGGGAGCTTAGAGAGCAGGAAAGGGCAGTCGATGTTCTGTAATTAGTAGATGAATGCTCATGTGAGCGTAGGTTCACTTTAGTCACTCAACTATAGAAACTGGGCAATAAGTTAGTTCTCCCAATTTTTGAGATAAAGATGGGTCTTGAAGGGTACAGGCAGTCAGATGAGGTAGTTAGGGAAGTACCAAGAAAACCACCTTAGATCCAGAGGCAATTCACGATGAAACAATCCTAGAGGGCAGTGAGCCTTGGAGAGAAGGTTCCTCGAGGCCAAATATACCAAGCTGAGCTTGTCTCTAAATATCTCAGGCTGAAAGAGTAGCAGCCCCCTAAAATGACAGAGTTGATACGGGATCCACAAAACTAGTCTGAGGGTGAAGTCGGCCCTGATCATCCTGTGGGATTCAAAAGGTGAGTAGAGGGAATTAGCACTAAGCAACAATGGCTCCAAAGTAATGATTGCTCTGAGAAAGACAATAATAATTATTTAAAGGTGTGGGTAATACAGACCCACTGGGAATGAAAACTAAGATTAAACTGCAAACAGGTGACCAAGCAGGGAAACTGAACTGGTAGAAGCCAGAACTTCAGAGTGAATATTTGGAATGGGTAGATTAGGGTGGTAAAAGGTATCTTAATCTGACAAACAAGTTCAATATTTTGTGATTATGGTCAGAAAGCTAAATGGCAATGTGTCAAACTGCCTATCTCAAAGTATATATTTAATGCAGCTGCTGCGGAAAACAGTACAGCAGTTCCTTAACAAAATTCAACAGACTCATCGTATGGTCCAGAGACCCCACCTTTGGGTATTGAGCGCAGAGAACAGAAAGCAGAGCTTGAAGAGACATCCGCACGTCCACGTTCATGGCAGCACTATTCACAATAGCCACACAGTAGAAGCAAACCAGCTGACTATCGAAGGATGAATGGTAAACAAAATGTGGTCTATCCATACAATGCAATATTATCCAGCCTTAAAAAGGAAGGGAATTTTGACACATGACACAACATGTATGAACCTTGAGGATATGCTAAATGAGATAAGCCAGCCACAAAAGGATCAATACCATGATTCCCCTTATGAGTTACCTAGAGTCAAATTCATAGAAGCAAATTAGAGAATGGTAGTTGCCAGGGATTGAGGGTGGGGGGGGAGGGGGTAAATAGGGAGTTGTTTAATAGGTGCAGAGTTTCAGTTACGTAAGACAGAATATTCCTGAAGATCTATTGCACAACAATATGAATATACTTAACACTGCTGAACTGTATACTTACAAATGGTTAAGATAGTCAGTTTCATGTTATGTGTAATTTTATCACAATTAAAATTAAACTCAAGGGATAATGATCACCACACAACTCAAGAAATAAAATATTACCGATGGAAAAGAGAGAGAGAGAGAGAGAGAGAGAAACAGTACCTAAGAAATAACCCACAAAAATGATTTAGAAGGGAAACAAGTCAAAACCTCCCCAAATATAAAACATTGGAAAGAGATCAGAGATTTGCAAAACCAGATCTCCATTTAATTCTGTCGGATAAATGGTAAGAAAGCCTTAATTATTAATTATTATGGCAATGGGTATACTGACTGCATTGCCCAAATCGCTATTGAATTAAAGACCCTGAACATGTACCCCAAAGTTTATAGCAGCACTTTCAACGATAGCCAAATTATGGAAAGAGCCTAAATGTCCATCAACTGACGAATGGATAAAGAAGATGTGGTTTATATACACAACGGAATACTACTTGGCAATGAGAAAGAATGAAATCTGGCCATTTGCAGCAACGTAGATGGAACTGGAGGGTATTATGTTGAGTGAAATAAGTCAGGCAGAGAAAGGAAGATACCATATGTTTTCACTCATATGTGGATCTTGAGAAACTTAACAGAAGACCATGGGAGAAGGGAAGGGAAAAAAATCGTTACAGAGAGGGTGGGAGGCAAACCACAAGAGATTCATGAATACAGAGAACAAACAGAGGGTTGCTGGGGGGGGGGGTGGGGGAGAGGGGAAAGTGGGTGATGGGCAGGGAGGAGGGCACTTGCTGGGATGAGCACTGGGTGTTGTATGGAAACCAAGTTGACAATAAATTATATTTTCAAAAAGTGAAAATAATAAAAATCATTTAAAAAAAGAACTAAAGCCCCTGAAAAATATTTAGCTATAATTGACTTGTCTATTACGTTTTTCAACATACCAACTGAAAAGCAACACAAATTAACTTGCCATCATTTTTTAAGGAATGCAACATACTCTTGTCTTCCTCCAGTAGGGTTATAGCAACTTTACAGAGCAAGCATTTTGTTGGAGAGAGCAGGTAAAGGAAGGAGGCAACGACCATCTACACTGATTTAAGATAGCTGTCAGGTATAGTATTAGTGCCAACCGTGTAGACCAAGCATTTACCTCAAACATATCAACACCGGACATCAGGAACTCTGGAAATGGTCCCCGCAGAGTCCAGAAAGGACCAGCTGTGGATCAGTGAGAAATAAAGGGCAGATACCAGAAATCTATATCTGGCCATTAAAAGCAAAAGGGTATTTACCACAGAAAATGAGTGTTTACAAAACCGTGGGAGGGCCAAAAAAGCCGGCCCTACACTGAGTCTTGGGTGAATTCCAAGAACACCACCACGGAAGTCACCTGTCAAGGAAACCGCTGTCTCTGGGACAGTCGGGAAGCCGGCGAATGGAGAAGCTGACGCGGGAGGCCACCGTGTGAGCTGCTGGACGCAGGCACATACCGGCTCCGCCACCGTCCAGGCGTCCGGAAGCTGCGGCAGCTGTGCCTTAGCCGCGATCGGACGACTCGCAAGGCCATTGCCAGCCATGCCACAGCGGCCCGATCCGCATCAGCAAAATGGATGCATGATTGCTGCAGCCTCTCTCCCGCTTACCAAATTCCTAATTAAGATCTAATCCGAAAAGTCGAAATCTCATCAAAAACAAGAGAGTCTAGGAAGTGTGGTTTTCAGCTATCTAGCCCCTAGGGGCCAGGGAGGAGGTCAGGAGCAACGCTGACGGAAGCCGTCTGTGGTATCCTCCAAAAGCCAGCAGGACTTCAGGGCAAGAAATCCCAAGGCACAAAGGGAACTCATACTCCCCCTAGAAAATCAAATAATCCTCACCTCCTTGAGTTTATGTGAAACTCAGGACTTAATGGGACAGGTCCTCAAAACCTCAAAACCATTTAATTAGCGTAGAAAAGGCTTCCAGTTATGACATGGGTCCAGTCAAATCAGGGAGGGGAGCTCAGACCATCCAATCAAAATTGCTAGGACCCTTCAGAAAAGAGCGAGACCAGGCCCCTGTGCCGCTTTACAGGGAGGTGCCAGCCAGCCACTCCACTCGTTCCCCTGCGGCTCCAAGAAGTGTCCGTGTGCCTAAGGAGCGAAGAAAAGCCTCGAAGTGGAGACAGCCCTGGGAGGATTTTCGGGAGAAAGGTGGAGACTGTGTTCTCGCTCATGGTTAGCAGGCAGTCCCGCCCTAACCAGGGACAGGGTGAAACGAAAAGCCGCTGACCTTCACCTTAAGATGGGAAAATTGGCAACGGGCCAGCCAGACCAACCAGCGAGCCCCGCGGAATTTTAGACAGTCCTGATGGCAGCGTAAGGTTCAGAAAAACAACTACATGGAGGCCCACGGGTTTGTGGATTTGCGTTTGATGACTACTGAAATGACTGTATCATCAAGTAGCCTAAAAAAAAGACTGGAAACACCTAAAGCTAAAGACTGGATAATTGATGGACAACAACCTGGGAAAGGAACTTTTGGAATGCACTGTCAATCCCACCGTGATGAGTCACGTCTCAGCCTAGCGCAAAGGTGAAGGAGCAGTCTTAGAGTGGAGACGCTAAAGCCAAATGGCGTTTAAAAATTTAAAGAGCACAGTTGAGACGCGATCCGGCATCTGAGCCTTTCATCTCGGCTTAAGAAGGTGGGTTCACAAGGTATCCGCATCTGTGGCCACCGCCCTTTTAAATGAGTGGAGTGCATGGAAGAGAATTCGGATCGCTTGTCCCGCAGGTAAACTGACCCCGAGATTGAAGGATAACTCTCAGGGAAGAGCACCCAGAGGACCGATTTCTGGGCCACCCTGGCAGATTGACAAGAGGACCTCTAAAAGGCACCAATATACAGTTGGGTTTTACTACTGCTTACTTGCACTTGTTGTTTCGAACCGCAACTGCTCCTTTGTGATGACTAGCTGAACCAAAATAAGAGTTTTGGAGAAACTGCACAAAAAATACGGGGCCTGTGATTGTTCACGAATGCCTCACCTAAGTAAAGTATGGTTATACGATCTCGTGTGTCACGAATAATTAGTTTCATTCATTTTCAAAGCAATACTGTTTGCCAAGCCCTCAAAATGGTAGTCGTAGGCATTAAGAACGGGTTGTTGGAGGACAGTTCCTTATTCTCTAAATTATGCTGTTTTTAAAAAATCCTGATTCGTTTATATGAACTAGCTAAATGAGGTACTGGGAAATAATACTTGAATCCTGTCTCAGAGTTTCCCAGGATGACCGTCAGGGTCAATGATTTTCAAGGACTCACAGAACTCGAAAAGCCCTCATACTCAGGGGCTATAGCTATGGGCCTTGAAAACAGGAACCCAGCTAATGCTTTATATAACTCATCAAGTATCATTCAATAATCTTATTAACTGAGAGTGTGCCTCAAATTTTAAAGCCAGTGATTCCCAAGATATGTACATAATACAGAGAGCCGAACATGTGGCCTTTCCAAAATTTGAAAATATTTAATAAAAACATATATCAAAAAACTCACAAAAACATATGTCAACATAAGAACTTCTACAAAAATGTTCATAGCAGCATTATTTATAATAGCCAAAAAGTAGAGACAACCCAATGTCTATCACCTGGTGAATGAGCAAACAAAATGCAGTATGTCCATATATGGAGTATTACTCAGCAATAAAAAGTAATGAAGTCCTGCTACATGTTACATTATGGAAGAAGCTTGATAACATGATGCTAAGTAAGAGAAGCCAGTCATAGGCCACATATTATATTGTTCCATTTGTATGAAATGTCCAGAATAGACAAATCAGAGAGACAGAAAATTAGTGGTTGCCTAGGGCTGTGGGGAAGAAGGGGGTTTCTGGGGCAGGGGGTGATTACAAATGGGCATGAGGCATCATTTAGAGTAATGTAAATATTCTAAAACTGACTCACGGTGATGGTTGCAAGACGCTGTAAACTTTCTGAAAGCCCATGAATCGTATACTTAAAATGGATTAATTTTATGGAGTGTAAATTATATCTCAATAAAGTTATTGAAGAATAAATTAAATAATGTGTGTTCATATATTGCTAATAAACATGAGTCACTGGAAGATTCCAGGGGCTAGGACACTAAATGTATCAGGTGGTGATATTTCATGGGGCCATCTCTTTTGCCTTGATTTGACGATATTTTGCCAAAAAGTCTTCCTAGAAAATACACTTCTCTGTACCAGTCTATGCAAAATCTTGAGTAGGCATGGGCCAGAAGATTGAGGCTTTTCATTCTTACTATATTAAAAAAAAAGATGATATGTACACTTGAGTCTCAGATCAATTAAACAGTTTTGGTCTCATTCCAATAGTACAGGTCCATTTTATCCCCATTTTAAGATTGCAATCATTGCAAAAGCACTTACGATAATTTGAACCGGGCACGTATAATGGAAGAACTCATCAGTTCCTTTTGAATTATGGTAAAGATTACGCCCATGATGGAATAAAAAAAGAGGCCTACCCATTTATTCATAAACTGGTGTGTCAAATTATTTCTGTTTTCAGTACACTACCAATAGATCAGCTGGTAGTTACTAATACATAGTAGCATTTCATTCTTGGTTGAAGAGCCCTTTAGAAGAAGAATTCCTCCTGATTTATATAATGCCATCTGTAGTAAGGATATTTTATTTTATTTTATTTTTATTTTTATTTTTTATTTGAGAGAGAGAGAGAGAAAGACAGAGAGCATGCAACCTGGGAAGAGGGGCAAAGGGAGAGAGAGAGAGAGAGAGAGAGAGAGAGAGAGAGAGAATCTTAAGCAGGCTCCACGCTCAGCATGGAGTCCAACACGGGACTCAGTCCCACAACCCTGGGATCATGACCTGAGCTGAAATCAAGAGTCGGACACAACTGACTGAGCCCCCCAGGCGCCCCTGTAGTAAGGATATTTTAAAAATCAGAATCAGCTGCCACCATTTTGTAGCACCCAACGTGGATATGGAAACCAGTGCCCAATGTAGCAAGAAGCATCAAACCTGAAGCCTACCTCTGTATTCACCTGGCAAGAAAAATTACTAGGTTAGTTCATGGAAAACACTCTTTCTGGGAGAGGCAGACAAGGAGGTCACTTTCTAGTTAGTCAAACTACTCATTAATAAACTTACATATATTGTTTGTGTAGTTATGATACCCAGTTACACAACTCTACTATAGACAGGTGTCCTTTCAAGATGTGATACTTTTTCTTTACCCAGCTCCAAGTGATACAATGACCAAGTTGATGCTGACACTATTCAGTATCTTGTGGATATTTATTAAGAGCTTAATAACAAAAATAACAGGACAGTAATGTGTTGGAGACCCAGTAGTATCCAAGTGTCCTGTAAAGTACTATGTAACTAATCCCGGACTCCCCCTTTCATATACTGTCTATCCACTTATGCTGACTTTGTTAAACAGACTCTGCCTATCAGAATATGGACTATGTCAAGCTGGCATGCTAAATTAATCCTGTTTCCAGCACAATATAAAATCATAAACTGAAGAGAACCTATACTAACAAACACAGATATAATCTGATTTAGGGCAGTTTTACTCACAGTATCCGGAAGTTCTATAATAAGGATTTCATGGAAGGTGCAGTAAACGCTAGGTATTAATCCTGAAATGAATATTAGTCATTCAAATTCTAAGGTCAACACAACTCTCTGGATGGACAGAGATAGCCTAGAGTTAATTGGATGGACACAGCAAAGGAATATCAGGATTTGGCTATGGCTAACTTTCCACTCAAGAAATGATAAAACTAAAATATCCAAAATACAACCTAAGGTGTGGAATATCACAGGAATATCCTGGCAGAGCAGAAACAGGACTTTACACAGGGATGTGTTAGAGAAAATAAGGGCAGCATTTAAGGCATCTTCAGATATTAAATGGGGCTTGTACCAAAAACGATAGACTAATAAAAGAAGAAATAAAACATAGCTATTATTCCTGGAAAGCAATGATTTCCTGGCATAGTGGGGACATTCATTGGATGTTATAGACTGTGACAATACTGAAATCAACCAGAGCCCTGTGATTACGAACACCCCCCTCATTTACCTAAGACAAGGCCACACAGACCCTCCAACTTCCCATTCTTTGCCTCATAAGCAAGTCATTGAACTGTTTTGTCCCAATAATCGAGCGGAACAAAATGAGGGTTAACCAAAACTTTGGTTACGATTCTCTCCTCCCCCCAGGACCTTGAATGTTGGCCTACCACCGTCTGAGCCAGCATACAACCTTAACAGCCCCTCCTGAGAACAGGCTGGCCTCGGTGTAAAACACTCTCTGATCCACTGTCTGTTCATGCGGCTAACATTCATCTGCTCCCCTGTACCTGGTTCTCTCCAGACTTGTTCACTCCTTCCTATAAAAGAAAATCCCTTCTCTGCCTGACGACTTAGACATTTGCAGGTCTCATGGTCAAAGCCTTCTCCCTAGTGTAATAGTTCCTTTCCTCTTCTTGTAATAATCCATTCAAATACAGTCTCTCCTTATCTAAATCCAGATTTTTTTATGTGACAGCTGTTAAAATATTCCCTGCCTCCAGAGCAAGAGGAACCGGTACCGATTCATTAGCAAGATTTCAGAATTGCTATGAGCCGATAAATGCTTAGTACTTTCGGCCTCCCATCCCTTTTAGGGAAGACAGTGTCTATCGTGATTATCATGTGCCAGACTTGACAACAGATGTTGGGTGTGTGGAGGAAAGGTTACTTGTTTGAGTCCACACATTCCTATTTTTTTAAGTTTATTTATTGTTTAATTTACATCCAAGTTAGTTAGCACATGGCGCAACAGTGATTCCAGGAGTAAGAGTTCACACATCTCTAGAGTTGAGGAGACGCAACCAAGGAACTTCATCTGCACCTGGATGAGATTTAGATAAAAGATTCCAGGCTCAAAACTAAGCCCAAGACTGTGATGGGATAAGGTGTCTTGCAGGAAGGACATGAATCGCAAGGAAAAGATGGCAAACTGGCACACCGTTACGTTGGCAGCCTCCTATCAACCACACTCTCGATACTCCAATCCTTTTCTAGCCTTTTCCTGCACTGACTCTGGGCCTGGTCGTGCAGCTTGCTTTGGCTAATGGGAGATGTACTAGGTTCCTAGGGCTGCGGGAACCGAGTACCACAAACTGGATGGCCTAAAACAGAGAGTTATTCTCTCACAGAAACAAGAGGTCAACAGGGCCATGCTCCCTCTGAAAGCTCTAGGGAAGAATTCTTCCTTGCCTCTTTCTAGCTTCCCGCAATCCTTGGCATTCCTTGTCTTGTAGCTGCAGCAAAATTTGATTTAGGGCCCGCCCTAATCGAGTATGAGCTCATCTTAACCTGATTACATGTGCAAAGATCCTATCTCCAAAGAAGGTCATATTCACAGGTCCCACATGGACATGAATTTTAGGAAAACACTATTTAATCCAATACAGGTTAGAAAGCATGCTGCAAGCAGATTCTTGCCATCAGGAGAGAGGCATGTGAAAAGGCTTGGAAGATGAGATATCTCATGGAGAGAGAGGCCACATGGAGGAAAAATGAAGGCACTCCAGCCAATATCAACACAGTGGTTCCAGGTGTGTGAAAGACATCTTCTTGGATCTTCTAAGCACAGCCTAGCCACCAGCTAAAAACAGTTGAACGACAGACCCCTGTTGACACAATGTAAAGCAGAAGAACTGCCCAGAATCATAAGAAGTAATAAAAAGTTGCTTTGCATATCAATAAATAACTGAAATGGTGGGCAACTTTACCGAATTAGCATACTAGGCAATGTAAAATGACCCAAAAGAATCAAAATGGATTGGAGACCTAGCGACACACGCTTAGCAAGTTATGGTCAAATGCCGATTTGAGAGGTAATTAAAGGTGAGGAAAGACTGAACATTTATTGGGCTCTTCCAGTGAAAACTGTGTTCCGAGATAAACAAGTGTGCCAGACAAAATTCTAAGAATGACGCCCAATGAGGGGAAGCTGTAAATATGAGACATCACTCTCATGATTATGGTACCTTATATGACAAAAAGAGATTATTCCCATGTGTCTAATTTAATCACACAAACGTTTTAGAAACAGAAAGTTTTCTCTGGATGGTGTCAGAAGAGGAAGTCAGAGAGATTTTAATCACGACAATGACTTGATACAGGGAACATCTAAGAGCAGAGAGTTGGCCCCTGGCCGGCAGCTAGGAAGGAAAATGCGGCTTCAGACTATAACTGCAAAGAACTAGATTCAGCCAACATGAGCGAGCTTGGGAGCAAATTCTTCTCTAGAGCTTCCATTCAACACTGTGATTGCAGCCTTATAAGCAGAGAATCCAGTTGAGCTCAGTTGGGCTTCTGATCTATATAAATGTGAACTAATAAAGGAGTGTTGTTTTAAACCACTAAGCACATGGTATTTGTTAGACAGCGATAGAAAACTAACACACCAAAGAACCCAAACTGATGGGGAAAAGTCACTTTACAGAAGGCAACCAGCTAATATTGGAATATCACCATCTACAATCCATGATGAGATTATTAATTAGGCAAGGGTTTTCGACTGATACTGAGGGAATGGATATTAGGAGATTACACATTTGGGTGGTGCCAGGTAACACCACATAGATTGTTTTCCAGCCCTAAGTAGAGAAGCAATGGAGGAATCAGGCTTTCATCACGTAGCCGATCTCAGCATGACTAGGAACAGTGGTCAGCTGTCATGTTTTCCCATGTAACATAATATAAAACACACAGCATCACCTATGTTCTCAGGTAGGTAAGGATATCCAATGTGAGTTTAACTATAAAGGATAAGTCAATAACCTAAATCATAAGAAGACAGAAAAACAAATTTAAAATATGGGATGTTCAACAGAACAACTTACATGGAATTTTCAGCAAGTCAAAATGTTCTCACAAAAGCAACTGCTGAAAAAAAAAAGTTTTTTAATTGAGGCAAAGCTATGCAACTTGTGATTTGGAGTAAATATTAGTTCACACTGAATCTGTTACAAAGAGCATGTTTGCGATAACTGAGATTGGATATTATTTTTATCCTTGCTTTGTAAATACCTAGTTCTAAGAACCCAGCTGCCTAATAACTTCAGAGCAGTGCCTCAAGTCTAGGCACAGATAGTCTTTTGACTCCCCATGTGACAGAGGTCACAGTGAGGAGTCAGACTCTGGTCCAAATCTTATATGTGATCTTTCAAGTCCAACCACAGGCAATTTTAAAAAGCTTTGCCAAGAAAGAAAGAAAAAGAAAGGAAGGAAGGAAGGAAGGAAGGAAGGAAGGAAGGAAGGAAGGAAGGAAGGAAAGAAAGAAAGAAAGGCAGAAAGAAAGAAAGAAAGAAAGAAAAGAAAAGAAAGAGAAAAGAAAAAGAAAAGAAAAAAAAAAAGCAAAGCTTTACCTCGCAGGCCTCATGGGAAAAAGCTGCCTCCCCCATCCCAAACTTGGTGAACAGTCTGGAGGGAGTCACCGTCAAGGACTCAGGCCTCCTGGCTGATCACGCTCTCATGCGTATCTGCATTCCTAGCCTAAACGCCTTCATTAGAGGGCCTCCTGATCATTGGCCCCTAGTTGAGGCCTCTCTCAGACACCTCTGCGGAGACGACATTTTTCTCCAGTGTGACTCAGTACTCAGCCCTTTTCCGGTACTAGACTTTCCCTGCTGCCTCCCCTAAGCCTTTTGAGTTGATAGAATGGCCGAGGGCCTTTTGTTCAAGGTTCCCTCGGCAGTGAGCTGATTCCTCCTGTCTGTGCCGATACACCTGATCTTCACTCAGTGCTGTTCCATGTGGAAAACTGAAACACTGGGGGGACTGGCATGCTATGGATTGAATTGTGTTCCCCCAAAACTCATATGCTGAAGTCCTCTCAGTACCCGGGAACATGACCTTATTTGAAGACAGACAGGGTCTTTAAAGAGGTAATCGAGTTAAAATAAAGTCATTAGGGTGGCCCTTATTCCAATATGGCCGCTGCCTTTGTAAAAAGTGGAAATGTGGACACAGACGCACACACAGGAAGAACACCATGTGAAGAAGAACGGAGATTAGGGTGATGTGCGTACCAGCCAAATAACAGCAAAGATTTCCATCAAACCACAAGAAGAGAGAAGCATGGAACAAATCTTTCCCTCACAGCCCTCAGAAGGAACCGACTGTGCTGACAGCCCGATCTTGGACTTCTGGCCTCTGGAACTGGGGAGTTCTGTCGTTCGGACCACCCCGTCTGTGGTGCTTCTAGAAAACTAATACACAGCGCTGTCTCTCTGGCCTCTTGCTCACACTATCGCAGTAAGTGAATGAAGGATGAAGGTTAACCGTTACTTTCATTCTGGCTCATTGTTTTAATCGACCACCTCAACACCTGGCATCTAAGCTTTCTCCAGCTGAGCTATTGATTCCGTATCTCCTGCCTGACTGGAAAGATGGCTAGCCTTGCCCAGTGAGTCCGCTGCTTCCCCCGGTAAGTGATATCCACTCTGCAAGGACAAAGCGGAGTGCCTGCAGGCAGAAGTGGGCTTCCTCTGAGCTAGAGACACAGGTTATGTGGCTGTCTCTGGGCCTGCCTGTTTCCAGAAGATTGTACACTTGTCAGGATTTTGTCGAAGATTTCTTTTCCTTGTAATAGATCACCTGCTAAGGAGGCTTGACAGGAGGAGAGGATGGGAAGGAGAAATGGATAGCCCTCATTCTCTCAAACTACTGGAGGCTACCTGAACATTTACTTAAAGAACCTATGAAGTGCTGAATGGTCACATTGGCTTGGGTCATACAAATTTGCACATAAACATTTTTATTTGAATGATTTACTTGTCTCCAAATAGCCTGCATTCAAAATTAATGACCCTTAAGTTGTAATTGGGGTAATCTGTTCTTTCTTTAGACTTCGGTCTCTGAAGCTCCTTCCCAACTTCTGTGTGATCCCCCAGAGGGACACACTTCTGCCTCTGATAAGGACCATCTATGTAAAACTCCCAAAACGGTTTTAAAAAGACATCGCCCATGAGATCTAGCTCTTTTCTGGGATTTCCTTACAAACAAGAAACCCCAACAATGCGTTACTAACACTGCCACAGTGGGACTCAAGGCACCTGGATCTTAGTTTTTGCTCTGCCAGACAACTACACTGTGACCTTGTGCAAACTAAGTAAGCATCCCTTATCTTTCAAGTGAATTACACCTATATTTCACAAAATTTAGGGGGGTATATTTCACAAAAATTATACAATATTTAAAGCGCACACTGTGACGATTTGATATACAATAAAATTACGCCTCATTTTTATTCCGTGGTTTTCCTTTTCGAACTGTTTTATTGTGTAGAAACCTACTTATAATGCTGGGACGTAAAGAGGGCTAGGATGATGCTTTGATTTTCTAGATAAGGACACTGACTTATAGGTTAGGTAACCAGCCCCCAACCATGGAAGTGTAACAGATACAGAGTTCAATCACGGGTCTGAGTATGTTAAAACATACTCTGCAGTTTCATTCAGCTCTGTAATTCTAGGATTCAACAGATGAAGGCTTATTAAACCAAAAACAAAACAAAACAAAAAACAAAAAACAAAAACACATAGATGGCAATATACTACCAAAAACTTGGATCTCACCTGGAAATGGAATACGATATGTGTAGGGACAAGTCATGTGTAATAGTACCAACAGTAGAATATTTATACAGCCTATTATTGCTTCCTCCGAATGCAGTAATATTTTGTATTTATACTCACTGGTGTATGAAAACTAAGAAAAAAATTCTTAAAAACAAAGAGAAACAGATTCCCTCCGTTTTAGTTTCCTGTTTTAAAAGTAAATCCAGGGGCGCCTGGCCGGCTCTGTCAGTGGACTGTGCTGCTCTTGATCTCGGGATTAGAAGCCTGAGCCCTACATGGAGTGTAGACATTATTTAAAAGTCCATCTTTTTTTAAAAAGTGACTCCGTATCAAAACCTAATATATCAAAGAGTATTATAATGATAGGGAGAAATCTGTTACAAGATGGCCGACAGGACTGATAGGAGAATTCCAGTCCCTGCCTCAAGACAACCCCTCCGGGTTCTTCTTCCCACCCTGCTTGCCGCTCACACCAAATTACTACTAATGAGGAATGTGGAAGTAAAAGACTATATATGAATCGTCCCCCCCGCCCCCCCGCTTATGTTTGAGGCTCAGACCTCTGGAGAACGATCTCTTCTGAGCCCACCGGCGTAAAACAAACCTCCTGCCTTCCAAGATCTCCGAGTGCCGCTTAGTTCTTCTGCCGGGTGCCCCAGACCAGTTTCCGTACCAACAATATCATCCTATAACAAAACAAATGCAAAAGCTCCCACTGACAAGACACTACTATCAAGCAGTTTTGAATACAACAAGCTCCTAGTACACAACAGGAAAACTGACAATCTCTTGGAGTTATTTCCAACAAAACCTGACCAGTGTCTAGATATATTCTCCAGCATGTCACAAATCAAAGCAATAAGGATGATAATTAAATTTCAGCCACTACTAGGAGAACCGAAGATTAATGGTAAAACAACTCCTATTAAATCATGTGGCTGTCTGCCCTGTAAGATAACCTGCGAACTTCAGAGAGTCAGCTGTAGCCAAGTCTAAATGGCAACTCAAATTACAATGCCCAATCCCCGTCAATATCACCTGAAAGTTTCAGGGAGAATATACTCAATGAGAATGAAGTGTTTCTATTCATTAGCGTGGAGGAATCCAGCCCCAGGCCAAAATCCCATGTGTGATCTTTCAGGCGGACTGTAGGCAATCACAAAGCTTTACCTGGCAGGCCTCATGGGAGAAAGCTGCACTTCCTGGGTGCACAGTCGGTGATGATAAAAAGAAAACCACAGGTCCCAAATGGCATCACTTAGGTTAAGGCCCCAAGTCAGTAAACCAAGCTTAATACCTAACAACCTAGTAACAGTTTCCACCCACCGGAAATATAACCTTTAACCAGTCAACATGGAAATTTCCTGGTCAGCGCTAGGAAATTCACTGATAGCCCTCTTCTGTTCCCCTTAAAAGGGCGACCTTGCCTAAAACAATGCATTCTTTGCTAATAATTTCCTTTTTCCACTCCCTGTATGTTTAAAAATGCTTCCTTTTTTTAAAAGTTAGTATGGGTTTTTTAAATTTAAATTCAAGGTCGTTAACATACAGTGTAGTCTTGGCTTCAGGAGTAGAACCCAGGGATTCATCACTTACATATGACACCCAGGGCTCATCGGAACAAAGGCCCTCCTTAATGCCCATCACCCATTTAGCCCAGCCCCCCACCTACCTCCTCCAGCAACCCTCATTTAGTTCTCTGTATGTAAGAGTCTCTTATGATTTGCCACCCTCTCTGTTTTTCTCTTCTTTTTCCTTCCCTTCCCCTTACAATGTTGTGTTTCTTAAATTCCACGAGTGAAATCATATATTTGTCTTTCTCTGACTTTTTTCACTTAGCATAATATACCGTAGTTCCATCCACGTTGTTACAAATGGCAAGATTTCATTCTATTTGATCACCATGTAATACTCCATTGTATGTATATACCACATCTTTATCCATTCATCAGCCGATGGACTTTTGGGTCCATAAGTTGGCTATTGTTGACCCATTAAAAAAAAAAAAACATTAAAATAAACCCTTCCTTTATCATAGCCCTTTGAACCTCACCTCTGTTTGCTAGACAGGATGCCGGCCAATTCACAAGTCAATTAATAACTCCAATTAGATCTTTATAATGAACTCTGTTGAGTTTTTGTCATTTAACATTCCACTGCAACTCACTGGAGGGAGCTGTAGTCCCGGACGCAGGTCCTCCCAGTCCAGCCACGCTCATGCACATACCTGCACTCCCAGAGGCCTCTTGGGGAGCCATCCTTGCTGACGGCCTTGGGTGAGGCACCTGTCCCTCCCCTGACTTAGCACTCCTCCACTCCTGCCCTCTCCCCGATCCTAGCCGCCAGTAACCAGCGTCTATTGAAAGGAAGGAGCCTTTTGTTCCGGGGCTCTTCAGCAAGGAGGTGATCGCCCCTGTTTGCACTTAATGTCATCTAATTCTTGTTCAGTGCCACTCTGTGGGGAAAAATGAAACACTTAGGAGCTGGCGGGGTTTTTTCTTTTCTCTCCTGATTGTTATTTTCAGTTTGGCATGTTGTCCTGATCGACCAATGACAACCTCAACACGGGGCAGGTTGACAGACTGTTGTAGTGAGCAAGATGGTCGATGGAGCACAATGCCATTGTGAAAGAGAAAAATGCCTTAGGGTCCCACGGGACACTCTTGAGGTATGCTACAGAGTTGTTTGCAAGAGGAGAAAGCACTTGGTCCTGGGAAGAGCTAGTGGATTATTTACAGAAACTTTCTGCTTTTGAGGAGGTCCTTCTCTTTAGCCCCTGATGGATGAGCTTATCAGTGGATGGGTCAAATTAGCAATTCAACAAAGGGACTCTAAACAAGTTAGGAAAGCCATTCCCTAGTCACTGCTCAGGATCCTCTGGCAATGGGACGAGAGACCATCAGACACCCCAGAGGCTGAGTTGTGCCCAATAACTACTGTTACTTGAAGTACATCCCTGGTGCCAATAAATGCCATGTGTCACAATGGAAAACATATATAGTTCCCTTAACAATCGCTTCACCCAGCAACCTAAAGACCCCTTAGACACTCAATTAGTTTGCCTCCATGATAAAGAACATAACTTTACTAAAGTCAGTGAGAAAGAGTGGTGCCGCCTCGTTCGGACCCACCTTCAGATTGCCCTGACTGCGGTCGCCACCAAGATGGCAGAGCATAAGCAGCAGGGACAGCGGGGCTACCTCCATGTTGTCTGGCTGCCACAGAAGCCCACACTGCACTTACAATGTTGTGCAAGCATCACTTCCATCTATTTCCAAAACTTCTTCACTCCAATTCACTTGTATTATTTGTTTAGGTCTTTCCAGCTTTATTTAGATATAACTAATATGTAACACTGCATAAGTTTAAGGTGTACAACATGATGACTTGAGACACATATATATTGTAAAATAACTACCATAAATGGGTTAGCAAACACCGATATCACCTCATAATTACTATTGCTTTCTTGTGATGAGAACATTGAAGATCTACTCCCTTAGCAACTTTCAAGTAGATAAAATGACAATATTATTAATTATAGTCACTGTGTTCTACATTAGAGTCTCAGAACTTATTCCTCTCATAACTGGAAGTTTGTACCTTTTGCCTACACTCATCCATTGCTCTCCACCACCACCACCACCACCCCCTTTCCTAGTAACCACCATCCTACTCTCCATTTAGGAGTTTGGCCTTTTCAGATTTCACACGCAAGTGAGATTATACAGTATCTTTCTCTGACTTATTTCACTTAACATAATAGCCTCAACATTCATACATGTTATGGCAAATAGCAGGATTTTCTTCTTTCTCGTGACTGAATGATATTCCAGTGCATGCACGTGTACACACACACACACACACACACACACACACATTTTCTTTATCCATTGACAGACACTTAGGTTATTTCCATGTCTTGGCTATTGTGAACACTGCTGTGATGAACACGGTAGTACACATATCTCTCGGAGATTCTGATTTCATTTTCTTCAAGACATATACCCAGACATGGGACTGCTGGATCATATATGGTAGTTATAGTTTTAATTTTTGGCAACTTTCAGTACTGTTTTCCATAGTGGTTATACCAATTGACATTGCCACTAATAGTGCACAGGGATTTCCTTTTCTCCCATCCTTATCAACCTTTATTACCTTCTTCTTTTTTTAATTAATAATAGCCATCTTAACAGGTGTGACATGATACCTCATTGTGGTTTTGAATCGATTTCCCTGATGATTAATGATGTTGACCATCTTTTTTGTGTACCTGTTGGCGATTTATATGTCTTCTCTGGGAAAATATCTATTCGGGCCCTCTGATCATTTATTTCTTAATTATTTTACTTTTTTATTCTCAAGTTAGTTAACATACAGTGAAGTCTTGGCTTCATGAGTAGAACCTAGTGATTCATCTCTTACATATGACACCCAGTGCTCATCACGAGAATTGCCCTCCTTAATACCTGTCACCGTTTTAACTTCCCTCACCAACCACCAGCAACAACCTCTGTATTTAAGAGTCTCTTATGGTTTTCCTCCCTCTCTGTTTTTATCTTATTTTTCCTACCCTTCCCCTATGATCATCTGTTAAGTTTCTCAAATTCCACATATGAGTGAAATCATGTGATATCTATCTTTCTCTGACTGACTTATTTTGCTTAGCATAATACCCTCCAGTTCCATCCACATTGTTGCAAATGGCAAGATTTCATTCTTTTCGATCACCAACTAATATTCCATTGTATATATAAACCACATCTTCTTAATCCATTCATCAGTGATGTACATTTGGGCTCTTTCCGTAATTTGCCTATTGTTGAGAGTGCTGCTATAAACATTGGAGTGCATGTGTCTTCGAATCAGCATTTTTGTATCCTTTGGATAAATTACTAACAGTGAAATTGCTGGGTCACAGGGTAGTTCTTTTTTCAACTTTCTGAGGAAACTCCACATTGTTTTCCAGAGTGGCTGCACCAGTTTGCCTTTCTACCAACAGTGAAAAGGGTTCCCCTTTTTCCATATCCTCGCCAACATCTGTTGTTTCCTGAGTTGTTCATTTTAGCCATTCTGACCGGTGTGAGGCGGTATCTCATTGTGGTTTTGATTTGTACTTCCCTGATGATGAGTGATGTTGAGCATCTTTTCATGTGTCTGTTTGCCATCTGGATGTCTTCTCTGGAAAAGTGTCTATTCATGTCCTCTGCCCATTTCTTCACTGGATTATTTGTTTTTTTGGGTGTTGAGTTTCATAAGTTCTTTATAGATTTTGGATACTAACCCTTTATCCGATATGTCATTTGCAAATATCTTCTCCCATTCCATCAGTTGCCTTTTAGTTTCGTTGATTGCTTCCTTTGCAGTGCAGAAGCTTTTTATCTTGATGAGGTCCCAATAGTTCATTTTGCTTTTATTTCCCTTGCCTCTGGAGACATGTAAAGTAAGAAGTTGCTGCAGCCAAGGTCAAAGAGGTTGCTGTCTGTTTTCTCCTGTAAGATTTTGATTGTTTCCTGTCTCACATTTAGGTCTTTCATTCATTTTGAATTTATTTTGTGTATGGCGTAGGAAAGTGGTCCAGTTTCATTCTTCTACATGTTGCTGTCCATTCCTCCCAGCACCATTTGCTAAAGAGACTGTCTTTTTTCCATTGGCTATTCTTTCCTGCTTTGTCAAAGATTAGTTGGCCATATGTTTGTGGGTCCATTTCTGGGTTCTCTATTCTGTTCCATTGACCTATGTATCTGTTTTTGTGCCAATATCATACTGTCTTGATGATTACATGCTTGTAATACAGGTTAAAGTCTGGGATTGTGATGCCTCGAGCTTTGGTTTTCTTTTTCAACATTATTTTGGCTATTCAGGGTCTTTTGTGGTTCCATACAAATTTTAGGATTGTTTTGTTCTAGCTCTGAGAAGAATGCTGGTGCTATTTTGATAGGGATTGTATTGAATGTGTAGATTGCTTTGGGTAGTATCGACATTTTAACAATATTTGTTCTTCTAATACATATGCATGAAATGTTTTTCCATTTCTTTCTGTCTTCTTCAATTCTTTTCATAAGCTTTCTGTAGTTTTCAGCATAGAGATCTTTTGCCTCTCTGGTTAGGTTTATTCATAGATGTTTTATGTTTTTTGGTGCAATTATAAATGGGATCAATTCCCTGATATCTCTTTCTGTTGCTTCATTATTGGTGTATAGAAATACAACTGATTTCTATACGTTGATTTTATACCCTGCGACTTTGATGAATTTATGTATCAGCTCTAGCAGTGTTTTGGCGGGGTCTTTCAGGTTTCCCGTGGAGAATATCATGTCATCTGCAAAGAAAGTCTGACTTCTTTGTCAATTTGGATGCCTTTTATTCCATTTTGTTGTCTGACTGCTGAGGCTAGGACTTCCAACACTAAGTTAAACAAGAGTGGTGACAGTGGATATCCCTGTCGTGTTCCTGATCTCAGGAGGAAGCCTCCCACTTTTTCCCCATAGAGGATGATATTAGCTGTGGGCCTTTCATATATGGCTTTTCTGATGCTAAGGTACGTTCCTTCTATCCCAACTTTCTTGAGGGTTTTTATTAAGAAAGGCTGCTGTATTTTGTCAAATGCTTTTTCTGCATCTACTGACAGGATCACATGGTTCTTATCCTTTCTTCTATTCATGTGATGTATCACATGGATTGATTTGCAAATATTGAACCAGCCCTGCAGCCCAGGAAAGAATCCCGCTTAATCATGGTGAATAATTCTCTTAATATACTGTTGAATTCGATTTGCTAGTATCTTGTTGAGAATTTCTGCACCCATGTTCATCAGGGATATTGGCCTGTAATTCTCCTTTTTAGAGGGGTCTTTGTCTGTTTTTTGGGAAATCAAGGTATTGCTGGCTTTAAGGAAATGAGTCTGGAAGCTTTCCTTCCATTTCTACTTTTTGGAACAGTTTGAGGAGAATGGGTATTAACTCTGCTTTAAATGTCTCGTAGAATTCCCCTGAGAAGCCATCTGGCCCAGGACTCTTACTTGTTGGGAGATTTTTGATAACCGATTCGATTTCTTCACTGGTTATGGGTCTGTTCAAACTTTCCATTTCTTCCCATTTGAGTTTTGGTAGTGTGTGAGTGTCTAGGAATTTGTCCATTTCTTCCAGATTGTCCAGTTTGTTGGCATATAATTTTTCATAGTGTTCTCTGATAATTGTATTTCTGCGGTGTTGTTTCTGATCTCTCCTCTTTCATTCGTGATTTTATCTATTTGGTTCCTCTTTTCTTTTTGAGAAGTCTGGTTATGGGTTTATCAATTTTGTTTATTCTTTCAAAAGAACCAGCTCTTAGACTCATTGATCTGTTCTATTGTTTTTTTATTCTATATCATTTATTTCTGCTCTAATCTTTATTATTTCCTTTCTTCTGTTGGCTTCGGGCTTTATTTGCTGCTGCTTTTCTAGCTCCTTTAGGTGCAAGGTTAGGTTGTATATTTAGGACCTTTCTTGCTTCTTGAATTGCAATGTATTTTCCTCTTAGGATTCCTGTGCTGCATCCCAAAGGATTTGGATGGGCATGTTTTCATTTTCATTTGCTTCATTGTATTTTTTAATTTCTTCTTTAATTTCTTGGTTAACCCATTCCTTCTTTAGTAGGATGTTCTTTAATTTTTTTTTAACATTTATTTATTTTTGAGAGACAGACAGAGCATGAGCAGGGGAGGAGCAGAGAAAGAGGGAGACACAGAATTTGAAGCAGGCTCCAGGCTCTGAGCTGTCAGCACAGAGCCCAACATGGGACTCAAACCCACGAACCGTGAGATCATGACCTGAGCCAAAGTCAGATGCTTAACCAACTGAGCCACCCAGGTACCCACAGTAGGATGTTCTTTAACCTCCACGTTTGGGGGACTTTCCAAATTTTTTCTTGTGGTTTACTTCAAGTTTCATAGCATCGTGATCCGAAAATATGCATTGTATGATCTCAATCATTTTGTACCTGTTGAGGGCTGTTTTGTGACCAGTATGTGGTCTATTTTGGAGAAAGTTCCATGCGCACTCAAGAAGAGTGTGTATTCTGCTGCTTTAGGATGAAAAGTTCTGAATATATCTGTTAAATCCATCTGGTCCAATGTGTTATTCAGAACCCTTGTTTCCTTCTTGATTTTCTGCCTAGACAATCTGTCAATTGCTATAAGTGGAGTAATAAAGTTACTTACAAGTACAGTATTATTATCAATATGTTTGCTTATGTTTGTGATTGATTTATATATTTGGGTGCGACCATGTTCGAGGCATAAATATTTACAGTTATTAGCCACCCTAGACTTCCCTAAACCCTTCTCTAGACTAGGACATCTGTAGATGTTGCAGGGAAAAGGCACACTGAGCTAAAATTTGTCCAAAAAAATAAGCCAACTAACTGAAGAATCTTAATAACTCCCCTCCTGGGATATGCTCTTGTCTGTCCTCAGATAACCTTAAACACATTGTATGAAATAATATTCCGAGTCAGTAGGCACTGTGCCACCTCTCTCGTAGACACTGAAGTCACTTACTCCACTCTCAATGTCTCACATTTTCCCACTATAATCCCTCAGAGTGGCCAAATAATCTCACTGGTGGAATGACATAATCTACCATATCCTCTTCTCCTTTCTAAATCCCTTTTCCTGTCTCTTGGATCTCATGATGACCAACATAGCTTTTTTGTGTTTTCTTGGAATGTTATGTTAATAATGTTTGCCAGAGGACTAACCCTTAACATCTAAGTCACTTCCCCCACTCACCTTTGCCCTCCATATGCTATGATAGGTCAGTCCAGTGTCCTGTGTGTGTGTGTGTGTGTGTGTGTGCACTCGTGTGCACACGCACACAGACACACACTTCCCCAAGCCCTTGGCAGTTCTCACCTTCAGAACGTGTTCAGTCACATTCTTGAGTTTCTTTAAGCTACAGGATAACAGACATAGGATTTATTGGGAAGCCAAGCCCTTAAAAGCTGAAATAGACTTCACTATGCCCCTCCCTAAGCTACCTACATATCCTTTAATACCTGAAGCAAGTGAAAGTTATAGGCCTATTATGTAAGGGCTCCTTGAGAAAGAACCTACCCTACCCTCCTATACTCCCTGTACAAAAGCCTAACACGAAAAGATGAATGAATTCAAGATCTCTAGGTCATAAATAAAATAGTAAAACCTAGGTTCCCTTTCACCCCAAATCCTAATACTATCCTCACTTCTGTATTCCCTGACACTACTTACTTCACTGTTGTTGACTTGGGTTCTGCCTTCTTTAGGATACCCCTCCACCTTGATTCCCAACACCTACTTGCCTTCGCCTGGGAAAAATCAACAATACACTTGGATTGTTATGCCTCAGGGATTTACAGGAGACCCTACCTATTTTTTCAGACTTTAAATGCAAATTTAAAGGATTTGATTTTCTCTTGTAATTCAATCCTCATTAAATATGTAGATGACTTCTTTCTTTGCTCCAGAGCATTCTATAGATTACTGACAGATAACCAATACCTAAGACTCAAAGGAGACATAAAGTTTCCTGAGACAAAATACAACAATTCCGTCCTCCTGTGCATTATCTAAGACATGACATCTCCCTTAAGGAAAAAACTTTATCCCCAGAACACATCAAGACTTTCCTCAATTACCCTTTACCTGAAGTAAAGAGACAATTAATTCCAGCATTTTCCACGACTGTATGAGGTGGGTTCCTAAACTTCTCTGCCGTAGAATTCCCTTTGTATAGTATGACTAAGGAAATAGGACTTACCTTCCACAATACCACCTGAATTCTTAAAAATCTCCTTTTCCTCTGCCCCCACCTTGGGGCTCCCAAATTATTCTTGCCATTCTTGCTACTCAAGAGTGGCTGGTTAGTGCCAAGGTAGACAGTAAGAACACTGTAGTACAAAAACTGGGGATTGTGTATTTTGGTAGGTCTGGTGGTTCCCTGAGGGACCAGCTCCAATGCTTGCCTTTGTACTGGCACTGGGACTACAGTGGCTACCCACAGACATTTAAAATGTGAATGTTCCAGGAATGCTACTCAGCCATAAAAAAGAATGAGATCTTGTCATGCGCAACAGCATGGACAGGCCTAGAGGGTATAATGCTAAGTGAAATAAGTCAGCCAAAGAAAGACAAATACCATATGATTTCACTCATACATGGAATTAAAGAAACAAAACAAATGAACAAATAAAACAGAGACACACAAAAAAAACCAGACTCTTAACTATAGAGAGCACACTGGTGGTTGCCAGAGAGGAGGTGGGGGTGGGGATGAGTGAAATGGGGAAGGAGATCAAGAGTACACTTATCTTTTTTTTTTTAATTTTTTTTCAACGTTTATTTATTTTTGGGACAGAGAGAGACAGAGCATGAACGGGGGAGGGGCAGAGAGAGAGGGAGACACAGAATGGGAAACAGGCTCCAGGCTCCGAGCCATCAGCCCAGAGCCTGACGCGGGGCTCGAACTCACGGACCGCGAGATCGTGACCTGGCTGAAGTCGGACGCTTCACCGACTGCGCCACCCAGGCGCCCCAAGAGTACACTTATCTTGATGAGCACTGAGTAATGTATAAAATTGTGAAATTATTATATTGTACACCTGAAAATTATATAACACTGTTAGTTATACTTCAATTAGAAAATGAATGCTCTAAATGCCACCAAAGCATGCATACGTGTTAAAATATTTAAATGGTAAATCTTATGTTTATTTTACCTCACAAAAGTGTGCTATTTTCAGTACTTTCTCGTAGCCATCTTTGCTTTTTACTCAACCAAAGTTCTCTTAATTTTCAGTACATAATAAGTTTTTAGAAAGGATATATTGCAAAACGATATGGGCAGATTACACATTTCCTCTGAAAAAGTTGCTTTTCCTCACTTTCCCAACAAGACTTTTCCTATGTGAACCATCCAAATTAAATCAGATTCAGCAAGTAATTTTCAAATGCCCGCTTCATCTACTGTTTCATAGCTCTGATCCATGGTACCACATAAAGCAGGTATGTACACACTTCATAAGTAGTGAAATAGTGAGAAATCAGGATCACTCAAGCTCTGCACAAATAACCATGACAGGATCATCTATTTGGTAGTCCTTCAGAGAAACCGAGTAATATATGCAGACAAACTTTAATGCTAAAACATTACACATAAGTACATTCCACACCGGATCCAAGAGAAAATCCTGGCAGAACGAGCACCTTTGAAAAATATATGTGGGAATCGGATACCCAGGAAGCAACCGGAATTAGTGGGACTACAGTGCTTTTGAGTAGCACAAGAAATGTCTGATTTTAAATTGACATTGAACTCTCACATCAGTTTCTGTGGAGAAGAATCTATCAATTACTCCTCAAGGTATGCTATCTTCCTACAGAAACATATGCTACAATGATGAATCAGAAGAAAAGGAGTTAATTAATTTCCACCACTACATATGAAACTTCAGATGAGTCTTAAATCAAGTCCAGAGTTTGTACAAAAAGTAGGAGAAACAGTAGGAAAATTGGGGACAGCAATTGAACCAATCTCTTGGCTTCCAACCTTCAAACCACCTTTTATGTTTCTTTCCTCCCTGGGCCTTACACTGAAATTGTTTTACTGCATTTAGTAAGTCATAATGAAATCACGCCATCTGTATTATTACTATTTTCCACGTTCACTGTTGATTCAGATTTTAACCAACAATCCATAATTATGAAGGTTTTATAATAATATTAGGAAATCACATAAATCACTGTCGTGTTTGTGATAAGCTATAAAGTCAAGCAAGCCTGCAGAAACTTATGTACTGCTCTCTGATACCAATCATTTAAATGTGGCCATCAATCTGTGCTCAAGTCCAAGATTAGTCACCGACTGGGCATGTTTAATTTGAGTACTGTGACTCTCACATGGGGCTCTCCTCTCCATGATCGGTGCACCAACTACCTGCCCAGAAATTCCTATGATGTCATCAGGAGCCAATCAGGTGTTCTTTCTCTGATACTGATTTTATGAAAACCAGACAAAAAGCAAAGATATTTGGCATCCGGGTTAGCTTGTTCAGCCTCAAGATGAGAACATGCACAACAATCATTACGATTTTGAAATACTGGAAAGAGTCGCTTATTCTTTTGCTTCTTTTTTTCTATTCTTTTATTTCTATGCACATGTAAAAATAAGGATGTTGAATAAGTTTTTTAGTTAAATGGAAAGCACCAGGATTATATGGCAGTAGTGGTATTTAAAGACAGAAAATAAATTGTATTAGACTTAAATTTAAATAAAATACATTCAAAGTAACCACTCAGTTCACTGTGTTCTTACAGCACTTAGTACATATCATTATTATAGGAATGTCATTATATTCCAATGATTTTCTTATCTGTGTGATCCCAATATTGCAGCACCTGCTAGGCAGTAAGTGGTTAAAGCAGATTTGTCGAGCACGGGGCTTTATTTTGCTCAGCCTGAAGAAGGTCCATCTTAAAACTTGATTTTCTTGCACAAAAAAGAGTCATGCTGTTTCCTAAGACAAAATGCATATGTGAAAGACATGAGACTGTCAAGGGAGCAAAAGTAAACCTCAGTTCTACATCTAAACGTTTCACAAACAATTACACGATAAGCTTTTTCCTTCCCCTGGGGCCCACTCCTGCTCAATAATGGCAAGAAATCCTGCAGTTTAAGCTACTGATTAGAAAGGAGGCTTTGAAATCACACAGACCTGGGTCCATAGCCTGGCAATGCTATTTGGTATGTGTTTGGGGACAAGCCACTTATTGTCCTCATACTTGATTTTCTTGTCCATGAAATGACATGGTAATACCAACCTCAAAGGGCATCTAAAGGTCAGATCTACCTAGAACCACTGAGGTCTTAGCGAAGATATTTATGACCAAATAAAATGCAGGGCACTTTTTTTCCTTTATTAAAATTAAGTATAAACAACATTATATTAGTCTCAGATGTACAACACTGATTTGACGATTTCCCAACCTCTGTGTGTGTGTGTGTGTGTGTGTGTGTGTGCGTGTACCTCTCACACGCACACAGTTACAAAGCAGACGGAACAAGTATTATTGCTTCTGTGTTTTGAATGAAAGATGAGACGACAGAATATTGTGGTAGAATAAAGCACAGACTTCAGAGTCAGACCTGGGTCTAAATGCAGGTTCTCTGCAACCTCGAGCAAGTTACCTAACCTATTTGAACCTCGGTTTTCCGAATCTGTAAAATGGGTATAATACTGCCTACCCTCAAACAGCTGTTTGAGGTATAAAATTAAGTGACAGGAGGAATTCAACATACGGTCACACTTATTACTATCAAGCCCCGGGAAAGTAAGGGGACTTGTCTCAGTTTATCTTCTTAATAATGGGACCTAATCTACAATCTAGGAGGCCTGACTCCAATCAGATCTTTTGGAAATAGCTATTGCTGGCCGTTCATATTTTAAAAATGTGTCTCTGCTGGTTTCCTATGGCAACTAAACATCTATTAAATTTTCTTCATTTGCTGAAACTCTTAGAAATATGCCTTGTTTACACCATACCAAACCAATCGGTATAACAGTGATGCATTCAATTAACGTGTGGTACTGTTCCCATGGCATCAATGTGAATATTAGGTTATGGAGTTGCTGTTACAATATCAAATATGATGCCAACTGAATGGTCCTACCCACATCAAAGATCTTCCCACAAAGAAATTCTGTGTCATTAAAGGATCTATACTAACAGTGTCTCAGGCAGCACAATATCACAAACTAAAAGTAGAACAGAGAATCTGGATACATTTATAAATGCCTAAGTATATTAACTGTGCAAATATTCTCTATAAAAGAGAAATAAACCATCAGAAAATCAAAGGAAACTGTTTCACTATTTGAAAAGTAAATGAGTATATCACACATTTGAAAACAGGCATACACAGGAAGTACAGTGTGCAAACCAGTGTGCTTAAAAACGCAATGAATGCTCCTCCCACCATCTTTCCAGCCACCATAATGGTGCACATGAGTGTCCTGGCAGATGTTCTCAAGAGCATTAACAACGCTGAAAGGAGAGGCAAACACCAGGCTCTATTAGACCGTGCTCCAAAGTCATCCTCTGCTTTCCACCCATGAAGATGAAGCACGGTTACAGTGGCGAATTTCAAATCACTGATGATCACAGAGCTGGGAAAATCATTGTGAACCTTACAGACAGGTTAAACAAGTGTGGGGCGATCAGCCCCCTCTGATGTACAACTCAAAGGTCTAGAAAAATGGCAGAATAATCTGCTCCTGTCCCGCCAGTTTTGTTTCATTGTACTGACAGCCTCAGCTGGCCTCATGGACCAGGAAGAAGCAGGATGAAAACACACAGGGGGGAAAATCCTGGGATTCTTTTTCCAGGGACGGAATACATACATGCAAAACCAAAAATGCCTCCAGTGGAAAAAAAAAAACGAAATGAATAAAAAATGAATGAAATGTTACGTACCCCCCCACAAAAAAAAGGTATGGTTTTTGCCAATGAGTTTAGGATTACTCCTTTTTATTTTTATTTTTTTTTAATTAATGTTTACTTATTTTTGAGAGAGAAAGACAGAGTGTCAGTGGGGGAGGGGCAGAGAGAGGAGGAAACACAGAATCCGAAGCAGGCTCCAGGCTCCGAGCTGTCAGCACAGAGCCCGACGCAGGGCTCGAACCCATAAACCAGGATATCATAACCTGAGCCGAAGTTGGATGCTTAAGTGACTGAGCCACCCAGGCGTCCCTGGATTACTCCTTTTTAGATACATATCAAGATTCATCCAATTAAAAAAATAAAGGTTAAAAATGAATTTATTTGCAATATTTCATTCAATTATCCATAAATTTCATATGAATTATAAAAATTTCTCAATAACCTTAAGAAATCAACAGCAGCAGCGGGGCGCCTGGGTGGCGCAGTCGGTTAAGCGTCTGACTTCAGCCAGGTCACGATCTCGCGGTCCGTGAGTTCGAGCCCCGCGTCGGGCTCTGGGCTGATGGCTCAGAGCCTGGAGCCTGTTTCCCATTCTGTGTCTCCCTCTCTCTCTGCCCCTCCCCCGTTCATGCTCTGTCTCTCTCTGTCCCAAAAATAAATAAAAACGTTGAAAAAAAAAATTTTTTTTAAAAAAGAAATCAACAGCAGTAATTGCTTTCCCTCCCCATCACAAAATTTCCAGATTTATCTATGTGGCTGAGTAGCCAAAGTAAAAATCTTTAGAAGAAAATTGAAATTTTCGTAGGTAACACGGGAATTTGGGGAAATCCTATTCATAACTTTACGGTGCCCAAGCCTTCTACTTTACTTACACCGGTTTAGAATCAGCTACCACAGTTTTGTTTAAAAAGCCTTCAACTGGAGCAAATTCCAAAAATCGTATACACAAATTGTGCCACCACTTGTACTAATTCCCATTAAACATCCTGCTCAGTGGCATGCCTTTCTTCTCTGGACCAACGTTCAATATCCCAGGGCAAAACCATGCGGTGGTGCCATGGGACCACATTTCTCTTCTTGTTTTAACTTTTTTTTAACGTTTGTTTATTTTGAGAGAGAGAGTACGAGAAGGGGAGGGGCGGGGACACATTGGTCCTTGGATAAACATCCTGCCAGGCACTGATGACACATCAAGCGAGTGGATGCCTCCTGCTTACAGAGGGCACAGAGTCTGAACGGGAGACCTAAATAAAACCGTGCAAATGTTCTCAAGAGCCGGGTCCTAAGCTGAGAGAAAGGATGGGAGGAACACCTGACGTGTGTCAGGGTCCCCGGGAAGCAGACTCAGAAACAAATTTGTTGGGACGGCTCTCAGAAGCTATACCTACAGGGGAGCAGATGAGGCGGATTAGCAAGAGGAGGGAATTGGTCTGTGATACGGTCCCCACAAAGGACTCAGCTCATCTCATGGGGAGCTCCGGGGATGGAATGAGCCCGAAAAGTTTTCTCAAACTGAAGTAAGAAGTCTGAGTGTATGTATCCCTGCTTCAGCCAGTCGTTGATACCGGCTCCCTCTCCCCTCCAGTCCCTGCGAGAAGATAAACCCTGAACTCCTGAAGAGGGACTCAGCTGAGAACTGCCAGCCACCTATGCTCTCGAGCCCCGAAGACGAGTACTTCAGTTCTGTAGGTTTGTGGGACAAAGACAGCACGGTACCCATTACCCTTTGTTTCAATCAGATCTATGTGCTTCAATATTACTTCTGAAGGCAGATCCCTTAGGAATTTGGGGGGCTTTTCTTGAAAGAAGCCTCTAAGGGAAAAGTCACCAGAATGAGCACTGCCCTCATGCTGAAGCTGGTCTCCAGGCCCCATCTAATTCGCACTCATCTCCCTCTTCTACTGTCCACTCTAGGTAAACCTCGCCCTCAACTATCAGCTCTCCAAGTCGGTGGACTACCCGGTGGGGCGACCCAGACCATCATCCCTGATCAGCCTGAGACCCCAGTTACAAAGGCTCTTCCGGGGCCATGGCTGCTGCACCTGTTCGTTTATTGTCAAAACTGGGCAAGTAAGTAACAAGGAAATGCGAGTGGATCACCTGGGTGCCAAACGCCTCTCAGCCCCATCATCTCCTGATGCTCAGGGCCAGGGATTCCTGCCTCTGGCGACTCCTTTCTGTGCCTGTTGGGCATTAACGTTTGATGAAAGCCTTGCTCTGTGCCCTGGTGGAAGTGTCCGCCTCTGGGAATGAAGACTCCCGAACCTGCAGGATCCAGAGCTCGGGGAGCAGGTAGGACGCTTCCTGAAAGTGGGTCACCGGGAGTGATGATGAGCGAGGCCACTCCCACTTGCGCCCCTTGTTTCCTGGGCTCGTGCATCCTAACTACTGGGAACACGGCACAACACACCGGCTGCCGTGATCCACGTGTTTGTATCCCCTCCCCCCCGCCCCCGCCGCCAAATCCATATGTTGAAATCTTAGTGCCCGAAGATGGTGGTATTAGGTGAAGGGCCTTTGGGAGGTGCTTAGGTGGAGCCTGGAGAGATGGGATTAGTGCTCTTGTAAAGGAGACTCCAGAGACATCTGAAGCCTCTTCCACCGAGACACGGCTGGAAGGCAGTGGCTATGAACCAGAAGAGAGCTCTCACCACAATGCGACCCTGCTGGCGCCTCCTCTGGGCCCTCCTGGCACCCAGAAGTGTGAGAGATGAAATCCTGTTGCCTGTAAGCTAGCTGGTCTGCGGGACTAAGACACCGGTGCTCACGTTAGAGTGCACTCTGCGCCCTCGAAGACGACGCCCTACCCAACAGAGGGTCATCTCTGAGCTGGTACCTCAGCTGTGTCTGTGTATTTCCTCACTCTCAGGCTGGCGGCGCGCCAGTCACTTGGTATGTGACAGACCCGGGAGACCCGGCGATTACGTGTCCGCCGCTGTTCCTCCTTTAGTGTCGAATGAGGCCCTCGGTCCGATGTTCTTACCTCACAGGCCGAGGAACAAATGGGAGGGTTCTACCCACGAGCAGGTAAGTCTATTCCAGTTACCCGTTCGGGGACTTGGGATATAAGCCTCTGGGGAAGGCAGAAGGATATTTCAGGGAGAAGGAAAGTCTGAAAGACGTTTCGCGTCCTGAAGCAACTGGCGGTTTAACGCCACGGCAAGCGTGGCAGCAGGGCGGGAGGGGAGGATCGGCTTTTAGGGAAAAAGCGAATTAAGGGTAGGAAGGGGGCAGGTCACGGAGACCACTGAGTGGCACGCTAAAGAATTCTCACATTTGTTTTCTGACATCATTTTAAACAACAACATACGGTACTGAAATGTACATTGGTCTAAACCTTTGCACCAACGTGAATGTTAGACCGGAGAGGGTAAGACGAGTCATGAACACTTGTAAAAGATGGTACGTGGGCTGTGAGAAAAAGAGAGTATTCAAAAATCACGATAGGTGTTTGGCCTGAAAAACCGGAAATGAACGGAGATGGAGAAAACGGCAGGAGGAGCTCGCCGGGGGAAGAAGGTCAGCAGTTCAGCCGGACATATCAGACATCTAAGTGAAGACGGCACGTAGGCAGTTGAATACATTCATCGGGAGTTCGGGGGAGAGCTCCAGGCTGACGCTATAAATCTGAGACACGCTAGCAAATAGATAAAAATTTAAAATTAACGTATGGAAAGAGATCTCCAGTGGAATGAGTATAAATCACAATAGAGGTCCAAAAGTGGGCCTCGCGCTTTCCGAGGTTTAGAAGACGGGAGGGCGAGGAGGAATCAGGAGAATGAGAAGGAACAGCCCAGGAGGGCTTGGGAAAACAAGGTCCTGGAAGCCAAGTGAAGAAAATGTTTCCGAGAGGAAGGAGGAATCAGCTATGTCAAATGCTGCTAAGTCCAGCGAGCAGAGAAGTGAGGACTGGCCACGGGACTAAGCAATGCACAGGTCAGCGGTGACCTTGACCAAGAGCACTTTTCCTGGAGAGGCAGAAGGAATGAGCTGGTTTGAAAGGTCAGGAGGGGGAATTCAAGACGAGCTACATAGCCAACTATCTTCAAAAGTGCTGCCGCGAAGCAGGGCGGAGAAACGCGGTAGCAAACAGCTAAGGGGGAAGAGTGATCAAGAGGTCAAGATGGCTCATTTTCGGTTTGGGTGATTCTGTTTTGTTTTGTTAGATTTAAAAAAAAATTTTTGGATGGGGGAAGTAATAGCATAGTTGTCTTCTGAAGTGAGATACCTGCTAGGAGAAGGCATGATGTCAGGGGTGTGGCCAGGATTGGGCGAGCGACATCCTCCCGTTAGAAAGTAAGGGAGTTCAGGGTCTGATCCGAGAAGTGGGCGGAATGGTCCTTAGGTGGGAGCACAGTTCAGGCCCCGTCACCCAGGAAAGACAGATCCGGAGGGGCTGGGGAAGTCTCCTCTAATTGCCTGCACCTCCTCAGTGAAATAGGCAGCGTGGCTGTTTGTTTCTTTAAGTGTTTGCTTGCTGATCTTCTGAACTTCGGAGCGCACTGCCTTAATCCATTCACCCTGCCAGCCTCTAATTGCCTTTTTACTCTATGTGAAAATCCCCTGGTGACCAGAGGTCTCGCAGTCAATAACATCTACGGAGAGAGAACACAAAGAAGTGGCCAAATAATTCCCATTGATACTGTGGAGCCGAGCTCAGCCTGTAATGCACAACCAAGAATTTTCAGGGGAAATTACCCGTCTTGAGTCGGAACTTCCCATCGAGCATATTTGATCCACTTCTATGACATTTCTGCTTCTACCCTGCTCTGCTAGCTTCATTGCAGTACTCAAGGCTTTGGCCGTGGGCGGCAAGACTCTTTCTAGTTCTCATGGTCCACATTAAACAAGATCCTACACCGCCGGCTTTCATCTTAAAGATAAGAGACGTTGTCTCTGGAAAAAGGCGGTGCATATAAAAGCCTTAGAGAGGTGGTTCTCAAACGCGGCTGATCATGGGACTCATCTGAATCAGTCATGAAAAAATACACACCCCAGGGCCTCTCTCTCGACTGCAGATTAAAGCAAGGCCCAGATATGATGTACCTAAACTCAAGCAACCTTGGTGGACTCAAGAAAACTAATGCTCAAGTAAATCCGTAAACCGGAGCTTGAAACACCTTCTTATTTCTAACCCAGTGCCAGGACTGCCTTCGAAGTGAAAAGAATGTTTAAAAAGTGATATCTCCCTGCCCTTATTATCCCTCTCCCCTAGCATACCTGGTCCTTTCCCTATTCTTTGTCATTGTGGTAAAAAAACAAACAAACAAACAAACAAACAAACCACATAGCATAAAATTTACCGTTTTAACCATTTTTAAGTGTACAGTTCAGGTGCATTAAGTACATTCGTGCTGCTATGCAACCCTCCCTAGTTTTTCATTTTTATCTTTTACAAAATTTTTTAACATTTATTTATTTTTGAGAGACAGAGAAAGACAGAGCATGAGCGGGGGAGGGGGAGAGAGAGAGGGAGACGCAGAATCTGAAGCAGGCTCCAGGCTCTGAGCTATCAGCACAGAGCCCGATGCGGGGCTCGAACTCATGAACTGTGAGATCATGACCTGAGCCAAAGTTAGCTGCTTAACCGACTGAGCCACCCAGGCGTCCCTTTCCTCCCTAGTTTTTTAAGTGTGTATCTTTTATTTGAATACTTTTCCATTCACAGAAACAATGCAAAGATATTACAGACTTCCCACATACTCTTCATCCAGTTTCCCCTATTGTTACCATCTTACAATACGACAGAACATTTGTCAAAACTAAGACACCAACACTGACTCTAGACTTAATGCACATTTTAATTTTTTTTCATTTAAAGTTCTTTTTCTACTCCTGGATCCAATTGAGGACACACCCCTATTAAAAAAAAATTACCTGCTAACTTCTTAGCAAGTGCTTTCTAAAATCATTACACTTCAGGGACGCCTGGGAGGCGCAGTCTCAGTTTAAGCATCTGACTTCGGCTCAAGTCATGATCTCACGGTCCATGGGTTTGAGCCCCATGTCGGGCTCTGTGCTGACAGCTCACAGTCTACTTGGGATTCTGTCTCCCTTGCTCTGCCCCTCCCCTGCTCACTCTCTCTTTCGAAATAATAAATAAATAGTAAAAAACTGTACATCATTACACTTTAAATACCTGAGATGCTTTTTTTGCTATTAACCAACTGATTTTTCCCCTTTTATGTATTAGGCTAGGAACAACCCATACCTTCCAGGCACCAAGAAAAAAATATTCTTCCTCGTGGACAAGTAGTATATCCTCCAGATGCCATAGCAGCTTGTGTGCCAGCTGTTGATACAGCTCTAGAAGCAACTTCCATACCCTGACTTCAGTTTAGAGAGAGAGAGTAAGAAATGGTATATATGAAGCTATACTGCATAAAAGACACTAAGTGTTATGAGCAAGGTGGTCCTACTCCTTGGCATGGAAAATCTAGCTCAGGCTCATAAAGGGATCATTTACTCCTCCAACATAAAGTGATCATTTACCCATCTGACATTTATTGTGATCCTACTATATGCTAACGTTACGGCAGGCACTGGAAATACAAAGACAAACGAGGCAAAGTCTGTGTCCTCGATTTGTTCAGTTTCATGGAGGAGACCGACCTGTATGCAACCAGTTGTAACACGCCGTGATAAAGGCCAGAATGGAGGTGAATGGAGGTTTACAATGACTGTGATGAGGCCAAGTAAGCCTTTTCCCAGAAGAGATGATGGCTAAGTTGAAAGGAGAGAAAGCTCATCGAGGACAGGGAGAGACAGTGCATCACAAGTAGGGTGAATGTGAATGAATGGAACGGGGACCTGAGAAAATGTGGCAATCTCTCAGTACTTTGATATGGCTCAAGCATTAGCGTGTGTACATGGGAGCTGACAGCATCTGACTGGAAAAGGATGAGACTGGTTATGTGGGAAAGACTGAATGTGTTATGAGATGTTCGTGAATTAAGACTGAATTCCGAATGGGATTAGGCTCACTAAAGAAATGATCAACTTCTTATTTCTACTAAATTATCCTTGCATGGATGCCAACGCTAAACCAATGCCAAGAACTGCCTATCTCCAGGCTTCTTATTTTCTGAGAAGAACTAACTTCTATTTGTTTAAGCTACCATAAATAGTTTCTACTAATCGTAGCCTTATTAATTCTTTGCCTATAACGCACATGGTGCACTATCGCCCTACATTCTGGTCTCTCATCGAACTTCTGTCTTCATGACACCTGGGAGTGCTATCCCAGCCCCAGACTTTTTCCCAGCAAGGCCAACGTTGCCAGACAAAGTAGGCACACACGCAGAATACACTTGAGTGCTACGGAAAGCACTTAACAGCGTTACCATCCTGTAAGAAGAGAGAGAAGTGAAAACACGGGATGCAAAATAATCCCCTGACATTTCCACAGCTGCCTTGCACGTAAGCTGTAGTCCATGACTCGCTGACAGCTCTGCCTCTGAAACAAAACTTGCGGCCAAAGTTACATCCAGAGGTGCCAACAACTCTCGGCGTTGGGTAGACTCCTCACAGGCTGTTTCGGCCAATTAGTCAGAATGTGACTGACCGAGGTGGGAAAGTGTAAGTGCAGGAGGGCCGATGAGCAGGGGATCTGACCCTCTGCGTTATTTAGGCGGGACGGTTGGTCAGCGTGAACACTTTAAGCGCAGTCATTTAACAATCCAGTCCTATTAACTCTATAGCCTAAGAGGAAAAGGAGTGAAACCGGAAAAAGGCGTCTCGCTGTAATGAAGTGCTGTGTTTTCAATTATCCGAACTGCTATTTTTCACCAGAATGTTTAAAAGCTGAATAACAAGCATGTCTTGTGTTTTTTGCTGTTCGACTAGAATTTTGAAAAAAGATAATCAAGGTTATATTAAATGCCACCATTCCAGATGAAATAGTATCAATAAACTTTGAATTATCGAGTGCATTTTCTTCATTCCGTTAATTACACTCTTCGGTGCAATTCTGGGCTATTAGAAAGGAAGTGTGCTTAGTAATACCAAAGAGACAAATAAAAATCTTTTGAGAGGATTATCAGATAAGTGTTCGGACCACAAAAACTAATGAGTTTTAGTGAATACTTGTTCTAAATCACAGTATTGATAATCAATTCCTAAAGTGTTGAAAGAGCATACTTTCTAAAAGTGGTTTATCTGCTTCTTTTGCATATTACAATGACTTTTCTTGCTAACATGATAATAGTAATACCATCTCTGAATCTTACTTATTCTAGCTGTTAAATGGTTACAATTCTTGCCATGTTAGGTGTTATGAGGATTAATGAGAAACTTCTCATAAAGTGGTTAGAGCTCTGGGAACAATGATCTTCTCTGTATAGAATGTTCTTCTGTCTTTAGGGAGGCATCACAATGCAGTAGAAAACCACAAGTTTTGAAAGAAGAGAGACTTTGGTACAAATATTAACTCTTGTCGGTCGGACAAGTCATTAACACTGAATCTCAGGTTTCTCACTTTTAAAACAGGGCCAAATATTCATTCTGTTAGAATGATTTGTTACATAATGATTTTTTACATAGCTTATTTTGAGATGCTTTAAATTTCAGGCATCGTGTTGCAAAACAGGTGTAAGCAGGGGCGCCTGGGTGGCTCAGTCTGTTGAGCGTCCATCTGACTCTTGATTTCAGCTCAGGTTATGATCTCACGGTTGTGGGATCGAGTCCCACATTGGGCTCCACACTCAGAGTGGAGCCTGCTTAAGATTCCCTCTTTCCCTCTGCCCCTCTCTCCCACTTGCGTGCTCTCTCTCTTTCTCTAAAATTAAAAAAGAATAGGCATGCACACAATTTGGTGATTTATATCTGCAGAGGCCAAACCAATAATGTCTCAAAATGACCATGAGAGAAACAGGACAAGACGCCCAGGGACACACAGGACCAAGATCAGCTGAGGAGCACAGAAGGCCAAGAAGCTTCAGGAGCAAACATCCTCTTCCTTAGCCCCATAAGTAAGTGGTCTGAACCTGATACAACCTACTATCTAGAAGCAGGGACTTGAAACGGAAAAGGTTTAGATTTGGGCTTCAAAATAATGTACCCCACATTATGCATCAATCACTTTTCTGCTTTTAGCAACTTTGGTAAGTTCTTTTTAATGGATATGAAAAATTTGCAAACTGGCTGGTAGTGGCTTTTTTTATTACTGTATTTGCCAAAAAAAGTACTCCAAAAAACAAAAGTACACTCACATTCTTTTTAGTTTCAAAAATGCTCCCATATCATAGATGCATATTTTTGTTTAACTGAAGTCATTTTCATTTTCCAATCCAAGGTGACTAAGAAACCCAGAAGTGAGCATTTTAACCATTAACGGGGACTTGGAAAGAAGGTACTATATATTTTCTGAAGAAAAAAAAACTTGAAAATACTGGAAAACTGATCTCTGGCTCTGTGCAACCTTACCTAGCCTATAGGACTGTCCCAAGGGAAATTATTCATTAAGCTCCCCTAGTAGTAATGTTTGAGATTCTCCAAAAATACATCTTGAGAAAAATTAGGCTTTAAATTATGAGAATTTAAAAGGCTGTCCTCTTTTTTAAAGTATTTGCTTGTTTGTTTATTTATTTCCTGCAACAGCATGAGCAGGCATGCATGAGTGAGGGGAGCAGAGAAAGAGTAAGAGAGTGCAGAGCCCGAAGGGGGGCTTGAACCCACAAACCACAATATCATGACCAGAATCCAAATCAAGAGTCAGACACTCAACTGACTGAGCCACCCAGGTACCCCCAAAAGGCTGTACTTAACATATTTTTTAGTCTACTTTTCTTCTTTTAACAAAATAAAACTGGTTTATGAAAGATGCCAAGATATGGAAGCAACCTAAGTGTGTGTCCATCAATAGATGAATGAAGAAAGAGTATGTTGTATACACATACACACACACACACACACACACACACACACACACACACTGGAATATTACTCAGCCATTAAAAAGAATGAGATCTTGCCATTTGTGACAACATGGATAGACCTACAAGATATTATGCTAAGTGAAATAGACAAAGACAAATACCACATGATTTCACTCATATGTGGAATCTACAAAACAAAATGAACAAACAAAGCAAAACAGAAACACACTCATAGATACAGAGAACAAAGTGATGACTCCCAGCAGGAAGGAGGGTTGACAGATAGATGAAATAGGTGAAGGGGATTAAGAGGTACAATCTTCCAGTAATAAAATAAACAAGTCATGGGGATATAATGTACAGCATAGGGAATACAGTCAATGATATTGTAATAACTCTGTATAGTAACAGATGGTAACTAGGCTTATTGCGGTGACCATTTTGTGATGTATAGAAATACCAAATCGCTATGTTGTATATCTGAAACTAATACAATATTGTATGTCAATTATTCTTCAAGTTACAAAAATGTTAACTCATTTCCATATCTGAGCATGGTACTGTTAAAAATGCTTGTATTTTAATATTACTAATGTGATTTACAATATAAAATTAGGTAAATATTTAATGCTGCAGTCTAAGACAATAAAAATAAAATTGAACTAAATTCATCCTGAATCAAAGCATCTTTCACACACAAATTCCGATTTATAAAGATAAGAAACATGTTCCAAGTATTCTCTCCCCTTACCCTTTATTTCACTCAACTTCCCTACCCTCAGATATTTTGGTCATGACCAGGTCTCCTGGAATATCTTTACAAAACATTCACAGCATATGTGAACACTAGGTCTTCCCCATTCCCTTCTACATTAAGTACCATTTGTACTAAACACAAATATTCTCTAATACGTTTTTAATTCAGAAAACCACACAGGCACAAACCCTAGCAGGAATCTGCAGAGTGTTCATCCCAAAGAAATACTACAATCCTATGTCAGCCTGGATACTCAAATTTAGGACCCTGCTCATAAGTAAAGAATTATAATACAGGGAGTAATCATACAGAGATAACGTAACTTTGGGAGTATATGATTTCGGAGAATGTGCATGAGTATATAAACTAGCCACTGCAAAAAGAGGATTTTGTTCAGGTTTGAAGGGCCGTGAGGCAAGGAAGCTGTAGGGCTCTTCACAAGATCACGGCTATCCTCCAGGCACAGGGTAACGGCACTTCTCCACCACTCAAAAGTTAGGTGGCCTAACTTGCTCTGGCTTTTGCTGTGGAGCAAAAGTGACACACTTCACTGCTGGGCAGAACAGAAGCTTCGAGAGCCTTGACACTCACTTCTCCCCTTTGCTACAGCATTTGGCCACGTTCCATCTGGTGGCTGTTTCAACAGCCTGGGTCGACAATGTAGGAGCAGAACCCTGAGCCAACCCACGGAGGATCCGTAGTGTGAGTGAGGTGTGGACTTTGTTGCTAATTTAAGTCACTGAGATCTGGGGGCCATTTGTTACTGCGGCATTCTCTCGTTCATCCTGCTTCTCAAGAAACGGCTGTTGCTTGAGATTCTATGATTCTACATTATTTGCAGCTTTGCATTCAGAGTCTGAAATACTGTAAAAATGAAATCACTGCTCACAAAAATTGTCACTGCTAGCTAACTGGTAAAACTATGTCAATCAATGCCTATTAAATGTACAATCTCTCAATCCTATCTTCTGAGTCCTTGAAAACATCTAAGTCAGTTATCAAAATACTTGCGCACCTTTCCTAACCTGACAGTAGTCAGCAAAAGACTGAAAATACGTCTAGTTCAACATTTTCTTTTTCAGTTCTGTCTTTTGACTAAGATGATAGAAAACATGTATTTCTTTCTTCCAATGGTGTCCAAGCTTTGAATTCAAAGGATTACACACTATCTGGATTAAACTGTCAGCTTGTACAAGCTCGAGCTGAGAAAAGGAAAAGCGTCGTTCAGCGTCTGAAAAAGTATAGTCCGTTTAACACAGAGTCATAGCGATCCTTGAAAATTGTAGGAGGTGGTGGTGTGGAGGAAGGAAAAGGTAAGCTCAAATCTCAAAAACCTACTAGCCCCAAGAATGGATAAAGAATATTTGACAGAGGCATTATCAAAATGGCAATATCCAGCATTCACTACATCAATAGAATACACATGAAAAGAATTTGAAATGCCTATAGAATCACTTCCAAACAATTTGGGGGCACTATATAATGGGAAGCAATGTGACATGGAACTTTAGTTATTTAATAAAAACACAGAACCAGAAAGTTATAATAATGTATCTACCAGAGGACAACATCAATATGTTCATATTAAAAATGGCTACGGCAGCATTTCCCAAAATGTCCTGCAAAATACTCTTTTAAGGTGTGCCCCCCAAAAGGTATTCTATATAATGTATCCTTCTCTTAAAAATTCACAGTGTAGAGGGGCGCCTGGGTGGTGCAGTCGGTTAAGCGTCCGACTTCAGCCAGGTCACAATCTCGCGGTTCGTGAGTTCGAGCCCCGCGTCAGGCTCTGAGCTGATGGCTCAGAGCCTGGAGCCTGTTTCCGATTCTGTGTCTCCCTCTCTCTCTGCCCCTCCCCCATTCATGCTCTGTCTCTCTCTGTCCCAAAAATAAATAAACGTTGAAAAAAAAATTGAAAAAAAATAATAATAATAATAAAATAAAAAAAAATTCACAGTGTAGAGAACAAACTGAGGGCTGATGGGGGTTGGGAGGGAGGGGAGGGTGGGTGATGGGTACTGAAGAGGGCATCTTTTGGGATGAGCACTGGGTGTTGTATGGAAACCAATTTGACAATAAATTCCATATATTAAAAAAAAAAGAGGAAAAAAAATTCACAGTGTATTAACATGTCGGAGTTTCTACAGAGGCCTGCAACAAAGAGACCTATGTAACTTAGTGCAATCTAGCATTTCCCATACTTTCCTGTGAATGGAATACTGTTTTGAGAGAAGGGGAGCAGCTCTGTCTTTTTTTTTTCACTTGACTCTAACATTTCCCTCTCTTCCTCCCTTCTGATATCCGCCACACCCCAGTTAACCTGTGTTAACAACTTTGTACACACAGATCCCTCCCTATTTTGGAGGCTCATATTAATCCCACACAATATAACATACGGGAGAGGTTTCACGTCTCGATCGCTTGTTTTACAACAGTGAAATAATTTCTCATTATACCTTACTGTATTGATCTTTTTCCAAATGCTTGTGCTGATGGAAATCCCTTCCAAGTCAACTGGTATACATCTAATTGGTTCTTTTCTCATAACTGCATAATATTCTATCATGTGAATGTATTCATGGTGGTTGAAGCCACTGCCATATTTCCCAGATCAAGCAGCACTGGAACTTCGGCCAACATGTTCTCCGTCCTCCCCAATGCTTCCTCTTCAGTAACCTGGGGTCTTTAGAATATTTGTATCCTCTTTTTTTCTAGCCATTCCTACAGCAATACCACCACTACAACTGCAAAAAGATGTTCATTTGTTTTGGCCTTTCCTCATTTCCAGGTGAAAATAGTTTAGCAGTGGTTCAAGGTTCCCTTACATTATATCCTATCTCTAGAGCCCTTATTTTGCCCTTTAAGGCACATTACTCCAAACTTTCTAACCTATTCCATTTGTTTCTACTCTTTTTCTTCTCTTCTATCTTGAGGGTTCTGTTTTGCATACCTTTAGTGTTTGGATATTATATTTTTCATTCAAGTATTCTCTTCATATGAGGTTCACGGATGATGTAATCTCTAAATTCTCATAGATTTCCACATATCTTTGCTTTAGTATATCATTGACATATCTTTGATATCATGGCTAGAGTATGGTTCTTGGGTTATGGTCAAGCCTTCTTCTAACATTTGTGGAGTCCAGAGCAAGAATAAAAACAGAAGCCCACACACCATATATCTAAATGATTAAAAGCTGTAAACCAAGCTAATAAATCATTGAACATGTTCTAGTATCCTATCTTGCTACGCATACCTTTATAATGGCCTGAGAGGACAAGTTCCCCAGAAAGTCCTTGACTCCCGATCTGTACCAGAAAGTGGTGGCACAGGAGGGGCCAGCTGCCAACTCCTGGAACCCGGCTCCAGACGGGCACGGCCTCTTTACTCATTAGACTCACTGCCCTGTGAGGACGGGCAGAGACAGAGGAAGGTCGATGTGTTCACTTTAAACAGCAAGGTTCGTGGCAAAGGGTCCTTTTGCTTTGGTCTAAGAGTGTGATTTTGTTGTGGTGCTTTTTGATCAGTAGTCTACAGATGCTTGTCAAGAGCTTTCCGGTGTCAGTGTTGCAAATAAGAAATCCAATTCCAATCTGATTATTTTTTCCTTTCTAGGTAATTTATTCTTTCTGCATTAATGTTTCTAAGAGTTTCTCCTTATGCTTGCAGAGTTCAGCAAACTACAGCCCACACATCCTATTTTTGCTGTAACTATGAGTGGCTTTCACTATTTTCAAGGGCTGTCAAAAATAAAGAATATATGACTGACAAGTTTTGTGGACTACCAAGCCACATTTACTCTCTGACCCTTTACAGAAAATGTTTATTGACCCCTGGAGTAGAAGAATATTCGCAGAAAATGCTAAGGTGTGTATTTCTCATCAGTCCAACCTGAAATTCAGTGAGCTGTCAACCAACAGATTCAGCTCACTCCCTAGCTCAAGTATATTTTCTTACATTATTCTCCAGAACCCAACACATTTTAACTACCATGCTATGGAATCCACAGGCAAATCCTTACAGAATGTTTCTATAATAAAGAAAAACAGTGAAGGTGAATGGAAGTTGAGGTATTCTGACATTTTACTTCTTTGCAATTTTCTAGAGTCTTCATCAGGATTATCACTTAGTGTCACACAAGCTGTGCACTGCACAACTCCAATAGGTGCCATTTACGTAGACTAAGCTGTGAATTCTGCTCCTCAGAGTTGTACATGATGGCCTCATCAGAGAGGCTCTCTCTGTTGCAAAGAACACAATATTACAAAGGGGGCTGTAATCTAGTGGGCTAGATTACACTACTGGATCTAATCTAATGGGCTTATAAATTTGGCTGCAAACAAATTTATACAGATATAACAGAGCCTAGAGCACATCTCCAGATACTGTGACTTTACTGTTTTGGGGTGGGGCCCTGGCATGAGTATTTTTTTAAACTTCATAGATGACTTTCACGTACTGCCATGGTTGAGAACCACTGAGGTAATATTTTCAACACATTAGTGATTACATTCTGTGTTAGTCTGTTTGGCTCGCTAGAACAGAACACCATAGATCGGATGGCTTAGAAACAGCATAAATTTATTTCTCACAGATCTGGAGGTTGGAAAGTCAAGATCAAGGTGCCAGTGGATTCAGGGTCAGGTGAGAGCCCTTGCTGTGTCCTCGCACGGCAGAAGAGGCAAGGGAGCTCTCTGGGCCTCTTTTATGAAGGCACTAATCTCATTCGTGAGGGCTACACCCTCATGCCTTAATCACTTCTCAGAGGCCCCACCTCCAAATACCATTACCCTGGGGGTTAGGATTCAACATGTGAATTTGGGGAGGACACAAACATTCAGCCTATATATAGCATGTTCTAGGGTCTGTGTCGCTAATATAAATGCCTATGAGGAAATGGGCCTTAAAAAAAAAAAAACCTGACAAAACTTATTTTGAATGTAAACTTAGTGCTAACTGATGCTCCTAGGTTGACACATGCATCTAAGTCTTTTGAAGTCCAGAACCCAAACTCTTACTCATTATGCTCTGACATCCATATGTACCAATGTGTAAACAAATTAAGGATACTTCATTCTTTAGTTACTTGGATTTAATAACAATAGTGCTATCGTTATGTCTCCAAATTCTAGAAACCCTAGACCTACTGCAATTAGAATACATGCTAGGCAGGTTTCCACTGTCAAAAAGTGGATATGGACTCTTTCTACTAGTCTAAATAATCCATTTAAGAGAATGTTAGTGACTAAAACCCAAAGCTGGATCTGAACCATTAAGTACCCCGCATTTCTAAGTGACTAGGTAATAATCAGTAGGAGATACTTCAATCTTCCCCTGGTCTAGAGAAGGAGTATAGGCGATGGAAACACTAGCTTTATGAGTTGTACGGCATTTCTTCTGGGGAATTACTTCTTCCTTTCCCTGTGGGAGAGTGGATGGTGTCCTATCTGTCACTAACAAAGGCCAAGTCAGGCCAAGGAGCAGCTTTAAGAAAACCATTCAGAGAGACCAGGGGTGCTTGAAAGAAGATGAGCTGCCTCTCACCTCCTGGATGAGCCTGCTAAGGCCATGAGACAGGAGAATGGTAAGAGAGTTCTTGGGGATCATAAGAAATTAGAGAAACATATCCCTTTTTGGTACCGATATTGCTAAGCGTAGGAGCCCTGCGGGAGTTGCTCCGAGCAGCAGGACCAAAAGAGATTATGGCAAAGTATGCTTTGGAAGAATATGAGAGAGCCCCTCTCAGTCATGGGCCCGGGAGGACTCAGAAGAGAACCTCGGCACAAAGGGTGGTAGCTGTAGGGCTATCTAGAGAGACGGTGAGTGACTACGATGCCTCCTTTCTGAGGCAGCCTTCAGTGACAGAAGGGGCCAGAATGGAGTTGAATAGCACCCCAAGAAAGCCACTTGACATCTGAGAAGACCACATAGCAGCAGAGGCTACAACTGGGATCCCCAGTCACAGAAAGTAACCAGTGAATTCTGTAAGAAGATCTCTGCGTCCACCATTCCTCCTTCCCTTTCCCCACCACCAAAAGAACCGGCTTGGGAGAAGGAATGAGACAGAATACATTTCAGAACCAGTTAACACTGAACCCCCACGCCACTCCCTGCCACCCAGACTGTTCTCCAGACAGCCAGGGTCATGGCTCTGGTCTGCACTCGCAGCAGAAGGTGGGAACAGCTCTTGGACTTTTACATTAAAGTGAATAAGATCTGAATAAATGTGAATGGTCGCAAATTAATAGAATCTGCCAAAGATGTTGCTAAGGGACAGCATGGGTGACCGAGAGAGCATGGTTAAAAGCAGTGCTTGGGAAAAAAAAAAAAAAAAGAGCTGTTTCGTGTTTATATTTTTTAGAATCCTCCCACCATTGGCAAAAGATAGCTATGGTTCTATCTTGAAACCTTTGTCATGGCAAATAAAATGTTCTATCTTGAATTATCATTATTTGAGTACTTCTCTTATCCTTTATGAATGGAAACCCGTGCTGTCAATATCTGTATTTGATCATATGTCTATTTTTTAATGGGATTGACAGGCCCTTGTGGTAATAGCCGTTCCCATATACATATGGTATACAAGTTTTGCGGGGAGGAAGACCCAGGTTCAAAACCTGCTTTGGCCATTTGGTAGACATGCCCAACTTGGGAGATACGGCCCATATATTCTCAGTCTCACAGTTGTGTGAGGGTTAGACAAGATGCTATGTGGAAAGCGCCTGGCATAATGCCAGTCACACAGTAGGTAGTCAGGCAATATCAGCTTCCCTTCACCCCCTCCCTTCCCTGTGCAGTACAAAATACTGACAGACCTAGCTAATGTATTTGCTCTGGCACTCGGAGATGGGTTATGGTGAAATTAACGAAGCTTGAGTTCCAGGGCCTCTCGCTTGCACCGGCCCTACAAAATATTCTTTCTCACCCTTCATGTTGTATTTGGATGCCGCAATTGTATTAATTTCAGTCCTGTAAAACCTGGCTCCGCCTCTGGTGGTGTTTACAGCTTTTTTTGTTCCTTTGGTCAAGTCTCGGTGACACAAGAAAACTGAAAAAAAGCTTCAGTAGGAACAAACCAAAAGAATGTGCAAACTAAACAGAAACTCACTGCCCATTAAACTAGTGCTATCTATTGCTAATTGAACCCTAAGTACCAGTGTCACCTCAAATATTATAAATGCAATTTAAAAATATAAAACATGACAGGTTGCAATTGAAGTCCAATCAGATAATGAACAAATGTCAAAAGTAGAAGAACCCAAGCAATCACATAGGCCAGGAAAATGAGATCTTTTCTTATGGCCTTCAGCAAGTAGAGAAGGAAGGCAGCTTCTAGACATATGGCTTCGTGTTTCACTTATGCAGGACTTGGGAAAATGTGACCTTAAAAAAGCTGCTTTGTCTTCTCAGGGCCTCAGTTTTCCCATCAGTAAAATGAGACCGTACTAGGAGATCTGTAAGGGACCTGTGGTTCCAACATTGCACGTATGATTCTATTAATCAGTATTCTATGTTCCTATGAATTTGGTGGCAATGAAACTCTTCATTATCTCATCACATGGCCTGAATCAATTTGGGTACTGTCATTTATACTTCCCACCTCCCTGGCTACTCACTAGTACAAGTGTCAATGAGCAGTGAAATAGATGAAGTAAAGGAGAAAAAGAGACAATGGGCATCAACGTCCACCAAGAAAAGAATGATGTCAACTGTGGCTATTTTTCTAACAGCTTTATTAATTAAAATAGTTAGTTTTCCCATTGCTTCCAGTGTAGACTAAACATCTTCAATTACATGCTAGAATTCATTTTAATCCAGTTCCTTCATCACTCACCGTGACATTGTATGTCACTATATACGAGTTCCGGCTTCAAAGCACAATTGAGATTTTTGGCCTGTGTAAATTTTAGGAGTCAAATATACAGTGGTTTAACATACCATGAGACTTCATTCTTTTTAAAAATCTTTAAGTTTTTTTATGAGAGAGCGAGCGAGAAAGGGAGAGAGAGAATGATTAGACTAGGGGCGGCGGGAGAGGGAGAGAGAGAATCCCAAGCAGGCTCCATGTTGTGAGCACAGAGCCCCACACAGGGCTGGAACTCATGAACCATAAAATCATGACCCGAGCCAAGATCAAGAGTCTGACACTGAACCAACTGAGTTACCCAGGTGTCCCATCATGAGATTTCATTCTAGTCATTTGGCAGCCACAATAGGTAGCAACCTGCTTCATTTCTGATTGAAATTAAAAGCTTAGAAAATATTCACTATCTTAAATAAATTAAAATAGTCTTTTAAAATATATCTATCTGGGAAGAAGGAGGGGTACACAGACAGGTTTGTTATAAATCAGGCAGAGTAAAATGTTAGAATCTAGGTGATGGCTATACAGGTGTTGTCTGTAAAATATTTCCAACTTTCCTATATATTTAAAAATATCCATGAGGAGTGCCTGGGTGGCTCAGTCAGTTAAGTGTCAGACTCTTGACCTCGGCTCAGGTCATGACCTCACGGTTTATGGGTTCAAGCCCGCATGGGACTCTATACTGACAGTGTGGAGCCTGCTTGGGATTCTGTCTCCCTCTATCTCTGTCTCTCCCCAGCTCACAATCTCACCTTCTGTGTGTCTCTCAAAAAAATAAATAAAAATATTTTTTAAATGTTCATAATGAAATGGAAATTTTTTAAAAATCTGTATTAAACAGAGCTAGTTCTTAACAGTGTGTGTGTGTGTGTGTGTGTGTGTGTGTGTGTAGTCACTGAGCAATGTGTGTACTTCAAACAAAATATAAAGCCATCAAACAATATGGATAACTTCTATATCACTTTGAAATTAGATCAACAAAATGTAAACCATCTGGAAACATTAAAAAAATAATACTTTTGAACAGATAAAATGAACAAATGTGCATTAAATTTTGGAAAATATTTCAACACAAAGCATCAAATTTACATCAAATTGTCCGATATCTGGGGTCCAGTCACACCTTTTCATTAAAAAAGGAAAAATTCAAATAGCTTGAAAATCATGCCAAATGAAATCGTCTCACAAACAGCTACTGTGCACCTATTTTGCCAGACACTGTGCTAGATCAAGGGATATAGTGATGTGCTCTTCTCATGGAACTTAGTGGGTTCTGATAGAGAAGTTTAGGAAATACACAAGTAACAGCATAATATGATACAGAGTAACAGGTGTGGGAGCTGCAACTTCAGGAGGTGCTCAGGCTAACGGGATAAGAGGAAAGGAGTAACCCTATTAAGATCTTAAGGGAAATAATCTGCGGAAGAGAATACAGGAAGTACAAAAATGTGAGGAAGAAGGTAGCTTGGTGTGATGGAGGAACAGAAGGAAGACCAGCATGGCCAAGGATGCAGTAGGGAATACTGACGAGAGGCAGATCATCATGGCTTTGCAGGCCATGGTTAAGGAGACTGGATTTTATCCTAAGAGCCATGGTAAGCCACTAGATGGTTTTACATAGAAGACTGGCATGATCTGCTTTATATTCTCCCAAGATCACTTTGGCTACAAAGAGAAACAAGGGTACCCAGTAAGCTCAGGATATAAATGATGGTGTTTTGGACTAGAGTAACAACAGTAGAAATGGAGGGAATGAGACAAGTTTCAAAGACTGTACACACACATACACATACACACACACACACACACACACACACACACACACACACACACACACAGACTGAGAGACAGAGAACCTACCGGACTTGCTAGGGCTTGGACACAGGGCATGAAGGAAAGAGAGGAACCAAGGATGATGCCTAATATTTTGGTTTGAGCAAGTGCACGAGTAGTGGTGCCAGTCATTGAGATTGGTAAGAAAAAGAGGGAGTAGACGTAGGGTGAGAGTGGAAGGGCAGGGATCCAAACTTCCCTTTTGGCCACGGTAAATTTAAGAAGGCTCTCCAAGTGGAGATGGCATGTAGGCACTGAAAACGTAAGTCTGGAACTTAGGAAGTATTAATAAATAGGGGTGCCTGGGTGGCTCAGTTGCTTGAGCATCCAAATGTTGGCTTTGGCTCAGGTCATGATGTCACCATTCATGGGCTTGAGCCCCGCATCAGGCTCTGCACCCACAGCATGGAACCTGCTTGGGATTCTCTCTCTCTCCCTCTCTCTGCCCTTCCCCTGCTCACTTGCTCTAAATAAATAAATAAATAAATAAATAAATAAATAAATAAATAAAGCAAGCAAGCAAGCAAATCATAGCAATACAGATAAAATACACTCCTAGGACTGAAGAATAAGTATAGTTAAGGGCAAAGATATAGCCTGTAAAACTAGGGAAGAGGAGGAAGAGCACATAAAGGAGACCAAGAAACAGTGGCCAGGGAGGAGAACGGGATGTCACAAAAGGCAAGAGATGATGAGACTTAAAGTGGGCTTGGCCAGATGGGTAGAGTAACTGAGCATTACTCACTGCATTTGGCACCATGGAAGTTGCTGATGATCTGGACCAGAGCACTTTTAGTGGAGTGGAGGGGACCCAAGCCTAAATGTGTGGAAGCTAATGACATAATGGCTGATATGGTAGGTGAATACCAATATGCAAATTTTGATGTGAAGGAAAGACAGAAGCAAGGGATGAAGAAAGAGTTTGGTGTTAAGATGGGAGATGTCAGAGCATATTTATTTGCTGCTGAGAACAATCCAGCAGAGGATGAGAAACTGATGATGCAGGAGAGAGAGGATTTGGTGAGGGTCTACCATCCTCGAACATGCAAAAAGGGATGGGATACGGGGTGTAAATGGAGAAGAAGACCTTTAATGGGAATGATGCTGTTTCTATTGTACTTAGAAGGTGGAGAACACGTGTATGCGAACATGCTTTTATTTACTCAACTTGTACTAAAAATAAACCTAATAGCTATGAACGGCCAAAGTCTTAATGTTTATTAGACAAACTAGAAATGAAATAGTTACCAGAGTAAATTTCCGGTCTGCTAGAATAGCCAGAGGACATGGAATTGTATTTGTATAAAGTACTACAGTGTGTGTGCCTCTTTCCACCGGAGGATACTTTTGTAAATCAGATACCAATCTAGACGTTAGGCTACCCACAAAAATGAAAGGAATAGAACCACCGCCCCCCCCCCCATCAACTGTCTCAGTAGGGAAATCACTAGCAGTAGAGGGAGAGGTTCAGAGAAGCAGAAATCTGCAGACCCATACAAATAGACAAATAAGCCATTTCCTGGGTAATGAGAAGTCATCTTGCAGATCCAATTTAGAGGAAAACAGCCTTCTTTAGAATCAATTGAGGAAGAGTTGTTATTTAAAAATCTGAACTTTAAACAATTCCAGATGCAAAAGAGACCTAGACTCCTCTGCAATTAGTAATTAAGATCTTACTACAAGAAAGAGATCATTCCGGGATAGCCAGTGAGACCCCGAAGCGTGGCTCTAAAAGGATACTAACCAGCGCCTGGATGCAGGATCTGAGAAAATTTTAAGGAGCAAAGAAGGGAACCGTACCTTTTTCAGGCTTTCAGCACTTCTTTTTGGATGGGAATTACGAACTAATACATGAGCACTGTTTTATTCTCATTTTATTGTCGTTGCAAATTGCAAATTAAAGAGCTCCTTCAAAAAGTCCTGATATATACATACATACATACATATATGTGACGGGCAATAATCCAGGTTTGCAACCGGATTGTCACAGTCATGAAAGCAGTGACTCTTATGGAATGATGTCACAATAATGTATACTCTTATGAGTTCACTATGCATTGCCACATTGCACACTTGTGAGCAATTTTAAGCTTGTTCGTGGGTCAATTTCTACATCCGTGAAAGGAGGGAGTTAGAGCAAGTGGGCTTTGTGCTCTATCCACATCTATCGCTCTAGGCACTGTTAACTATTTTACAGTATTTATCAACACTGGATACCTTATAGCTTAACCCACATGTTCTTCAGGTATTTATAATCACCATTTATCAGCCTCAATTCCTAATTTTATCCATCCTGCTCATATTACCATTGTATGTGATCCTTGGTACTGTGAAGGTTAAAATGAAGGTGGATCCCAGTTTGTTTGCAAATTTTTTTTAATAAAAAGAACTTCGGGCACTTAACCTTTCAGCTGTCCTTCGTACTGCTCTGGGAAGTAGATAAGGCAGGATGTATAATGAGCTGATCATAGGATAGGAATACCCAAATATTAATTCCTTGGTCTTGAGCCAAAAATGCTCTTTGCATGTCTTTCTAATATGATGACTCAACTAATTCTCGCTTGTGTAACCAGAACCTGTGTAGTGAACACAAAACCCTCTGCTACGGGGCCAGAATTGCTGGAGGAGTTGAGGGAAGTAGCCTTTTAAAATCCACTAGTCTGGAGATGTGATTTTTAGCAAGTGCAGACTAAATATTGAAGTGGTAAAATTGTTCTTCCCAAACAAAAATTGAGAGACTTTTAAAATAACTGCCATGGCACTAAAACAGACACACAGAATGCGATCATAAAATCGGTTTCCAAATGGCACTTACTTCTTCTTGCAAAAAATGTATGGTAGGGTATAGGCATATAGGTTACCATCATAAAAAGAACATATGTTTTTGAATCCTCATTAGCCATGTGCTAGCTGGCAGTACTTGGGTAAATTACTAAGATTCAATTTCCTTATCTGTAAAAATGAGATTCCATTATAAGGTTAAATGAGATTTAACATATAAAGGGCCCAGCACAGAGCCCGCCCTTCAATAGATGCTTAATGAGTAACCTTTGTCACCACCGTTTCAGTGCATCACCTGCTTCAGTATCCCCCCCGAATGGTGTGCTGACAGCCTCCTATCTCCAGCTGGCTATGTGATACGTGGGTGTGGGAACCTGCCTATTCGTGGGTGCATGTGTCCACATCAGGAAAGGTCCATTTGAAATATAGGGAATTTTTAACAAGTCCTTTACAGGAACCATATGGTCTGTGTTAAAATCATAACAGGACTGCAGATGAGAATACCCTGAAACATGGCCAGGAAAGCAGTGACTAGCCGCCCCATGAGAATTCAAATGGACACTCTGGCTCCCACATTTAAGGAGCCATCTCAGAAGGACAGAACTTACACAGTGAAATTCTGGCTGGCTCATAAAATCCATCATTTCTCTCTGGCTTTGATAATTACATTAAATACAAACTGCGAGTCGGTAAGGTCTTATTATTTCTTAGTTTACACTGCCCCCTGGAGTCAAAGTGACTGCAACAGCCAGTCAGCCTTTTTCTCTGCAAGTTTTATGGGGATTATTCACGGTGGAGAACAAATACCGAATACTCCAAAGTTTAACCCTTTGGTCTGAGATACATACAGATCACATGCATAACTTGTATGTGTTGGCTATGATAAATACGGGCCAGCTTCAACAGAAATGACAAAATGAGGACAAATCCTGAACCCCGGAATGGTGGCAATTTTGAAACCCTCTGGCAGATGGCTCCTTAATATTTTGCACAAAGTCTCCAACCTGTGATCACATTGGCGTAAAATAATGGTGCAGCATTTAACTTACAATATAATAACAGATAAAGAGAAAGAAAGCATGGGGTATCTTTAAAGAGAAATCATGATGTGAAAATAGGCAAGGTCCAGTATGTAATACTGACATTAAGAATACTAATCCAGCAAGCAACAACCGACGAGCCATCGATGATTCTTCAGGTCAGAAAATAAAATGAACTCCTATATAATAAGACATTGATTTGAAAGGCATTTCTTCAAAATAATCGCTTCAACAGCCTCTGAATTATGTCCTTGGTGTTAATCACTTCATTTGAAACTCTTTTGAGACTTCCAACTTTTCACTGACTTTAATGTTTTTGCTGTGTACAAAGACTCTCAGGTAAATGGATTCAAATTACATTTAAATAAAATGTCCGTAGAATTAATTACAATCATTGTTATTACACTAAAGGAGGAGTCTAGTCTGTATTAACTTTCTTTAAATGAGTCTGTCAGAATACTCATTACAGTACGAACTCATTCCAGGTCAATTCTTATTAATCAAGTACTGTAGTAGGAAAAGTAAGAGTCTATAAATACCTTTTAAGCTTTTCTACTTCACAGTTAGCGGTATATAATATTGGAAGATGAACTTTTGTAGATCGAATATTTTAATTCAATTCCATTGTTTTCTCTAAATCCAGATTCCTCTAAGACTCGTAATGAAGATGTACCAAGAGGGTTCAGTGAATATTTTTCTAGTCACTAGGCATACAGAAATAATACACAGACCCTGTTCCCAAGAATGAAAAACATGAGAGAAAACATGTTTACCTCCTTTCCCCAACCTTCCTCCCCTGCCAGAAACACAGAGTACGATATGTTCAGTGGCACAATGATGTAGAACATAAACAAGTAGTCTAGATGAAAGACGTATCACCTCTTTTGTCGGAAGGAGATTTCACAGAAATTATCTGACTTTGGACTGAGGTGGAGGCCTCCGTGACTGGGTAGAGGCAACTGTTGGGCAGGCGGGGGTGAGGGGAAGCTTCTTTTTAAAGAAAAATGAAAAATCTAAAAAACACACACACACGCACGCACACATATATTACTAAGAACAATCAACAAAATCAATCATGAAGAGGAACGGACTCCAGATGAAATGAGTTGTAGCATACAGTGGGTCCAGTGGTCGTCATGCTAAATCCAGCTCAATGCCTGCTTTTGTAAATCAAGTCTTATTGGAACACAGCCATGCCCGTCCATGTACGTGTGTTCTCTGACCACCTTCACACTACTTAGGCAGAGTTCTGTGGTTGTCTCAGAGTCTGGCCCACAAATCCTACAATATTTACTGTCTGGCCTTTTACAGAAAAGGTCTGCTGACCCTTGAATTAGAGAAAGACTTTAAAAGAAGTATTTTAGGGCACTCAAAGAAATAAATAAAGCAACTACCTGCATTAAAAAAAAGAAATTACTGACAATGGGACCAATGGAACAGGGCAGATAGATATGAAAAAATGAAACACTCAAAATCCTATAAAATAAACAGAAAATTGGGCAAAGGATAGGAACAGAGGACACACACAATGAAACCCAAATAGTCAATAAATATGAAAAATATGTTAAGCCTCATTAGTAATCATGGAAATGTAAAGTAAAATGAGATATCACTTAGTATCTATGAGAATGGCTAACAGATGAAATTCTGAAAATATTAATTGTCAGTGAGGAGGGGAAGAAACCATAAGACACAGCTCACTAGTTACAACCACTTGGCAGAGGAAAGCAGCGCGATGCCTAGGAAAGCTGAAAATGTGCACACGCTATGATCCTGCAACTCGACTTCTAAGATGTGTCCCTCAGAGAAACCCACACGTATGTTCCAGGAAACCTGCACATTATTGATAGCAGAATTGTTTTTAGTAGTAAAATACTGAACACAAATGTAAAATGTGTCTCAGTTATACCTACCCCCCAAATTCAGGGGCTCAAAACAATTCTCATTTATTCCTGCCCACTTGTACGCAGACAGCCTGAGGAGGCTCCAATGATTTCAGCTGGGCTGATCGGGTCTGGGGTCCCGGCCACAGATTTGGTACAGCTTGCTCCATGTGCCTCTTTTTTTGTTGTTTTCTTGGACAAGTGGACTAGCTGGGGCATTTTTTCTGCCACGATGTTGGCGGAGTGCACGAGGGCAGGGTCAAAGGCAGAGACTCATTTCAAGCCCACTGTTGCATCACGCCTGTTAACATTCCTTTGGTCAATGCAAGTCATGTGGCCAAGAGTCACATTAACTGGGTGGGCAAATACATTCTGCCTCTAATGGAAGAAATGAAAAAGTCACATTGAAAATGTGTGGCTATAGGGAGGGGTAAAGAACTGGGAACAAGAATGCAATCTACCTACCACAGGGTCATAAATAAGAGAGTAGGTGCAGTATACATTCACTGGAATATTCTCTAAAGCAATAAAAACGAACAAATTCCAGCTCTATATATCAACAAGGCTACATCTCAAAAACCATTAACAGCAAAAAACAAACTATGAACGCCTCGCAAAAAAACTTCTATGTATTACCTAGACACGAGTATATATATAAACGCATGGTAGAAACATACATGTAACTGATATTGAATTTAGGTTAGTGGTTACCTTTGGGAAGACAGAAGAGGAGAGACTGAGGAGGAGTACCTGACGAGGAGATTTAAACTGTCTTCTGTGGGGTTGTTTTTTTTTTTTTTTTTTTTTATAAAAACGTGAAGCAAATATGCAAGTGTTAATGACGACACATGAAAAGCAGTACAGTGTAAGTGGTTAAGAGAAAGACTGCCCCCCCCCACGATCTTGAGTAAGTTACATAAACTCTGAGACTGTTTTTATCTGCAACACAAGAATAATAATAATAGCCTATCTCATAGCACTGTTGAGTTGATACATGTAAAACATACAGCACAGTAAACAGAGTTTATAATTAGCTATAATATTCGTCTGCATACTTTTCTCCATCTTTGATGTATTTCCTAATTTTTAAAGTATATATAAGACAGAGGACGGAAATGGGAGATAACATCAACAAGTTAGGAATTTAGGTCACGTAGTTGAAAGCTTACATTGTTACATTGGAGAGACATTTTTCTATCCCATCTGATCTAATTCTAAGCTGAGAGTATCTTTCAAAACCAGTAGATTGATACTTGTATTCTCCATTAGACACTGTAGCTCCATCATAAGATTTCTGCAAGATCCTAGGGTTTTCAGGGAAGGATACAAAAGTGAGATAGACTTCCGGATAACTCCGTGATCCCACAGGGTTACCAACTACATAAAGATTATTCTACAAATGTCCTTACAACTGAAGGAGCCCACTTCCCTAGACTGCATGACTTCCCTGAACTGGAATCAGGACACGATGGCTCTCAGAAGCTCTTCCCTTGTGGGGCTTAGACCCACAGTGAATCCTTGTGAGGAAAACAATCCTATATAAGCACAGAATAATAACAGAATATATTTGAAGTGGCAATTAATTCATCTTTCTTCACCGTCCGTTACTCTTTATGTAGGTGGGATTTTTCTCTCCGTAGCAAAGTAGAAAGGAGTGGGTAGAAGAATCACCCGAACTTTGCCGATCACCTACCCACCTCCAACTCCTACTTGACTCTTCCCACTATTGAAAGCCTGAGCTCTGGTATCCCAATGCCAGGAGAAAAGCCAGTGAACCATCTGGCATGCCCATGATGGCCCATCACCGTGTTCCAACATGTTGGCTTCTGTATCCCATCCTACACCACAGATGTGAACATCTCTGGTTCCTAATTCCAACTTAAGGTCAGCTAATGCCACTGGGCCTCATGTCTCTATTATCTTTGATCATCTCCTTACTGTAACTGATCATAATAACAATACCTTTACTTAGCACTTACTGCGTGCTAAGCACCAAACATGCATTAATTCATTATTCTTCATAATAACCCACGACGTGCATATAACTCCATTTTACACGCAAGGAACTTGAGTTAATAACTTGTTCACAATTACAGGGCTTTTAACTGCTGCACCCAGGATTTAATCCACGTTAATATGATACCAGAGTCCACACATGTCTCTATTATTCTTTTCTCCATACTACTCTGTACTTCTCTCAATGATACAAGAACACACACACACACCTTCCCCACTCATCAAAAAAACAATGTTGGAGCACCTGTGGCTCAGTCGGTGAAGCGTCCGACTTCGACTCAGGTCATGATCTCACAGTTTGAAGGTTCGAGCCCCACTTTGGGCTCTCCACTGTCAGCACAGAGCCTGTTCTGGATCCTCTGTCCTCCCCTCTCTGCGTCTCCCCCACTCATGTGCGCGGGGGCGTGTGCACTCCCCCTCGCTCTCAAAAATACATAAACGTTTTGTAAAAATTACAGAAAACAGTCTTTTCACCGGGCCATGCATGCACCTCATTCAATGGCATGCTCCTCCATCTCCTTCAACTCAAATTTGTCACTAAAGTCAACTGAAACCTGACTTCCCTCAGAGGACGCCATTCCTCTGACACTTAATCAGAGCCTGTTTATTATCCAACACTCCGCACCTCTACGTATTTTTACACCCGTGTTAATAAAAGAAAGAAAGTAAAGCTTTGCTTCTTTGAAACTCACGCCACCCCACTACACCATGCTCTAAGCCCACCGATTACCGTTATCTACAGGCCTCCTCCCGAGGCGCTCGCTACCAGTCACCGGGCATGTTGGGATATCCGTAACCCACTTGCACCCGCCATCCTCGGGCAAGTCACCGTTGGTGTGCACTTCGCATGCCACCACCGAGCCTCCTGGCTCCTGCGTCCTGCACTGACTGTCACCGCTACACATCCACAGCCATCTGCCCCTAGGGCCTCAGTCAGAAACACTCTGGAACAGATTCATCTGCTGAAAGAAAACAAATGAATCTCTGGAATTCTTCCCCGTTCTCACATAGCCAGTCTGACTCTGACCATCTCTCTTCTTCACTGAGACCATTACTGTCTCCTTCAGTTTTAGCATTTTTTTTTTTTTTTTTACAATTATCACCCTACCTCTGTACCTTGCATGTCCCTATACGGCGCCTGGTTCCCATGGCTTGTCACCTGGACTCCTCTCTCACCCGCACCGTCCATTCCTACCCACTGTCATATGGACCTTGTAAAACCTCTGCTCTGGGCTGGTGCAGGGGCGTGAGTACGCCACTCGTGAACCCAGACGGCCACACGCAAGTGGAAATGATCAAACAGTGCTACGGACTGATTTTCGGTCTCAACAAGGCCCTCACTACTGCCTGTGAGTACCCGTCCTCCTTCGTCGGCACGTTCTAAATATTCACGACTCTCAAACTCCATGCTCATTTGAAGCTGCTGACTTTATTTATAGGTCATCATCAAGAAACATGAGACCATCCAGCGTGTCCTCCCTTACCTTCCTTACACTATTCCGTTACTTGCATACATCTCCTCTCCCACACCGTTCCTCCAGTCTCCCTGCTCTTTGTCATGACCAGTTCCTTCCCTGTGCCTTCAATCTCATGCCTTACAGCAGGTCCAGGACTAGGATAAAGCAGGACTGGTACCCAGGGCACCATATTGAAGGAGCGCTTCCTTTCATGGTGCCAACCTTGCACTTGCACAACTCTGAGAACGAGCGCCTCCCTAAACTCTGTGCCCTGGACCCTTCTGACGCCTCACCCTCATCTAGTCCTTGCCTGCCCACCTCTTCCAGAACCTTCATTCATCATTCATATCCCCTTCTTTTATCTTCAACCTCTCCCTTCTACATAGTCTTTCCACTCACTCTACACAATGTTCGAATCATGCTGTTTCTTGTGGTAAATTTCACAAATGGCCTCTGTCTTCTGTGGAGGCCATAAGTAGTCTGCAATCTTCTATAACTAGGCAGGTAAATATGACTAATTCTGGCATTCTATAGAAGGAAGTGAATTTGGCTTTCATACCCAAGTGACATTCTCCAATAACAACTTTGTCATTAATAAAGACGATACATGAATCATCTTTATGATCATCATGTATCATTTTTATGCCCTACTCCTCTTTTTTCCCCTGAACTTACTCAAAGCTTAAACAGTGACTACATTCAATCTTAAACGTGGTGCTCCTTCTGCCTAGAATTAGTCTATGGCCCAACCCAAACCAATCAATTCCTATTCATCCTTCAGCTCTCAGTTACAGTCTGAGGGAAGCCTTCTCCCAACCTAACCAGAAACAAGAACAAATATGCCCATTATGAGCTCTCCTGGTTAAGTACCTCTCCTCTGCATCAATTACCATGGTTGTAATTTCGGATTTATTTGAGCAATTATCTGATGGGGTCTTTTAATAGAATGTAAGTGTTAAGAGAGCAAGAATGATTCCCAGCGTTTCTCACCATATATCACAAGTACCTAGAACGATGCTTGGCACGTTCATAGCAGGTTATCAAAGCACGATTGCCAAATGAGTGAATGACGCACTTCGGATCTTACATCACCTAGGAAGCCTTCCCTGACAAGCCTCCGTTTTCCCATGACAGCAATGTGGTTCACTTCCATTTCCCTGAACACAATACAGTATGGTTGTGTATCACTTCATCTCCATGACCATATCCTGACCTTTTTGAAGTCAGTTATATTCACCTTTGAATCTAGCAAAACCCCTTTCCCAGGATAGGGAAGCAATAAGTTTTTATTGAATGCATGAAATTATGTAGGTGTTACTCCATAACAGAAGTAGTAGTCTTCAAAAGTTAGATAGCAGGGAGAGTTGGAGAAAATAGGTCAGTAGGTAGGGGTGCATAGCTGTGAAAAGTTAGCAAAGCTAATCCTGGCAAGAGTCTGTGATGTTCGGAGTTGATGACATGGCAAATGAAAGTATATGACGGGAAAACAAGTTTTCTACCTCGTTTAAATAACCAGCTTGCGATGCCTTTTTCACCAAAGTAGTTATGCAACTTCAACACCCTTTCCAAGTGCCTAAGTCAACCTCAGGTGCCCAAAGAATGAAGCCACTGCCAAAAATAATGCAAATAAAATGTAATTCATTAAAAGAAAATCAGAACCAAGTTACAAAATGGAACATACAAACATGACCATCATTCCTCCTAAAAAATATACGATTTCCCCAATGCCTTCATCAGAACCATGGGGACAAAAACTTCTTCCCAAATCGTACCCAGACAAAGGCCCAATATTAACAACAGAACACTGAAAACTTATAGATGTATATAGCACTTGATAAAATTGTTGCATATGTATCCTATCATTTATGTTATTAAAAAAAAAACCCAGAGAAGAATGATTATCGTTCCCATTTTATAACCAAGAAAACAAAGGGATACAATGCTGAGGTGATTTAAGGTAACATGGTGACCAAGTCTGAGAGCCAAGATTTGTTATACTACATCATGCAGCCCCACTAGCAAAGAGTAGCTCAGTGTATCTTCATCTGTCCTGAAAATTGTAAGGTCAACATGTAAACTCCAATAGCTAAAACATCTTAATACAGCTCTATTAATAGGATTCAATGTTTTGGACACAAGGGCTGGAAATGGCCTTCACAGGTTTGGTGGGCTCTGGAAAAGTCTGTACTATAATAAACAGCAGGGATTTTGTTGAAAGCTTTTTATGGCCAAATAATTTTCTAGCAGTCTTGGATGTCTCGATCCTTGTTATTATCAGCCACACGAGAAAATCTACTCTGTAATAACACTTTCTCTTTTCAACTCCAAACACCAATTCTTCTTATTCTGAAAACCTTAAAAAGTCTGGTATCTGATCTTTTATTTTAAATGTTGCCGAATCTATAAATTAGCCTTGGCAAACAATCCTTCAAACCACCTGCTGGGATACTGTTTCATAGCTTATCATTTTGACTTTTAGATAAAACAATATGATGCTAACTGCTTTCTTCTTTATAAGAATGCCAATTTGTTAGTGCTGAGAAAGACTTTAAAATGGTTTACCCCAAAACATAAACGTGTTCTATCAAATCTAGTCATTTCTGAATGAACGTAGAAGGCAGAGCAAGTAAGGAAAGAGAAACCCTTGCTCCCATCAGTAAACGAAATAGGCAGCTTACTGGAAACAAAAAACACGCCCATTCCAAATACTGGGTGTGTTATGCTACTTTTTTACAGTTCTATGTCTTTGTGTTTATTATATAGAATATGTACACATATCCTAAAACTGTAGCTAGTTCATTAAAACTGTGATTTCATGGGTATTACTGCCTAGAACAAAATAAAGGTTAAGTGGAGACGTTAGTCATGAGTTGATTCAAAGGAAAATGTTAAGGAAATGACATAGGTGACACACAAATGCCTGGCATTAGGGGGAAACTTGGTTTAGAAACTATGTAGTGTGGTCGTCCCTTTTGTAAACTTAACTAAGGAAGTTCTAAAGGGACGAGGGTGATGGCCACCATAAAGCTTTGAACACCTCCTGTCACTTGCGTGTGCCCAAAGCCCTAGAGGAACTTGGCACGGGGCAGGAACTTGCAGGGCCGGGAGACAGGAAAGGGCAAGAAGAGAGAAGAGAAAGGGAGGTCTGAAGCACAAGGCTGTGCTCGAGGTTTGCGATGAAGGACGCGGGCACCTGGGAGAGAGGCGTGTGGGCTGCTAGAGATGGTAGAGAGTCTACATGGCAGGATTCTCCAGTCCCAATCGGACAGGACGAAGCTAAGCACAGTATAGTTTTTATCATTCAGATTGAACACTGACCCAAGGTCCTTGAAACGATTTGTACATCTGAAATCTCTCTTGCCTTAGGATGAATTCCTCCCAAGAAGACTCCACGGCCCCTCATGAAAAATGGATCCCGGAGGTTCTGCCTGATAGGCCCTCCAAATGTGCCCAGAGGCGTCTAAATTCTAGGCTAAACACAAGGTACACTGCCACACAGAGGTGCTACAGAGGAGGCACAAATAATACAACTGAATGTAGCAAAAACTACACATACCTGTTCTAAGTAATGGAATTAACGGAGTGCCAAGGGCTTCAAAGAGATAGAGATGAAATAAAAAGCAGAGAGCACTGCCTCTTATTTACATGTAAACTTTCTCTTAGAAGTGTGATTTTTGGAACACTCGTGGGGGCCAAAAAATTAAAGGCGAAAAATGATAAAATGACAACATAATGGGATGCATAGATGGAGATCACAGAAACATGCATATACACTTGCAGGGTTATTTTGAGGAGCGCTGATTGTCACTTAAATTGCGACTAAAACAAAAATAAAAATGTTAAATCTCATTTCCAATACAGGTGCTATATGATGTTTTGATAAATTTCTTCAGTATTTTCAGTACTATACGTTGCTATATGTTTTGACCGTGATGGGAAAAACGTCAGTTACCTAGCCTCCACCTGCAAATTTATTTGCATACAAAGCTCCCTTTCCTGTTTTACTTCTAAGCCCAAGGCTTACTCCTCTTGTGGTCAAAATCCTACCCCCATGGCCGCTTCATAGACTTTTCTTCATTAATCACTGACCTTCTAATATCACTTGAACATCTCTATTTTTACTGATGTCTTCCTATCAACATTTAAACAGGTTCACTTAAAAATAAACAGCATTATTTGATCTTGTGTTGCCCTACATCTTCCACTCTCTCTTATTCCTCCTTCACAGAAAAAAAAAAGTTATTTTGAGAATTGTCTACACTTTCATTCTCCAATGTGGAAGGCTTTCTGGGTTCCTAGAGTTAACAGATGTCCTACTTTCCCTAGGAGACTCCCATTTATGCCAGCTGTTCAGTGTTATAATCAATAGTGCCCCCTTTCACTCTCAGAAATGAAATGGTTTGGACGGTAGAACTATATAGTCACCCTATAAATGAAATAATCTGTTAAAAATAACTTGAAAAAAAAGAAAATATCAAATTCCCATAGTGGTGAACACATACATACAGTCCCTAGAAGTAACATAAGCCATTTTGTACAGTCATTTTCTAAATTCTACCAAGAGACATAAAGATGACAGAAGTTATACAATGACTGCGAATTAGAAGACCATCTAAAGATGGCAAAAGAAAAAAATGTAAGTTGAATGGAACTACAATTATAGTCCAAATGGGATTTTTCAGGAAACTTTACAAAACGATACATATATTTATATAGAAGGGAATGTCAAATAAGTGTTTGAAGAAAGAATAATCCTGAGGGAAAAAGTAGATAAAAGGGAAATTAAAGCATATTATTAAGCAAAAATCATAGAAATCATGTCATAAGCAGTATGTGACATGCAAAAAAAAAAAATTCACCAGGGGTGGGATGCAAAATATTAGAAAATACATTGCCACTTGATCTCAAGGTACAAATTAATATTAATGTTAACATATGAATTGACGGTCGTACCAGTATGTAATAAGATGAATATATGTATATCAGTGGAACATGCACAGATATTTTGTATTTGTAGGCATGCGATCAAAAAAGTTTGGAGACCTCTCTACTACATAATTCAGAAAAAGATCTCGTCATATGTAAAATGTAATGCATGATAAACAACATAAAGTACTGGGGAAATGATAAATGATCCTGGTACCATCTTTTGGTTTGGGGAAATGAATTTATACAGTCATCTTATTTCATGCAGCAGAATAAGTTCCAGCTGAATGAGAGAAATAAAAGTAAAACTAATCAACAAAATTCTAGAAGAACACAGAAATCAATATTTTTTCAAGTATGGGCAGGGGGATTTCCTCACTTTCGTAACAGAAAGAAATCACAATGTTGACATAAATAACTGAAATAAATCACAAAATTTCTGAGTTTCAAAATATAACTTGAAAAGTTAAAAGGCAAACAAGAAATTGAGAAATGTAATAAATACGGCAATTTATTCTAAAAGCTCAATATAAATGTTTAAGGAAGATGTTAAAACCCTTTATATACAATTGAGCAATTGATAAATAACCGAGAATTCACAAATGCTGAAAAACAAATTGTTAAGAAGTTTGGAGAAAAAAGGTTCAACATTAATAGAAATCAAAGAAATAAAAATGTAGAAAATAAGCTCCTATTTTTCTCATCAAAGTAACAATATATGGTTCTACTTTTGACCTACTAAGAGACTCATTTTTTAAGTTTATTTATTTATTTTGAGAGAGAAAGAGAGAGAGTGTGAGGGGGCAGAGAGAGAGAGGGAAAGAAAAAGAGAGAGCGTGCGCACGAGAGAGAATCCCAAGCAGGCTCTGCACTGTCAGCATGGAGCCTGACAAGGGACTTGAACTCACAAACCACATGATTATGATGTGAGCCAAAACCAAGAGTCAGATGCTTAACTAACTGAGCTACCCAGGAGTCCCTAAGATAGTCAATGTTTACAATGAAAATTTAATAATGTACTTTTTATCCAGTAGGCATATATTTCTGGCTCAAGAAAATAATCCTGAGTTTGGGAAAATCTTGATATGGGTAGATATTTTATTACATCATAATTTACACAGAGAAAAAGAGACATACAATACTGTATTATTCCAACTATAAGATATTCTAGAAAAGGCAGAACTATGGAGACAAAAGATCGGTGGTTGCCAAGGTTGGGAGCAAGGGATGAACAGAATGAACGCAGAGGATTTTTAGGGCCTTGAAAACACTCTGTACCAAAATGATGGATACATGTCATTAGACATTTGTCCAAACCCATAGAATATACAACATCAAAAGTAAACCCAAACGCAAATTATGGACTTTGGCTGATAATGATGTGTCGCTGCAGTGTCATCGGTGGTAACAAACACACCACTCTAATGAATGATGTTCATATTGGGGGAGATTGTGTGTGTGTGGCAGGGTATTATGTGAAATCTCTCTATCCTTCCTCTCAATTTTGCTGTGAACCTAAAACTGCTCTAAAAAATTGACTATTTTTTTAATATTTATTTATTTCTGAGAGACCGAGCACAAGCAGGGGAGGGTCAAAGAGAGGAGAACACAGAATCCGAAGCAGGCTCCAGACTCTGAGCTGTCAGCACAAGCACAGAACCTGACGTGGGGCTCGAACCCACGAACCGTGAGAACATGACCTGAGCTGAAGTCGGACGCTTACAGACTGAGCCACCCAGGTGCCCCTAGACACACCCAAAACTTTAAAAAATATGGGAATGATAGCTCATTTATCATTGAGATATCAGGCAATGATTAAAAAGATGATTCAAAATTATTCTATAATCAGATGGGGAAAAGTAATTTTATAGTGTTAAAGTAAAAGAAATCAAGAGTATAAAATTATGTATTCTCTGTGATCTCAACCACATAAATAATTTTCCACATAGGCACAATCCTGGGCTAAGGAAATATTAGGTCTTGAATGTGTCATGCAGTACCAAAGCAGCTCATATTTCTATGTTTACTACCCAAATAACTCGTTTGGCTGTTTTTGCTGGCACTTACCAGTATACTTGGTAGTAAGACCATTAAATCTACATCTCCATTAGCAAAGGAAAGCAGAAAATACACGTGGTATGCAGATAATGGTGGACAATATGCTCTGTTGAACTGATTTTCTTGGCAGCTGAAAAGCGTACCTTTGATATTTGTCTCTAACTTCTATCTACTTGTTCCAGTTGGAAAACAGATTATTGGTTTTATAAAAGCAAAGAACAAGGCAAATGGTAGTCAAATTTATGGGCCATTAAAGGGGAAAGAATTAAGTGGTGGGGAAAGGACCCTCCTGAAAGATGCCTTATTATTTATGGACTGCAGTGGACAGGAAATTGTAGGCAAAGAGAGGCAATAAACATGCAAAAAGCATTAGTTTATGTCTCCAAGTTTAATGTGTCAGTGGTCATGTGCCCAAATTCCATTAGCATTTGGCACAAAAGCCAGATAAGTAAGTGAAAACTCATCTGGCAGAGACAAAAATGATACAGACTCCTTAGTAAAGAAAGATTCCCTTGTTTACCATGTATCTTAACATGAATATAAATACATAGACCGGAAGGAGGGGGACAGCTGCAGATAAAATTGTTATGAGGTTGATTTATAGGAGACCAGCACTTGGTGTTCAGCATTTGGATCACAGAGCATCACACTAGTAAACAGAGTCCTGCAAAGAGCAGTGAATGTGGCCTCTATAAATCCCAGGCTTCACTTCTAATTCCTGTTTAAATCTATTTTATTTACTTTTTTTGGGGGGGAGGGGCTTGATCTCAACCCATTAAAGATTAAGAATAGGAAGAGGAGACATCACAGATGCTTTAAATTCCATCCTCAGTCATTGTTTTCTAATCTGCCTGTTTCTGTAAATAAAGATTTATTGGAACACAGCTACACCTATTCATTTACTTATTGTCTATGGCTGCAACAGACTGTATAACTCACATATCCTAAAATATCTGCTATCTGGCCTTTTACAGAAAAAGTCTGCATAAGTCTTAATTAGATAAATATATGATGCTTATAATTACATAGCAACCAGGGAATATATGAAAATATTCTCAGGCAAAAGTAAACACAGAAGCCAGGAATCTTGCAAGCCAAGCATCTACCTCCTCCAAAGGCTTAGAGCACAAAGAGCCAGGTGGGTCTCCCAGGACCTTTCAAAAGGCAGGAGGCAAAGGGGTGCTCCCACAAAGTGGAAGGACTTCCTTCCATTGGCTGGAATTTTTCCCAGATTGCTAGTCTTCCAGTTACTTTGTAGGAAACGTCATGAAAAAAAGGACTCGCCAACAGCTTCAAGTATCAAAAATGTCATAAACGTATGGCTGAGATCCCAGAAGAAGAAAGTCCAGTAAAACCTTGGATTGTAACTTGTTCTGCGAGAGTTCTGCAAGAGGAGCAAACATTTCTAATACATTTTAACTTGATAAACAAGCGATGCCTCGCAATATAAGTACTACGTGACTCAGAATGTCACCTGATCACAACTGAGCCAATGGTGCTTCTCTCTCTCTCTCTGTCTCTCTTTCTCTCTCTCTATCTCTCTCTCTCTCCCTCTCTCTCTCTCTGCAGGATTGTGGGTAAGCGTCTCCCATGCTTGGATGTTCAGTCTCAGACACGGTGTTTGGCAGAAATCGGTGATTTTTCAGAATGTTGGAAGGTGCCACAACTGGCACTGATGTATTTTTTGTCACTTCAAATCACCAATGGACAGTCCTTTGCTTTTCCACCCAAGAGTAAGCTTAGGAATGCTTTGCTTCCTTCTAGGCCAGGCTGCCTGCAGATAGAGACCCTTTCCTCTGCTGCCTTATTGCCAGTTACATTCAATACAGCATATGACCAGAGTTTATTAATACTATACCGTAGTCAACATCCGTGCGAGTGTATTACAATGGCCCCCATGCAGAAAAAGGTTCCATCGAGCCAATAGATAAGTGATTCCATTCGTGACAGTGAAAGTTGTCCTACACAATCACCCTCCTCTCTCAGCTCCCTCGCACCGGCCACATAGGTTTTCAAAGAGAAGTGCAGGTTAATTTGTTTATTTTTCTTTATCTTTTGTATTTTATTATTTTGTACTATATGACAGTCTTGTAATCGTTTTCATATGAATAGTTTTGGGTTGTGGAACGAATCATCTGAGTTTCCATTATTTCTTATGAGGAAATTCACTTTGATACAGAAGGGCTTTGGATGACAAGCATGTTTCCAGAACAAATCACGCTTGCAAACCAAGGTTTTACTGTATATGCTTTGAGATATCAAACCCTAAAGTTTAAGTGACAATTCATATGAGTCTGTGGTTTACATTGGTATTTACTCAGTTGGCCTAAGTGTGTTGGGTTTGATGATATCAGAGCCAAAGTGGAGTATTTGAAATATTTTGTGGAGAACCCACTGTATTATTTGTTAGCATCTTTTCCTTTTTGGGAAAAATAACAGTAAAAAAAAAAAAAAAAAAGGAGTCCAAGGACTTGTCAACTTGTCAGGTTGCATTCTTAAACACATCCTTCAAGGGATTTGTATCGTGCTGCTGTCCCTGCCTAAAGTCTTCATAGTTTTGGAAAACTTCTTCCTTTTCTTTGTAATTAAATTCTTTCTATTTTGAGCAAAAAAACATTAAACTGGACTACTTAAAATATTGCAGTACGAGTACTCCTCAAAAAAATTTCATTTTCTCCATAGACCTAAGGAAATTCAATATATATAAAGATATTTTTTAACTTCACTCAAAAAATTTACATCCAAATGTTTGTGGCTTTACTATGTAAGCAATAAAAATAATACCTCAATGTTATGAAGAAAAGAATGGACACATTTGTCTTGGGCTAAACTAACAAATTCAGTATGCATAACGGTGAAGGAGTCACCTGTCCCAGGATTCAGTTGTATAATTACTCATTATTACTATGACGGTCCTAAGCAGGTTGTTTTATAATGACTCACTTCTTCCATCCTAAAAATTGGAATGTTTTACCTTGCTTTGCCTGTACTTCTCACTGGGCACGTAATGGTTAAATGCATAGCAAATTATATCATGCTGTTTCCTAGAGAAAATCAGAGGATTAGAACCCAGCCTAATTAACGTGTACTGCAAAAATGCTTTGAGACCTTTGTTTTTCTCATGAAAAATTACTGGATTTTTCCATAACCTAGTCACTGAAAATGGTAAAGCTTCTTTCAAATAGGTTACATGTAACTGTGTGTATTCTTATTTCACAATTTTTAAGTTTCATAGTTGCTATGATATAATTAGAAAAACATCATACAAAAGAAATAACATTTCTTGACTCACTCCATCTCCAATTTGTTAATGGGGTGTAGATTTTTACAAAATTTTTTAAAAATTAGTTTTCATATTATGAACTCTTTAGAACTTGTAAATTATTTCGATTTTACATTTGAAAAATATTCAAGGTGATAATTTTTGCCAGTTTATATATGTAAGATAACTTTTCACAGATTTGGAATCTATTCCCTCCAATTAATTTAACTAATATCACATCGATTTGGACTTTATAAAAAATTAAGACAATTTCTGGAAAAGCTCTATTGCTTTGGGTTTCTCTAGACTTAAATCCTCTAAGTTGTGCTGCACTAAATTTGTCTTAAAAATTGTTGTTGTTTGTGGGGCATCTGGGTGGCTCGGTTAGTTAAGCGTCAGACTCTCGATTTTGGCTCAGGTCATGATCTCCCCGTACGTGAGACGGAGCCCCGCATCTGGCTCTGGGCTGACAGCGAGGAGCCTGCTTGGGATTTTCTCTCTCCCTCTCTCTCTGCCCCTCCCCTGCTCATGCTCTCTCTCTGTCTCAAAATAAATAAACTGAAAAAGAATTATTGTTCTTTGGGCAGGCTCGCCCTCCTCTGCTGTCCTGTCCACTGCTCCCTTGTAGTATATTCAGTAGAATAAACTTCTATGTCCTTTGTTCTGTCTTGAGTGAATTCTTTCACCACCTCTGCCCCCCTCCCACCCACACCCCCACCCCACCTCCACCCTATCAGGTCGCCCCACATTTGGTGGCCCTCAGGGACAACCTCTGCCAGGTGGGACTTTCCTCGGATTCTCAGGGAATCTCTCAGGACTTTCCCTCTCTTGGGGAACTGATAGAGGCTACCGCCAGTGAGGATCCAAAGCCCCAGAGGGAACCAGCCAGACCACCCTTGCCCAACAGGGTGGGGGATCCTTCCCTTCCTGCATCTACTTTCTTTCCCACAGTCTAGCCCTCATACTCCTCAAGACAACAGCTTGCTCTGAAGGTCTCGGGGCAAACAGGTGGGATTGTCCAGCCTGTGAGGGTGAAGGACCCCTTTCTTCCCCTCTCCCATTCTATCCCCCCTGAGGTTAAGGAGTGGTTTGGGAACCCTTCCCCGATGCTGGCTGACTCTCAGCCTCCTTGCTTCCTTTGCTGCCCCCTTCTTCCTTTGTTTCCACGGATCCAGCCTCCATCTTGATCTACAGACAAAATACTTCCGTACACGTCTGAGCGGCTTCCTCCCTCTGGGACCGTGCAACACAAGGATGGTTTTCCTGGAAGGAAACCTGGTCATGCTTATCCTGGCTTCTTCCCTTCCCCAGGACTTCTGGCCTCAATACTCATACTCCTAATCACTGGTTCCCCTTTGTTAAATCTCTTTGTTAAATTTCTCTTCTAGAATCCAACAATCCCATATACGGATGATGATTCAACAAGGATCCCCTCCCCCAAGTCCCATGGTCCAGGCCACCAAGTAATTTCACTCAAATTGCCCATCAGAACATTACTCTACCACCATGCTCTGACCTGTAACTGCACAGAACCCCTGATGGACCAACATGTTTAGGTAGAGACAGCCTGCCCCAGCATGAAGCACCCACTAAAGATGACATCTCTGCCCAAATGCCAAAGATTCGTTATTGTTGGGAGCAGGTAGGGGGATGTAGAGACTGCTTTCAGGCAACAGGCTTGAGCGATGGAAACCCGAGTAAGTTAAAAGGGCCCTCGGTGACCACTGGGCCGAATGCAAACAGGCTCACAAGGCAACCCACCTCAAAACAACCATAGGCCCTTGCTGACCAATGAGCTACTTACAATTGAGCACAAATACCAAAAATGGAAAACTCCGTATGTTCCCACACCTCCTCACTCCTCCCTTTAACTATAACGCCCCACCACTGCCTCCTGGCAGACAGTCTCTCCTTTGCTCTCCTGCTGGCTGCTCCCTTGCAGTGGATCCAGTAAACTCCTACCTCCTTTAAAAAACCAGTGCTGTTTAGGGGCGCCTGGGTGGCGCAGTCGGTTAAGCGTCCGACTTCAGCCAGGTCACGATCTCGCGGTCCGGGAGTTCGAGCCCCGCGTCAGGCTCTGGGCTGATGGCTCAGAGCCTGGAGCCTGTTTCCGATTCTGTGTCTCCCTCTCTCTCTGCCCCTCCCCCGTTCATGCTCTGTCTCTCTCTGTCCCAAAAATAAATAAAAACGTTGGAAAAAAAAATTAAAAAAAAAAAAAAAAAAACAGTGCTGTTTAGTTGTAGGATGATCTTTACTTGGATGACAGGTTAGTTAGCAGTTAAAGAAGAAGAACCTGCAGAACAAGAGGGTGAGGAAGAGAAAACAATCAGGAAAACAAAAGGACTCAGAGTAGAAAAGAAATAGTAAGAAACATTAAAATTATCAAGCTTAAAACAAAACAGAAGACAATAATGCATATGGGTGAAACCTATCTGGTAAAAGAAAAATAACAATATTGTGAGCTAGCAACGAAAACAATCTACCTAAAACAAAATTAAACCGAAGGATTAAAAATGAGAGAATTGATAAAGTAATACCAGATGCAAAAACATACTTTCGGCATTTTCAGTATATCCTATACTAATTAGTAAGAAAATACTTTCAGGGACTTGTTATGATGATAAAAAGCAAATATCCATGATGAGTAATGAATCATTTGTTAATACTGTAAGGAAAAAATGAAAATAAACCAATTTTGTTATCCTCAAGGAAATGAATCACCAATTTGAAGAGACAGATGCACTCCTAAGTTTACCGCAAAGATATGGAAGCAACCAAGGGTCCACCAATAGATAAATGGATAGGGGCGCCTGACTGACTCAGTGGAACATGCAACTCTCAGTCTTGGATTATGAGTTCAACCCCCACGTTGGGTGCAGAGATTACTTAAATAAAAACTTCTTAAAAAAATAGGTAAGTAGATCAAAAAGATGTGGAATATATACACACAGTGGAATATCATTAGCCATAACAAAATGAAATCTGGCCGCTTACAACAACATGGACGGACCTAGAGGGTATTATGCGAAGTGAAATAAGTCAGACAGAAAGACAAATACCATATGATTTCATGCATGTGAGCAATCTAAAAAACAAAACAAATGAACACACAGAAAACAGAAAGAGACTCATTAATACAGAGAACAAATTGGTAGTTGCCTGAGGGGAAGGTGTTGGGGGATATACATGGTTGGCCAAGGGGATTAAGAGACAAACATCCAGCTATTAAAAAAAAAAAAAAAAAAAAAAAAAAAACAAACAAGTCATGGAGATAAAAAGTACAGCACAGGGAGTATAGTCAATAATATCGTAAGAACTTGTAAACTAACAGACGGTAACTACACTTACCATGGTGGGCATTTTGCAGTGTATACAGATGTCGAATCACTATGTTGTACATGTAAAACTAATATTGTATGTCGATTATACTTCAATAAAAAAATGAAAAAAATGCCAAAAGACCTTTCTCTCTATATATGTATCATGTATATAGATGCATATGTGTGCATGTATATGTGTGTGTGCATATATAAACACAAATGGATGGATGCAAGGATGGAAGTTAAAGTGAGATACATTTTCATCCTTCAATTTAATAACAACATAAACAATAATATTCAATTTCGGTGAAAGTTCAGTGAGATGTAAAACTTTACACCCTACTGATAGAAAGATAAGGGGCGCCTGGGTGGCGCAGTCGGTTAAGCGTCCGACTTCAGCCAGGTCACGATCTCACGGTCCGTGAGTTCGAGCCCCGCGTCAGGCTCTGGGCTCATGGCTCAGAGCCTGGAGCCTGTTTCCAATTCTGTGTCTCCCTCTCTCTCTGCCCCTCCCCCGTTCATGCTCTGTCTCTCTCTGTCCCAAAAATAAATAAACGTTGAAAAAAAAAAAAAAAGAGAAAGATAAAATAACACAAACCTTTTGGAAAATATCTTCTGAAGATCTATCACGTGTCATAAAAATATAATGAGATGTGGTTAACTCCATATTAACGTGAATGAATATTCAAGAAGTTAAAATGATGTTTACAAAGGACATTTTACGAAAAAAATGTAGGGACACCTGGTTGGCTCAGTTGGTTGAGCATCCGAACTCAGCTCAGGTCATGATCTCGCAATTCATGAGTTTAAGCCCCACATCGGGCTCGCTGCTGTTAGCACAGAGCCCACTTCAGATCCGCTTTTCCCCTCTCTGCCCCTCTTTGCTCGCACTCTCTCAAAAAAAAAAAAATATATTTTTAAAAATGTATATTCACCAGAGGAGCCAAGATGGCAGAACAGCACGGAAGTTTTCTGTGTGTCTCGCGTCCATGAAATACAGCCAGACCGACACTAAACCATCCTGCACACCTAGAAAACTGATCTGAGGATTAACGCAACAATCTGCACAACCCAAACCACAGAATTCGGCAGGTGTGCGGCAAGGAGAGGTGAACTGGGGGAGAGAGAAGCTGTGGAGGGCAGGGAGCCGCTTTTGCATGTGGAGAGAGGATGGGGATGGTGAGGGGGGGAGAATAAAGGAAAAGCACCCCCCCCCAAAAGCAGGTGGAGAGAAAGCAGAAAATTGGAAACAGCCGCAGGGACTGAACTAAAAAGGGAGAAGGGAGGAGAAAGGAGAAAGGAAAGGATTTAAATTCCATTAAGACTATAAACAGGGGGAGTGCAGAGTCTGAAATTCCATAGCTCCAAACCTGGGGTGTTCTGGTGGGAAGGGTGAATCCCCAGGAGCATAGTGGGGCCCGGGGTTCTTCAGGCCACACGGGGAGAGGCAGTTCCCCTGCTGGGAGGACACCTGGTAGAGGCTGTGTGGGCCCCCCAAAGGCAAGGCCCCAGTGGGCCCGGGAGAACAACCACATTCACTGGTGCTGGAACAAGGTCGTTAAGGGTGAAGCCTGGTGCCAGATTGTGTTGTGATTTTCCATAATCCCTGAAACACTGCTGCTACACTATCTCGCGAACTTTTTCTGGGGCGGGCTGGCACCCGGCCACAGTCGGCAGCGACATGGCCCTGCAAACGTTCCTGGGTGTGGCCGGCACCCAGCCACTGTTCTGGGAGACCCTCCGTAGAGGGGCAGAATGGGTCAAAACCGCAGTCCCTCAGAAGTCAGGGGTCAGGAAAAATAGCCGCATCTGAGACAAAACTCAGGAGGGAGGTGCTGCCTGGGGCTTGGTCACAGACAGTGTAAAAGCGGGGAATGGACAGAAGCTGAAGACAAAGGACGGGTGCGCGATTGCTGATCAGGGAGAACAGAGTTCCGATACTAGAGACTGGGTAGCTGCGTGACGCCATTGTCACTGCTCCCGCGCATGCACATACGCACCTACAAGCGCCACAACAACCCACCGCAGTAAGCTAAGTAGTGCCATCTAGTGGAGAACAGAGCTGTTACACTAAGCCCTGCCCAACTGGGCCAACCTCACTCTTCAGGAACACAAGTCTCTCCGCCTGCTTAGTTTATGGACTATAAAGTGCCACACAGTCTGACATCTAGGGGAAAATGAAGTAATTTCAGTCGTATTTTAGTCTGTTCATTGGTCCATCTATTCAACCTTCTTTTTTCTTTTTTCTTTTTTCCCTTTTTCATTTCTTTTCCTTGAATACAGAAAGAGAAACAATTCATTTTTATTTTCAATTTTGTATTAAAATATTTTCCTTTAATTTTTTTCTACTATATTTTTACTTTTGTGTAAATTTTTTCAAATTCTATTTTACTTCTGTCATTTCATTTTAGTCTACTTCAGTGTATTCATTTTTTCAAATTTTCAAATGATTTACTTTTCTTTTTCTTTACCCTTTTTCTCTAATCTACCAAGCCTCTTTCAACACCCAGACCAAAACAGACCTAGGAACTAGCATCAGTTTTTCAATTTTGTGTGTGTGTGTTTAATTTTTTAATTCTAATATTTTTATTTTTATTTTTTCTTTTAATTTTTTTACCTCATTCCTTTTTTCCCTTCAAAATGATGAAATGAAGGAATTCGCCCCAAAAGAAAGAGCAGGAAGAAACAACAGCCAGGGACTTAACCAACACAGATACAAGCAATATGTCTGAACCAGAATTTAGAATCACGATAATAAGAATAATATCTGGAGTCAAAAATAGATTAGAATCCCTTTCTGTGGAGATAAAAGAAGTAAAAGCTAGTCAGGATGAAATAAAAAATGTTGTGACTGAGCTGCAATCCTGAATGGATGCCACAGCGGCAAGGATGGATGAGGCAGGGCAGAGAATCGGCGATATAGAGGACAAATTTATGGACAATAATGAAGCAGAAAAAAAGAGGGAGATTAAGGCAAAAGAGCATGATTTAGGAATTAGATAAATCAGTGACTCATTAAAAAGGAACAACATCAGAATCATAGGGGTCCCAGAAGAGGAAGAGAGAGAAATAGGGGTAGAAGGGTTATGTGAACAAATCATAGTAGAAAACTTTCCTAACCTGGGGAAAGACACAGATATCAAAATCCAGGAATCACAGAGGACTCCCATTAGATTCAACAAAAACCGACCATCAACAAGGCATATCATAGTCAAATTCACAAAATACTCAGGCAAGGAGAGAATCATGAAAGCAGCAAGGGAAAAAAGTCCTTAACCTACAAGGGAAGACAGATCAGGTTTGCAGCAGACCTATCCACAGAAACTTGGCAGACCAGAAAGGAGTGGCAGGATATATTCAATGTGCTGAATCAGAAAAATATGCAGCCAAGAATTCTTTATCCAGCAAGGCTGTCATTCCAAATAGAAGGAGAGAGGGGCACCTGGGTGGCTGAGTTGGTTAAGCGTCCGACTTCGGCTCAGGTCATGATCTTGCGGTTTGTGAGAAAAAGATGAAAACACACACACATACATACATACATACATACATATCAAAAGCAACAAACATTAGAAAGGACCAGAGAACACCACCAAAAACTCTACAAGCAACATAATGGTAATAAATTCATATCTTTCAATACTTACTCTAAACACCAATGGACTCAATGTTCCAATCAAAAGACACAGGGTAACAGTATGGATAAGAAAACAAGATCTATCTATATGCTGTTTACAAGAGACACACTTTAGACCTAAAGACATCTTCAGATAGAAAGTAAGGGGATGAGGAACCATCTATCATGCTAATGGTCAAAAAAAGAAAACAAGAGTAGCCACACTTTTATCAGACAATCTAGATTTTAAAATGAACACTGTATCAAGAGATGAAGAAGGACATTATATCATAATTAAGGGGTCTATAGACCAAGAAGACCTAATAATTGTAAACATTTACGTGCCAAATGTGAGAGCACCCAAATATATAAATCAATTAATCACAAACATAAAGAAACTCATTGATAGTAATACTATAATAGTAGGGGACTTCAACACCCCACTCACAGCAATGGACAGATCATCTAATCAAAAAATCAATAAGGAAACAATGGCTTTGAATGACACACTGGACCAGATGGACTTAACAGATATATTCAGAACATTTCATCCAAAAGCAGCTGAATATACATTCTTCTCCAGTACACATGGAATGTTCTCAAGAATAGACCACATACTGGGACACAAATCAGCCCTCAACAAGTACAAAAAGATCGAGATCATACCGTGCATATTTTCAGACCACAATGCAATGAAACTCAAAATCAACCACAAGAAAAAATTTGGGAAGGTAAAAAATACTTGGAGACTGAAGAACATCCTACTAAAGAATGAATGGGCTAACCAAGAAGTTAAAGAGGAAATTAAAAGTATATGGAAGTCAATGAAAATGATAACACCACAATCCAAAACCTCTGGGATTCAGGAAAGGCAGTCATAAGAGCAAAGTATATAGCAATCCAGGCCTTCCTAAAGAAGGAAGAAAGATCTCAGACACACAACCTAACTTTACACCTTAAAGACCTGGAAAAAAGAACAATAAATAAAACCCAAAACCAGCAGAAGACAGGAAATAATAAAGATTAGAGCAGAAATTAGTGCTATTGAAACCAAAAAAACAGTAGAACAAATCAACAAAACCAGAAGCTGGTTCTTTGAAAGAATTAACAAAATTGATAAACCAGTAGCAAGTTTGATCAAAAAGAAAAAGGAAAGGACCCAAATAAATAAAATCAAGAATGAAAGAGGAGAGATCACAAGCAACACAGCAGAAATAAAAACAATAATAAGAGAACATTATGAGCAATTATATGCCAATAAAATACGCAATCTGGAAGAAATGGACAAATTGCTAGTACATATACACTATTTCTATTTCAAGAAATAGAAAATTTGAACAGACCCATAACCAGTAAAGAAATCGAATTAATAATCAAAAATCTCCCAAAAACCAAGAGTCCAGGGCCAGATGGCTTTCCAGGAGAATTCTACCAAACATTTAAGGAAGAGTAACACCTATTCTCTTGAAGCTGTTCAAAAAAATAGAAATGGAAGGAAAACTTCCAAACTCTTTCTATGAGGCCAGCATTACCTTGATTCCAAAACCAGACAAAGACCCACTAAAAAGAACTATAGACCAATTTCCCTGATGAGCATGGATGCAAAAATCCTCAACAAGATATTAGCCAACCGGATCCAACAATACATTAAAAAAATTATTCACCATGGCCAAGTGGGATTTATACCTGGGATCCAGGGCTGGTTCAATATCCACAAAACAATCAATGTGATTCATCACACCAATAAAAGAAAGGACAAGAACCATATGATCCTCTCAATAGGTGCAGGAAAAGCATTTGACAAAATACAGCATCCTTTCTTGATAAAAACCCTCAAGAAAGTAGGGACAGAAGGATCATACCTCAAGATCATAAAAGCCATATACAAAAGACCCAACGCTAATATCATCCACAATGGGGAAAAACTGAGAGCTTTCCCTCTAAGGTCAGGAACAAGACAAGGATGTCCACTCTCGCTACTGTTATTCAACATAGTATTGGAAGTCTTAGCCTCTATGATCAGACAACACAAAGAAATAAAAGGCATCCAAATTGGCCAGGCGGAGGTCAAACATTCACTCTTCACAGATGACATGATACTCTATATGGAAAACCCAAAAGATTCCACCAAAAAACTCCTAGAACTGATTCATGAATTCAGCAAAGTTGCAGGATATAAAATCAAGGCACAGAAATCAGTTGCATTCCTATACACCAACAATGAAGCGACAGAAAGAGAAATCAAGGAATCGATCCCATTTACAACTGCACCAAAAACCATAAAATACCTAGGAATAAATCTAACCAAAGAGGTGAAAAATCTATACACTGAAAACTATAGAAAGCTTATGAAAGTATTTGAAGAAGACACACAAAAAAGGAAAAAGATTCCATGCTCCTGGGTAAGAGGAACAAATATTGTTAAAATGTCAATACTACTGAAAGCAATCTACATGTTCAGTGAAATCACTGTCAAAATAACACAAGCATTCTTCACAGAACTAGAACAAACAATCCTAAAATTAGTATGGAACCAGAAAAAGACCCTGAATAGCCAAAGCAATCACGAAAAAGAAAACCAAAGCAGAAGGCATCACAATCCCGGACTTTAAGCTATACTACAAAGTTATAATCATCAAGACAGTATGATACCGGCACAAAAACAGACACTCAGACCAATGGAACAGAATAGAGAACCCAGAAATGGACCCACAAACATATGGCCAACTCATCTTTGACAAAGCAGGAAAGAATATCCAATGGAATAAAGACAGTCTCTTCAGCAAGTGGTGCTGGGAAAACTGGACAGCGACATGCAGAAGAATGAACTTGGACCACCTTCTTACACCATACACAAAAATAAACTCAAAATGGATGAAAGACCTCAATGTAAGACAGGAAGCCATCAAAATCCTCGAGGAGAAAATAGGCAACAAGATTTTTGACCTCAGCTGCTGCAACTTCTTTCTTGACATGTCTCTGGAGGCAAGGGAAACAAAAGCAAAAATGAACTATTGGGATTTCATCAAGATAAAAATCTTCTGCATACCGAAGGAAACAATCAGCAAGAAAGGCAACTGACAGAACAGAAGAAGATATTTGCAAATGACATATCAGATAAAGGATTAGTATCCAAAATCTATAAAGAATTCACCAAACTCAACACCCAGAAGACAAATAATCCAGTGAAGAAATGGGCAGAAGACATGAATAGACACTTTTCCAAAGAAGACATGCAGACGGCCAACCGACACATGAAAAGATGCTCAACATCACTCATCATCAGGGAAATACAAATCAAAACCACAATGAGATACCACCTGACACCTGTCAGAATGGCTCACATTAACAACTCAGGCAACAACAGACGTTGGTGAGGACGTGGAGAAAGAGGATCTGTTTTGTACTGCTGGTGGGAATGCAAGCTGGTGAACCAGTATAGAGGTTCCTCAGAAAACTAAAAATAGAACTACCCTACGACCCAGCAACTGTACTACTAGGTATTTATCCAAGGGATACAGGAGTGCTGTTTCAAAGGGACACGTGCACCCCCATGTTTATAGCAGCACTATCAATAATAGCCAAAGTATGGAAAGAGTCCAAATGTCCATCAATGGATGAATGGATAAAGGTGATGTGGTATATATATACAACGGAGTATTACTCGGCAATCAAAAAGAATGAAATCTTGTCATTTGCAACTACGTGGGTGGAACTAGAGGTTATTATGCTAAGTGAAATTAGAGAAAGACAAATATCATATGACTTCACTCATATGAGGACTTTAAGACACAGAAAAGATGAGCATAAGGGAAGGGAAGCAAAAATAATATAAAAACAGGGAGGGGGACAAAACAGAAGAGACTCTTAAATATGGAGAACAAACAGAGCATTACTGGAGGGGTTGTGGGAGGAAGGATGGGCTAAATGGGTAAGGGGCATTAAGGAATCAAATCCTGAAATCATTGTTGCACTATATGCTAATTTGGATGTAAATTTAAAAAATAAAAGTATTAAAAAAAGTAAAAAAATAAAAATGTATATTCACCAATTGTTTACTGTCTAGAATGTACAACAATGATAAATATATTTAGGAAAATAAGCTGGAATAAAATAATTGAAAGAGTCAATACTGGTTATTGAAAATATTTGTGGTGTTTCTTCTTTGTACTTTTCTATATTTAAAATTTTTTTTTGATGTTTATTTATATTTGAGAGAGAGAGAGAGAGAGACAGAGTGCTAGTGAGGGAGGGGCAGAGAGAGAGGGAGACACAGAATCTGAAGCAGGCTCCAGGCTCTGAGCTGTCAGCACAGAGCCCAACACGGGGCTCGAACTCACAAACCGTGAGATCATGACCTGAGCCAAAGTTGGACGCTCAACCGACTGAGCCACCCAGGGGTCCCTAATCAACATGTATTTTAGAATCAAAATGTACTCATTTCCTCAAAAACACGACAGTCAGCAGTTTTCGCGCTAGTGATTTTTAAATTATACGCTACGTAGGTCTAAGTAAAACCTATGCAGGGTAGGGGAGTGTAAACATCTTATATATACAATAGTCAATCTCTCAGGCTGGATCTCTCTTAGAAAAAATTTTAAAAGTCTAAAGAACTCTCAAAGTTGTGCAGAAAAACTTTTTTTAATTGAGTAATACAATTAGAAATTACGGCAAAATATTCTGCAAATGAACAGAATGGACTTTGGGGGCCGGGGGGGCGGCGGGGGAGAAGGAGCTTTGGGCTCTTACAGAGAAAACTTCTTAACCTCTTCAGGACTGAATGAACCCGTTTTGGAAAGGTGACAGGACTTGGACTGCTGTAGTACACTACACTTTCCACAAGGGGGCAGAAGAACAATACAGTTGTTTTTTTTTTTAATTTCGTCCTAGAAATATTTCTCTGAAGCTTAATTTTAACAATCACAGAATTATTACTATCAGTACTCTTAAGCTGTAATGTCACAATGTGTTCCTCCAACTTTTTCACGTTTCACTCGTAAGTGTTTATCCTGTACTACTGGTAAAAATGGAAAAACAATAAATGACATGGTAGAGAGGTAGGATTAGTTATACATCCACAGTATATGCTTTCTCTTAGACGTTAGAAAGCCACAGCTTCTATATGCTTGGGGTTTTGTTCGTTTTGTTTTGTTTATCCATTCATTTAATAGACTTGAGTATGGGTCCCTCACCAACATACTTCAGCAAGGTACCATGAGAATAGATGAAATCAGCTGGAATCGCACAGGCCTAGCGTGTCTGACCTCTGAGGAGGCTTCAGAGATCACGTGATTGAAACCTTTCACGCTACTGATGGAGAAACTGAGGTCCTGCAAACAACATGCCCAAAGGCACTTGCTACATTAAAGTCAGAGACAAGAGTAAAAGGCGTGTATCTCCTGACAACCAGATCAGTGTGGTGATAATCAGAAAACTCTGAAGGTTTGAGGGCTTGAAGACATCCTCTAGAAGGGGTCATAATCCTGACTTCTCCCTGGGCCAGATGTCAGAGGGCCAACTCTGGCTGCAGCGCCACTCTCGTGTCAGGCATGGTCTAGGATGACATCCGTGTCTTTTTGTCATGTCAGAACGCAGATTCTCCAGGTGGCCTACAGAAACCAAGTGTATCCTTCCTGAACTGATTTCAGAGGCAGCACCTCTCCCAAGCCAGGACTGAGGTAAAAGTGACCCTTTCCTACTAAGTGCTGTTAAACAGAGAGTTATGGAGGCTCAGAATGATAAAGGACCTTAGGAACATTCTAGATCAAGATTTCATTAAGCCCACTATAAGATGGTGAACAGGCTGTTAACCAGTCTCTTCTTACTGGATTTGAGGCAGCAAGTTTAGTGTGAATGCTAGCAGTCAGTAACTATATCCGTTTAGTCAAAGTTGTTTTACTCCTCAGCTAAAAATAAATAGGTGCTTGAGAAAGTTGGTCATAAACACATAATGCGATTTTCAGGGTTTTCATAAAAGCATTTTGAAATGTAACAATGAAAGAGTCATTTAATATTCCACCCTTGTCCTGGTTCCCCAACCCCATCCCAATATGCCCTTTGCTGACACAGAAATACACTCCATTGACTTTTGTTTGAGGGGCAGAATTTATGCTGACAAGTGAGCTCATAATTAAAATGTTGCCTTCCCAGGTCTTAGGCTCTCTTAGCATTAGCTTGCAGAGCTCCGTCCTTACCGTCCCCTTCCCTGCCCCCCCCCCACCAGCCGCTGCCTCCACACAACGAACCCTGGATTTTCTCAGATATGGAGGCCCCCAGGTCCCCTTCCTCTCCGAGGAGATGAAAGAAAAATCATCCCATCCTGGCACCCCCTAGGGATGATGCTGATGCACACCTCTGAGTGCTGTTTGGTTCTCTTTGGTGAGATTTTGTGGGTTGGTTGTTTTAGTTTTTGGTTTGTTTGGTTGGATTCTGTTTGGGGTTTTGTTTGTTTCATTTGGTTTTTTTTTCCGCTTATTTTTCCTAAGGAGTAGATGCAAGGGGATATTTATAAAAAGTGTAGAGGGGCGCCTGGGTGGCTCAGTCAGTTAAGCCGCCGACTTCGGCTCAGGTCATGATCTCGCGGTCTGTGAGTTCGAGCCCCGCGTCGGGCTCTGTGCTGACGGCTCAGAGCCTGGAGCCTGTTTCAGATTCTGTGTCTCCCTCTCTCTGACCCTCCCCTGTTCATGCTCTGTCTCTCTCTGTCTCAAAAACAAATAAACGTTAAAAAAAATTTTTTTAAAGTGTAGAATGTGAAACATAATAATCTAATAAATATTACTGTATGCTTCTTGTGATTTCCTATCTCATCTCCTTCCCACCTCTCCAGCCATCCAAATAATAGGTATTTTCCATATATCAGCCCCTTACTTCTCTTCATATTATATTATATGTATTTGTATCCCTAAATATTATATTGTTTATTTTTGCCTGTCTTTGAATGTTTTATGAATGGAAGCACACGGAATGTGTTCTTTTTGCTCCCCCTTAACTCAGACTTTTCTTACAGTTTCTTGTAGTAGAAATCATGTAGTTTCATGGCTGTAATTTATTAATTTTTCATTATACTTGACATTTATTTTGTGACTATATCAGAATATATTTATTTTTTCCACTATTGACGGATACTTGGGTTGTTTCAGGTTTTTGCAATCATAAACAAAGGACTTATGAAAATCCTTACATGCATCTCCTTGGTCATCGGCACAAGAGATGGGGATAAGAATCCGCAAGAGGACTTCCTGGATCATGGGGGATGAGCACCTCCAAATTTCTGAGAGAATGGCAAATTATCTTGCAAACTTCTTGAACCAACTTACTGTCCTGTGTACAGTAATGACAACTTTGGGTTGCTCCACATCCTAATATTTGGCATTAGACTTGTATATTGTGGATACGCTTATGGGTATGAAATGGTGTTCCATTACTATAATGTGCATTTTCCTAATTACTAATGAGGCTGCGCATCTTTTCAGATATTTATTTGCCACTGCTTCTTATGTAAAGCACCTGTAAATTACTTGGCATGTTTTCCGGTTGGATTATTTGTACATTTTTTAATGTGTTCTTCAAACATTGTGCCTACTAATTTGTTGTCAGTTACATGTGTTGCGATGTTTTTCTCCTAGCTTATGTCTTGTCTTTTAGTTGTATTTATGGGTATTTTAAGAATAGTATTCTTGGGGCGCCTGGGTGGCGCAGTCGGTTAAGCGTCCGACTTCAGCCAGGTCACGATCTTGCGGTCCGTGAGTTCGAGCCCCGCGTCAGGCTCTGGACTGATGGCTCAGAGCCTGGAGCCTGTTTCCGATTCTGTGTCTCCCTCTCTCTCTGCCCCTCCCCCGTTCATGCTCTGTCTCTCTCTGTCCCAAAAAATAAATAAAAACGTTGAAAAAAAAATTAAAAAAAAAAAAAAAGAATAGTATTCTTCATCTTTTTTTTCCTTTTTATAAATTTTTATTTAAATTTTAGTTAACATACAATATTGGTTTCAGAAGTAGAATTCAGTGATTCATCACTTACATACAACACCCAATGTTCATCACAAAGGCCCTCTTTTTTTTTAAGATTTATTTTGAGAGAAAGAGAAACAGAGAGTATGTGTGTGTGTGTGCGCGCGCGTGCACGCACACGTGTGAGTGAGTGCAGGGGAGGGCAGAGTGAGAGGAAGAGAGAGATTCCCAAGCAGGCTCCATGCTGTCAGCATGGAGCCCAACCAACATGGGGCCCAATCCCACAAACTGTGAGATCACGACCTGTGTGGAAATTCAAGAGTCAGATGCTTAACTGACTTAGCCACCCAGGTGCCCCAACAAGTGCCCTCTTTAATACCCATCACCCATCTAGCCCATCCCCCACCCACCTCCCTCAATCAACCCTCAGTTTATTCTCTACAGTTAAGAGTCTCTTGTGGTTTCCCTCTCTCCTTTTATCCCCATTCCCATATGTTCATCTGTTTTGCTTCTTAAATTCCACATATGAATGAAATCTTTCTCTGATTGACATATTTCACTTAACACAATACATTGTTGCTCCATCCATATCATAGCAAATGCAAGATTTTATTCTTTTTGATGGCCCAGTAATATTCCACTATTGCATATATGTGTGTGTGTGTGTGTAGACATATATACATATACCACATCATATATATGTATATATATACACGCCACACACACACACACACACACACACATCTTTCATCAGTCAATGGAGATTTGAGCTATTGTTGCTAATACTGCTATAAACATCAGGATGCATGTACCCCTTAGAATTTGTATCTTTGGTTCCTTTGGGTAAATACCAAATAATGCAATTTCTGGGTCATAGGATAGTTCTATTTGTAGTTTTTTGAGAGAACTCCATACTGTTCCCCAGAGTGGCTGCACCAGTTTGCATTCCCACCAAAAGTGCAAAAGGGTTCCCCTTTCTCTGCATCCTCACCAACACCTGTTATTTCTTGTGTTGCTAATTTTAGCCATTCTGACAGGTGCGAGGTGGTATCTCATGGTTTTGATTTGTATTTCCCTGATGATGAGCAATGCTGAGCATCTTTTCATTTGTCTGTTAGCCATCTGGATGTTTTCTTGGGAAAGTGTCCATTCATGTCTACTGCCCATGTCTTAACTGGATTATGGGTTTTTGAGTGTTGATTTTGGTAAGTGCTTTATAGATTTTGGATACTAACCCTTTATCAGATATGTCATGTGCAAATATCTTCTCCCATTCCATCAGTTGCCTTTTAGTTTTGTAGATTGTTTCCTTCACTATTCAGAAGCCCCAGTGTTCATTTTTTTATCTTGACGAAGTCCCCAGAGTTCATTTTTGCTTTTGTTTCCCTTGCCTCTGGAGACATGTCTAGTAAGAAGCTGCTGCAACCAAGGTCAAAGAAGTTGTTGCCTGTGTTCTCCTCTTTCTGTCTCACATTTAGGTCCTTTATCCATGTTGAGTTTGTTTTTGTGAATGGTGTAAGAAAGTGGTCCAGTTTCATTCTTCTGCACGTTGCTGTCCAATTTTCCTAACACCATTTGTTGAAGAGACTATCTTTTTTCCATTGGATATTATTTCTTGCTTTGTAGAAGATTAGTTGACCATATAGTTGTGGGTCCATTTCTGGGTTTTCTATTCTGTTCCATTGATCTATATGCCTAATTTGGGGCCAGTATCATACTGTCTTGATGACTACAGCTTTGTAATATAGCTTCAAATCCAGAATTGTGATGCCTCCAGTGTTTTCTTTGTCAGAATTGCTTTGGCTATTTAGGGTCTTTTATGGTTCCATACAAATTTTAGGACTGTTTGTTCTGGTTCTGCGGAAAATGCTGATGCTATTTTGATAGGAATTGCATTAAATGTGTAGATTGCTTTGGGTAGTGTAGACATTTTAACAATGTTTGTTCTTCCAATCCATGAGCATGGAATGCTTTTCTCTTTGCTTCATTCCTCTTCAATTTCTTTCTTAACTGTTCTATAGTTTTTAGAGTACAGAGCTTTTACCTCTTTCGTTAGTGTTATTCAAGGTATGTTATTGTTTTGGGTGCAAATACACATGAGATCAATTCCTTGATTTCCTTTTCTGTGGCTTCATTGTTGGTTTATAGAACTACAACAGATTCCTGCATGTTGATTTTATATCCTGGGACCTTGCTGAATGCATGTATTAGTTCTACCAATTTTTTGGTAGAGTCTTTCAGGTTTTCTACATAGAGTGTCATGTCATCTGCAAATAGTCAAAGTTTGACTTCTTCCTTGCCAATTTAGATGCCTTTTATTTCTTTTTGTTGCCTGATTGCTGAGGCTAAGACTTCCAGTACTATGTTAAATAACAGTGGTGAGAGTGGACATCCTTGTCTTGTTCCTGACCTTAGGGGGGAAAGCTCTCAGTTTTTCCTCATTGAAGAGGATATTACCTGTGGGTGTTTTGTATATGGCCTTTATGATGTTGAGGTATGTTCCATCTATCCCTACTTTATTGAGAGTTTTTATCAAGAATAGATGCTGTATTTTGTCTAATGCTTCTTCTACCTCTATTGACAGGATCATATGGTTCTTATCCTTTATTAACGTGGTGTATCATGTTGATTTGTGAACACTGACAGTGTTCTTAATCTTAATATGGTTGAATCTAAAATATTTTCCTTGTAGTTTGGGTTTTCTATGTTATTTTCTTCATTCTAATAATGATTTTTGGTCACATTGACATCTTTAATTTGCCTAGAACTGATTTTTGTTTCTTTATATGAATAAGCATTTGCCCCGTCAGCTTTTATTGAAGAATCTTCCTTTCCCAAGTGATTTGCAAGGCCACTTCTGTCATAATTTAAGTTACTGAACATGTGGATTTCATCTCTAATCCTTCTTTTCTATACTGCTCACCTGTTTGTCTCTTCCTCAGCCAATACCCCACGATGTTTTAATTGCCATAGTTTCATTAAAATTACTAAAACCTGGTAAGGTAACACCTTCCCACACGTTGGTGGCTACTTCAGGACTATTCTAGGACTTTTGGTTTCCCAAATAAATTTTTAGGAATTAGCCTCTCAAGTTCCACAACACAGTGTATGGATTTCAACTGGAAATTTATTGTCTTTATAAACCAACTTGGGGATGATTTATATCTTTTTAACATAGAGCCTTCTAATCCATGAATGTGGTGTTTCTCTCTATTTACTTAGATTTCTTTAATACCTTTTAATTGAAATTATAGTTTTCTCCTCAAAGGCCTTGCATATTTTGGGGTGAGATTTATTCCTGGGTAATGTATTGATCCTTCTATAACTGATACCATTTTTATTATATTTTCTAACCCCATATAGCTGGAGGATAGAAATACCTTTTATGTGTGTTTACCATCCACCCCAACATTCAGCAAAATCATCCTATTAATTCTAATAATTAATTTGTATATATTTTGGATATTGTACATAAATGATTATCATATGCAAATAATGAGTAGCATTTCTCTAATCCTTACGTTTTTCTCTTTTCTTGCACTATTGCACTGACTCGGATGTTAAGCATGGTGTTGAATAACATAATGGGGTTGGGACAACTTTTCTCATTCCAGTTTGTTTGTTTGTTTGTTTGTTTGTTTGTTTATTTATTTAAAATAAGTTCCACACCCAGCATGGAACCCGACATGGGCTTGAACTCATGACCCTGAGCTCAAGACCTGAGCTGAGATCAAGAGTCAGATGCTTAACTGACTGAGCCACCCAGGCGCCCCTCATTCCAGATTTCAAATGGAAGTTTTCATTACTTCATCATTAAGTATGATGTTTTCTGTGACTTTTTTATAGGTATCCTTTATCAGACTAATAAACATGTATTCTATTCTTGCTTTGAAGTTTCTTTTTTTTCTTTTATGATAAAGAATGGTTGTTGAATTTTATCAAACTTTTTTTCTGCACCTATGCAGATGGTCATATTAAGTACCCCTTTAATAGGTAAACATGATACATTCATTGATTTTCAAGTGTAAGACCATCTTTACTTTTCTGAGGTGAACCTAACTTTGTCATTTTAAAATACTGCTGGATTTGTTTTGCTACCATTTTATTAATGATGATTACATCTATGTTCATGAGAATGTTGTCCTGTCATTTTCCTTATTATACTCTCCTTGCTCACTTTTGGTTTTAAAGTTTTGCTAGTTTCATTAAATGAGTTTTTTTTTCTTTTTTTCCTATAACAGAGTGGTCTGTGTGAGATTGGAACTTATCCCTTGTCTCTTTGGAGAAATCCAAATTTCTCTTTGGAGAAATTTAATAATATAAATGCTGACACAGATGTGAAAAGTTTCTCTATGATATTTTCCTAGGACAGCCACTGAGGTTTAAGTATAACAATTATATTTTTCATTTCTAGAAGTTCTGTTGATCTGTTTTTAATAATATCTCATTCTTATGTCATATTTTAGATTTATATCTTTTTTTAAATTTTTTTAACATTCATTTTTGAGAGACAGAGACAGAGCGTGAATGGGGAAGGGGCAGAGAGAGAGAGAGAGAGAGAGAGAGAGAGAGACACAGAATCCGAAGCAGACTCCAGGCTCTGAGCTGTCAGCACAGAGCCCGACGCAGGGCTCAAACTCATGAACTGTGAGATCATGACCTGAGCTGAAGTTGGATGCTTAACCAACTGAGCGACCCAGGCGCCCCTGGATTTATATCTTTTTTTTTTTTTTAATAAACCCAGCTTGGGGCGCCTGGGTGGCGCAGTCGGTTAAGCGTCCGACTTCAGCCAGGTCACGATCTCGCGGTCCGTGAGTTCGAGCCCCGCGTCAGGCTCTGGGCTGATGGCTCAGAGCCTGGAGCCTGTTTCCGATTCTGTGTTTCCCTCTCTCTCTGCCCCTCCCCCGTTCATGCTGTCTCTCTCTGTCCCGAAAATAAATAAACGTTGAAAAAAAAAATTTTAATAAACCCAGCTTATAGACTTTTATGTTAAGTATTTTATGGTCTAAACTTCTTAGAAACATAATTCTGCTGTTTTTCATGTCAGTTGATTCTCATGTTGGTTTTGGAAATTTGGATTGGAAATTCGTCCTCAGCTTCATGTTTGACAGTTGTGATTTTCAGGAGTTCATAGCACGTCTCTCCAAAGAGATCTTGTGTTTGCTTCTGCACATGCTAGCTGGTAACAGTTTTTATATTAATATCTCATCTTAAAGTTTCTATGCCTTGCATATAGTGTCAGTTTAACCTGAAAAGCCACAGAGGGTAAGCCCCTGGTTACACAGTCAGGGAAGCTCCCTCCTCCCACAAAGCTCGGGAGACTGACAAACGCCATCAGCTCTCTGTGCTTTTTCTAGTGGATTTTTGCTGTTCTTCTACTTCACTTATACAGGGGTCTAAATTCCCACTCAAAGACTCATGTGGGCCCATACGAGACCATTAAAACCCAAGCTTCTTGTTTAAGGACGCTAGCCTTCTTCCCTTTTTGCCTTTCATCTCTAGAAATGTCCCTTACTTTTTTCCAAACCCTTTGTACCTTTAAAAAGATGTTTTCTGTTTCTGTGTGTTTTTCCCAGAATAAGAGTTATCAGATTCCCTAATGCATATCTTTAGGAGACAATCAGTGAGCGCTTCCTCAAAGCTTTCTCCCAGAAATGACCAACTAAATAAGATAAATTTGTGCTATACATCTGGCAAAACAAACATAAAAAAAGAAAAAAGGGCACTCCAAACTGCTTTTTACCTTTTACCCTTCTTCCTTCCAAAATGATATAGAATCTGTTATCACTAAGAACTCAAGAAAGTGAGTCTGCACAATGTCTAAAGTTTCTAGAAGTTAATTGAGACATATAGAGATAGATACAGAAACAAAGAAAGCAGGGTGAATCCACTTTATTTTTACTCCTGTTGGGACAAGTTCATACTTTTCTCAAAGTCCTCTGTTTCAACCATTTATCTTTTATATATGTCAAGTGGGGAATGGTTGTGGGGAATCACAATGAGACAGAGAAGAGAATAATCCGAGATAGGCACATTTCTAAACACGGGATTTAAACCTCTAAAATGAAAAGTACACCCAATATTTCTAACAAATCTTCTGTGTTCATGGACTATAGTACTGGCATTGTCCTACAATGTCCTTTAATTACTTCGTCTAGTTATCTACTCGATAGAGATTCATGGCTCATTTTCTGATTTTGAAAGCAATCCACTTTTGCCTCAAGCCATATATATCTTTCAGATATCCAGTAAACATGTTCGGTATTACAAATTAATATTATCAGAATCCATTTTGGGAGAATATTTCTTGAAATATGGTGGTTGGGGTGGGGAGCAGCTATGTTTTATTAAATCTCACTGGCATATACTTGAAATTGAAAATGATATTTCACAAACGTTGGCCCTGTGGATGTTATACTTCTTTAGCTGCTTTTTGGAACAACTGAGTTCCCCATAATTGTCACTGAGTGAATTAATACTGCATCTTTTAAAAATTCCGTGTTCAGGGGGCACCTGACTAGCTCAGTTGGGAGAGCATGCAATTCTTGATCTCAGGGTCGTGAGTTCAAGCCCCGCATTGCACATAGAGCCTATTGAAAAAAAAAAAAAAAATCCCGTGCAGTATTCCCATTGTGCAACAGTGAGGGTGTGTAAAGGAAGACAGAAGAGGAGAAGGGGAAGACCGACCAAGTGTGCAGAGGGCCAGGAATTGTGCTCTATGCTTTCGCATTTTATCCACAGCAATCTTGTGAGTCAAAAATTATTCTTGTCTTACAGATGATGACAACAAGGCCAAAATAATACATGAGATACCTCAGTTCACATTTTTAACTGGAAGCATGTTCTGTCTCCAACTCAGAATACAGTTTTTTGTCAAGCTATCCCCAATTCTACCGCGGGAGCCCAGGGTTCCCAAAATGTGCCACAATAACATATTGATTATTTCGAATTAAAGTTACTTAAGAAAGTGCTGGTGCAAAAAAGATACTCCAACCCTCTTTTGTCCCACTGAAGGCAGGAAACTAATCTCCCATGTGAAAAGTACTCTCCCTGTGCCAGGAGGGAAAGAGACATCCTTATCACCAGAGACAGGGAAGAAGACTGTGTAAACCAACCCTGGTACTTTCAGTGATCTACCATCCCGGCCCAAATCCTGTTAAGAATTTCCTAATTGAAACTTCTAAACAAGTCTTCTCTGTTGTGTCAATTCCTCACAGATTTATAGTTCTTTATCTAAAACATATAAAAGCTGTCTGCCTTGGTCATCTCTTTGGGTCTCAATTTTATTACTGGGCCTTTGTGCACACATAATTAAACTCTGCTTTTGTTCCCCCCCGTTAATCTCTCCTATCAATTTAATTTTTCGACCAGCTAGAAGAATCTGGAAAGGTAGAGTACACACTTCCTCCTCAACACTACCAAACACTGGACTCAGAGCAGGCATACGGTAATTTGTCCCAAGTATATGTGGTTCAGCAACCAACTCTATTAAGTGGGAAGGGAAAGGAGATGACCAGTTAATACTAACAGCACAATCCGCACGTTTGAAGCCAGAGTCCAGGCCTGGTCTCCAGATAATTAACGAGATCCATAAGTTAGGTATTCCAAGACATTCTTGATCCGTGGAACAATGTACATTTTCTGAAAATAAAGAAACCTACAGTACCAGTTTCCTAGGATCGTATTACCAAATTATCACAACTGGGTGGCTTACAACAACAGAAATGTATTGTCTCACAATTCGGGAGGCTAGAAGCGCAAAATCAAGATGCAAGCAGGTCCATACTTTCTCTGAAGACTCTAAAGATTGCCTGAGACCAACCTACCCTTCTTTGGGCTCATCATTTGGGTAGGTGAACATTCGTATAAGCGCTCACAAACATTTTGTTTCTCAAAACTCTTCTGGTACTACTCATTTGACACTTCACATGCAAAGAGAAGGGGGAAGTATTACATCCTATTCCAGAATTATTTCTTCTCCATAATTATTCTTTCTGTATTTTATCTTCCCTGTTAGACGATAAGCTGATTGAGGGCATGGGCATGCTCTTAAAATTTGTATCTTCCACAATATTTAACTTACTTGTCACTTATTCAGTAAGCATACATTTACTGTGTATGACTATTCATAAACAGTTTATATGCTTGTTTATTAATTCTATAAGCTCTTGTAAACTTTATGCATATCAGAGTAGAATTTGTATTACTCATTAATTCATTCGATTTATTTATTTATATCGGTAGGAAGAAATGGGATTGAACACCTTTCCCTTCTTGTTGCAAGTTTCCTCCTCACTTGATGGCCATTAAAATGGATTCCTATAGGAAATGCCTCTGAAAATGAAAAACGATTCTATGAATGATGGATGGAAGCCACAATCTGGAACTAAAATGATAATATGGATATGCAAACTAAAACATCTCATAGCCTGCAGTAGATTTTGACTGCTTATTTATGAAACGCCGAAATGTGGGGTCTATAATGAAATTGCTGCTAGACCCTTAGCTGTAACATCTATCATGGAGGGTGATGGTACGAGGCTAAATGATAAATTGTTAAGGTCAAGCTACAATCAATATGCAAACACTAGATATAGAAAGCTGTGACTTATGCACACCAACAGCAATAGATTAAAATATTATGGATTCAATCTCTTTTTCCTCCCAATGGAGACCATCTTTAAGATAAATGATGTAAATAACTTTATGATAAGGTCACACTTGGTTTTATTTATTTAGCCTCAAAGGTAGCACAAGCAAATTACTTTTTTAAAAGAGGAAAAACCCTTGATTTTTTAAATCTCAGTCATTATGCACACCTCAATTTAGCATATGGGGAAGTCAGATACCTCAGAATTATACATACTCACATTATAATGCTTTTCACATAGTTTTTATCATGTTTCTCCTGTGAATTCTTTCCCTTCCAAACTGCACCAATTTAGACTGTCATCAGTTCTTTTTACAGTGGCATTCTAAATTGTTTTTTTTTTTTAACATTTGTTTTTGAGACAAGGGACAGAGCGTGAGTGGGAGAGGAGCAGAGAGAGAGGGAGACACAGAATCCGAAGCAGGCTCCAGGCTCTGAGCTGTCAGCACAGAGCCGACGCGCGGCTCGAACTCACGGAATGCGAGCTCATGACCTGAGCCAAAGTCAAGACACTTAACCGACTGAGCCACTCAGGAGCTCTTACATTGTCTTCTTTATATTTGTTATATCCCCAAATGCAAACATTTCATGTACCATCATCCCTTCAGGTCCAATGTAAACACTAGCCGGTCTGATGGCACAGCTTGGCCGACGTGTTTTCCCAGGTAATACTTACATTCTCAGGATTCTCCAGAGAAGTAGATGGAGATATCTATGTCGATATCGATATTGACACAGACATATCTCCAATTCATATAACATTATGTGAATTGGTGCATGCAGTTATTAAGGCCAAGAGGCCTCACAATCTGCCACCTGCAAACTGGAGGAGGAGAAAGCCAGTTGTATAATTCAGAACTGAGTCCAAAGGCCTAACAACCAGGAGTTCAGATATTCGATGGCAGGACAAGATGGATGTCCCAGCTCAAGGAAAAGGAGCAAATTTGTCCTTCCTCTGCCTTTTTATTCTGTTTGGGCCCTCAATGAATGGGAAGATGTCCATTGCTGAGGGTGATGATCTTTACTTAATCTACTGATTCAAATGCTAACCTCTTCTGGAAACACCTTCATAGACATACCTAGAAATAACATTTTACCAGCTATCTGGGCATACTTTAGCCTGGTCAAGTTGACACATAAAATTAACCATCACAATACTCAAGCATTTAAACTGGAACATTCTATAAATAATGTGCCCTCATCTGTTTTGTAATCAGCTAGAAATTGTGGGGATTTCAGTAAAGATACAAGAGATGCCCACTGTTATGGAGACTATTGAAAGGCAATTTAGGGAAAGATGTGGGCATGTAGGCAATAGCTTAGTTTACTAAATCATTCTATAGTCTAGGGTTTAAATATAATCTTTAGCCTCAGACACATCTGCTTTATATCTCAGCTCATCCATTTGTTATCTGAGTGACTAAGCAAGTTTCTTAAGCACTCCGAGCCTCAATTCCTTCATATATAAAAGGGAGATAATAATCCCAACCTGATGGAGTTGTAAAGTTTAAAATAGATCATTGGTTTACAAGCTACTTGACCTTGGGCAAGTGCCTTCATCTCTCTGGACACCAGTGGGCTGATTTGGAAGATGCTGATAGCAAAATCTTTATTAATATATTGTTATAATGATCAGATTTATGTTCCTTCAGGTAGTAAAAATGCTTAAATATGATACTCATACAAGTCAACAAATATTTCCTGAGCACTCACTATAGGTTCATATAAAGCATTTAGCAGAGGACTTCTTGCCCATGGTCAATGTTCAGTGAATGTTAGCCATGTGACCATAAATGGTGCTGGGAGACACTGCAGCTCTGCTCCCTCCCATGCTGACATATGGTTAAAATACCAGGGAGCCACCTTTTACTAGCAGGCATCCTGGAGCTCACCTGTTTTCACAGTGTCCTTTGGGGATTATTGTGCTTCTGGGAAGTTGTTTGCAAAAGGAAAGGAGTTTTTTCTAGAAGTTATTTCCCGGTAAGTAGCTAACAAGACACTGAAGAAATGTTATTTTCCCTTTCTTTAATCTATTATGGATTTATACAATTGTTGAGTCTCCAGAAATGTGCCATTTGTACCAAATCCATGCCAGAGAGAAGTTGATATTTTCCTAGTGACTTGAACGTTGATACACATGTCCAGTGCCAGTATCCTTACCTTTCCAATATTTGTTCCTATTTGTTAGAAGCAACTTTTTAATATTTTTTAAATGTTTGTTTATTTTTGAGAGAAAGAAAGAAAGAGAGCGTAAGTGGGGGAGAGGCAGAGAGGGAGGGAGACACAGAATCTGAAACAGGCTCCAGGCTCTCAGCTGTCAGCACAGAGCCCCACACAGGGCTCAAACACACACACAGTGAGATCATGACCTGAGCCGAAGTCGGACGCTTAACCGATTAAGCCACCCAGGTGCCCCCATTTGTTCGTGTTTTTAATAAGCCCTTAGATGAAAAGATACGTAGCTTTTAAAATAAGCTTTCTTCATATGGTCCCCTGCCATTACACTGCAAAGAAACCCAGAGAGAAAGGTAGATAGAATGTTCTTTTTTAATGTCGGTTTAACACACCATTTTGTTATAACACCATTTGTTACATGCCAGGGAAATACCGCTCTGCTCTGGGTTTGTACCTTAGGTGTGCTGTTTTGCCATCACTCCCATTCTAAAGAAGCACTTTTATATTTAGAATTCCAGCAATGCAATTCCCATGGCTATTCATTAGGGTCTGTGAATATTTGCTTTCATTAAGTGAAGTCTGTGGATTGAAGAGTCAACTCATTCCCTCTGCCACTGAGTGGCCACCTATGCTGCTTCTCTCTTGGCCCGGAGAATGCAAACAAATGTAACTATGAGCCGAAGGAAAACAAAAATTCGATGAAGGAAATAATTTAACTAGAAACATTATTCAGTGATTCATAACTAAGCAATTTCTGGATTAATTGCTCTTTAGGATTATTCACGGCATAAATTTTCAGGACAATCTGCCTGTACATCTCTCTGTTAGTTGGCCTGCCTATCTATCTATCTATTAATCATCATCATCTACCTGCCCATTCACTTTCACTTAAGTGGTCTAAACAAGACACAGGCAGGGGAAAGTATAAGATTGCTGAAACCCACTCAAATTTAACTATTAGGACATCATTTTCCTCTAGCAACTTTAGTCTTTAAATGACCTCTTTTGAAAAAGAAAATTAAAAAATAAATGAGCTCTTTTGGATGAGCAATAGGATTTTGTGAAGATGAGAATTCCAGGATAAGAAGGAAAGTTAAGTCAAAATGCTTATAAGGAAATGAATTTTGAGACAGGAAACCCTTCCCAAGGAAATGTGACCTCTAAGGATTTATGACCCCAAGTATTCCCTCCTTTCTCCACGGCAGTCATGTTTCGGATGGCAGTCTTTCTGCATAAACAAACGGTGAACTTTTATTCCAATCAATTCTATGCAATAAACATGGAGTGAATACCTACTGTGTGTTACGGATTGGTAATCTGAAGGTGAAAAAGCAGTTTCTCACTGTCATGGTCTAAGTATACACACAACAAATATACATCATGCTTTAAGAAAAGGGGTGACATGGTCATAGGTTTAGACAGACTACTAAATTGACAATATGGAGAAAGGATTTGAGGGGGAAATACTGGAGGCAGGTTATTAAGCCTCTGTGTTTTCTACCTTAGAACAGCATTCCTGATCTATTTTGTCTTACGATCACTTTGATAATAAGTGATCTCAACACAAATGATTTTGTTAATCTCTCACACACGCAGAAGACTTGAACAACTATTAACATAGCATCTAACAGCCTAAGGCCACGACCCCGGCCATGACACCAGCCCTCCTTAAAGTGCCTGCTTGGGAAAAGTCAAGGCTGCCAAAAGAATACACAGTTTGTGCCAGCCAACACCTGAAGACAGAGCCTGTCTCCCAGACTCTGCGGGAGGGGAGGAGCCTTACTCTGACAAGCACCAGTCAGCAAACCCAGGTATGTTTCACAAGGACCATCCCCAGCTTCCTACGTTTTGTAATTTCCAGCTTCCCTAGCTCAAGACTCCACCATCCTCCCTTCACTCCTCCTTCCTTCTCCCTTTACAACACCCTATCATCTCTGTACAAATTGAAGTTGAGTTCTGTTCATGCTGGACTTTCTTATCTACTACACAAGCATGCTTCTGGTTAAAATCTGTCATTAACTTTAACTAGGGCCCAGCTATGTTTTACCCTTTGATGAGGGAGCATGGGGCAAGCTGAGGGCAAAATACAGGCTGGCACACGCCCCGCCCTTTCCCTCCCCGCCAGTGGAGTATGTGTGATACTCCTCGGACACTCCTGGCTACCCAAGAACAAAGAAAAGGGGTTTAAGTGCTTGCCATGGTGATGTGGGAAACTAAGACAAATGAAAAATTAAATTCCCCTACTGCCTACAGCCCATGGACAAGTCCTCAAGACCGGCAGAGTGACCTCCCTCTAGGAGCTCAGCTGCCTCAGGGATGACACTTTGCTGGGGGCAAAAGAGAACCTTAGCTCAACATTATCCCAACCTCGGGGACTCTGTAACTCTCCTTCCTTTACCTCAACTGCCCCCAAGATACGTGCAGGCAATGATAATACCCCCAAGCTTATGCACACCCCCATATACATCTGAAGGGTCTCATGACTAAGGCTTTATTAAATGATAATAAATGGCGTTTCCCTAGCAACAGCTAGCCCCTCCAGGTCCTGGAAACCTGGCTTCCAGAATTCCTGAGAGACTTACTCTGTCCCTGACCCCCTCCCAACCTGGAGGTATATAATGAGTTACCCGTCACCACCCCAGTGCAGCTCTTCCTGCCCACGGGTCCTGTTCCCCTGCTTTAATAAAATCACCTTATTGCACCAAAGACGTTTTCAAGAATTCTTTCTTGGCTGTCGGCTCCAGACCCATGAACTCCCCATCACCCCAAAACTTCACCACCTTGACACTAGTTTGAAATACATTCCTAGTAAAAGTCCACTTTGCCGGCACACACCTCATTTCTTTATCCTTTCAGCTACCTTTACACAGACTCCACACAAATTAAAAACGCCCCCCCCCCAAATAAAACTTAATACATGAACAGAAAAGTGAGACAAGAGCCAGTGGTTGAATATTTTGTAAAAGATGGTGGCAAGCAGGGATGTGACAACAGTATCAGTAAAGTTCAACTTCATAATGGAAAATTTCAATTTATATTACTCCCTAATTTTATGACAAAAGAGACACGATATATAACCAAAGTCCCCCCTTGCCAATTCAGGCTGCATTGTTAGCAACAGTCCTATTTATACAGAATTAGAACACAGCACACAGATAAACTATGCAACTTGTGTCTATGACGGCAGACATGGGAATTCCAGCAAGGGAAAAATAATCCCTGTTGCTCAGTAACTGTGGCATTGTGTCAGTGTGCTGTATAGTAACATCAAGTCCAGCCCCGGAAGTAAGAGTCCAATTCCTTTTCCATGGAAGTTCACTACACACACACACACACATACACACACACACATCTCCCCAAGTTCTGTGTTCACTGTCATCCGCACATTTTGACACGTATTGTTTTTATCATCACTCCCACCGAAGTATTCCATTATTTCCCTTATTTACACTTTTAAATTTAAATGTTATTAGCATATTTTTTCAGACAAGGCCTTTTTAAGTTGTCTCCTTCGATTGATATCTGATTTTAATTTCATTGTGGTCAGGGGATTATATCCTGTATGATGCTGATTCTTTAGAACTTATTTAGATTTCTTGGGGCACCTGGATGGCTCAGTCGGTTGAGGTTCTGACTTCGGCTCGGGTCATGATCTCGTGGTCTGTGAGTTCGAGCCCCACGTCAGGCTCTATGCTGACAGCTCAGAGCCTGGAGCCTGCTTCGGATTCTGTGTCTCCCTCTCTCTCTGCCTCTCCCCTGCTCATGCTCTGTCTCTCTCTCTGTGTCAAAAATACATAAACATTTAAAAAAAAATTTTTTTTTATTTTTTTTTATTTTTGAGACAGAGAGAGACAGAGCATGAGCAGGGAAGGGGCAGAGAGAAAGGGAGACACAGAATCGGAAGCAGGCTCCAGGCTCTGAGCCATCAGCACAGAGCTCGATATGGGGCTCGAACTCACAGACTGTAAGATCATGACCTGAGCCGAAGTCGGACGCTCAACTGACTGAGCCACCCAGGCGCCCCTTAAAAAAATTTTTTTAAAAGAACTTATTTAGATTTCTTTTGTGTCATGCTTGAATTTGTGAATGTTCCATTTGTGTTAAAAATAACATATATTGGGGCGCCTGGGTGGCTCAGTCGGTTAAGCGGCCGACTTCGGCTCAGGTCATGATCTCGCGGTCCGTGAGTTCGAGCCCCGCGTCGGGCTCTGTGCTGACAGCTCGGAGCCTGGAGCCTGTTTCAGATTCTGTGTCTCCCTCTCTCTCTGACCCTCCCCCATTCATGCTCTGTCTCTCTCTGTCTCAAAAATAAATAAAAACGTTAAAAAAAAAAACATATATTCTTGTATACCTACAACTAATACAATGTTATATGCTCATTACATCTAACTATAAAAATACTGTTTACTCTCTGTTGGGTATAAATCAATACACATTTATTGATGATAATTAATGTGCATCTGATACTGTCTAAACAGTTTAAATATAACTCATTCGTTCCTCACCAAAACCCAATTTCACGAAGGAAAAAGAAAAAACACTGAGGCAAAGAAATGTTAAATAATTTTCCCAAAGTCACTCGGCTAGCAGAGAGTAGAGATGGGATTTCAACCCAGGCTGTCTGTCTTCAGAATCTATGCTTTTAGCTACTACTTTTTATCACCTCCCTTCCGGTATTATTTTAATCTTCTAATTCATCAAGGGATTTCTGTATACTTGTCCAGCAATTCCCAATAGAAATGTGTTCATATTAACACCTAAAATTTTTGACATGTCTTTTCTCTGTGGTTCTATTATTTACAGCTTTATAGGTCTGTTCTCATGATATTTACATCTTCTTGATCCATTTTTCCTGTTATCATTAAATAATAACACATTTGTCTTTTATGATGCTTTCACTTCAATTCTATTTTATCTGACATAAAGTTGCAATAATATCTTTCCTTTAGCTTATATGTCTCATCCATAATTTGGCATCCCTTCAGTTTCATTTTATGTACGCCTTTGTCTTGTGTGTTTCATATATAGGGTGACCATATAATTTCCTGCTGCAAGTGCCTAACTGCGGAGTAGGGTAGAGGCAGGAGGAGGAGAGAACGTTCAGGAGAGGCCCAGCTTGCCTGCACTTGTTAGCGGTTCTCCATCCGGTCAGGCTGCAGCACAGAGCTGGTGCTGGGCTAGGTGCAGCTTTCCCCTCTTGTGGGAGCAATGGGACATAGATGATAATATTTCCAAAACAGGGTGATGGTGCGAGAGTGGGGTGTGGGATTAAACACCAAGAAGCTCTTCCCCAACTCTGCATCCATCTATGAACTCTAGGTACATTTCCTAAGTGATTTCATCTTTTCTCATGACATTAAATCCATCTACAGTCTCATGAATCCCAACTACATGGTTCCGGGCCAGATCCAACATCTCCCTTGAGCTCCAGAATGAAATATCCAATTATATACTTACCACCTCCACTTGGATATCTAATAGGCATCTTGAATTTGCCATGTCCGTAACATGTCCTTGAATACCCACCAACACCTTATCTCCCTTAATGGTATTTCCACTCTATCAGATGCTCAGGCAAAAACTTTGGAGTTAACTTTGACTCCTCAATTTCATTCACACAAACAATCTTGTCCATTAGCACTTAAAAAGATTTCTAGAAATAAGTCGATTCCAGATCCCAATAACAACATTATGGTCTAAATATTAGCTCTAGACTGGATTATTGCAATAGCCTTCAAACTGGTCTCCCTGCTTCTGTCCTTTTGACCCAGATGACAATCTGATCATAAAACAAATCAGCCAGAGATATTTGATTAAACATAAGTCAGACTGTACCAAATCTCTGCTCAAAACTGCGATGGCTTCTTAATTTTTCCTGAATAAAATTCAAAATCCATACTCTACCAGACAATCCCTGTCACTGTCAACCTTCTGGCTACTTCTCTGAACTCACTGGGTAACACTCACCCCTTCACTGATTGCACTCTTGATGAAAGGGCTTCCTGGTTGGTATCCCCAATCTTAGCCCAACCCTAGTCTAATCCTAACATGTCATAAATAGTATTTGGGGGCACTTTGGACTTTTCACTGCCTAGAACACACTGTTCTGTCTCCAAATATCTGCATGGCTTGTTCCTTCACTTCCTTCAGGTCTGTGCTCAAATGTCACCTTAAAAGAAAAAGATCACTACATACAAAATAGCAACACTCTCCTCCTAATATTCCATATGTCCCTTACCATGCATTATTTTTCTAGAGCATTTATCAAGTTGATAGATGATTTATTTGCTTATTTTCTGTATCTTTCTACTAGAATGTAAAGTCTACTAAACTAGAGATTTTCTTTCTTTGTTCACCGCTGACTTTCCAGCTATAGTAATGTCTGACATACACTAGACATTTAATAAAAATTTATAGACTGGATGAATGAGATATAACCCTGCTCCTATCACCAGCTGATTGTAGATAAATTCAGAGTCAGATATAGAATAATACAACTATGCCTTACCTGGATCCATGTATGATCAAGAACATGGGACTGCAGGCTACGGTAGGAATACCATAATGGTTATGGATTTTTTTAAGATGAATGAAAAGTTTAGACCCATGTTCTAACCAACCAAAATACAAAACTAGTGTAACTGAGAAAGGGGGTTGTTTTATTACCCACATGGCTTCATAGAGGTTTTCTAGAGTCGATATGACTTTCAAAGCACTTTTCCACTAGGCAGTGGTTGTGGCATCGCAGAACACGACACCTGTGTGCTGAGTCAAAACTACGTTTAGTTTCAGATGTTCTAGATGAGACGGTGGAATATTTTCACAGCTTAAGCTGCATTATGTCACGTCTTTGCTGAAAACACTGCAGTTTTCTCGTTTCACTCAGAGACAAAGCCAAAGTCTCTACGGTCTCCTAAAGGCTCTGCATTACCTGACTCCCTCCTTCCAGTTTCCACTTGGCTCACGTGCTCCAGCTGCCTAGGATACCTCCAAAACGCCACAAACGCTTCCACCTCAGGGACTCTGTAATCACTATTCTCTTCCTAGAATGTTCTTTCTCATTATATCTTCCTAGCTCTACTACTCGTTTCCTTTAGATCTGCCTTCACTAAAAAAAAAAAAAATCACCTTATCAGTGAGGCTGTACTTGAGCACACTAATAAATTACCAAAGTCACATTCCCCAGCACTCCTTAACCCCCTTCCTTGATTTTCTTCTCCATAGTGCTTATGGTCACCATCTCAGATATAAGATATCTAGATATGTAGATAGATATACACGACCACACAAATCTAAATAGGATATCTATCTAGATACACATACACACTCTGTTTGTTCATGGTCTCTCTCAATCTGATTAGGAAGTAAGATCTGTGAGAGTAGAGAATTTTGTCCGTTTTATTCATACTCAAATCTCTGATATTCATCTCAGACATTCAACAAACATTTGTTGAATGGAAGAAAAATAAACGAATAAAGCATTTTTTTGTCATTCACATTTAAAAAAACTCACTTTAGAAGGAATTTTCCTCGCGTGTCTGGGTGGCTCCGTCGGTTGAGCGTCCGGGACTCTTGATTTTGGCTCAGCTCATGACCTCATGGTTTGTGAGATGGAACCCCGCATCGGGCTCTGTGCTGACAGCGCAAAGCCTGCTTGGGATTCTCTCTCACTCGCTCTCTGCCCCTCCCCCACTCACGCACATGTGCTCTCTCTCAAAATATTTCTTTAAAAATAATAAAAAAATAAAAGGATCTTTCCTATGCAGCACAGGGAATAACCTCTATGGCACCGTAACAGCACTGCATGTGACGACAGTAGCTGTGCTTGTGCTGAGCACAGCATCGTGCACAGCGGTGGAATCGCTATGCCCTACACCTGAAATCAACGTAACCTCATGTGTCGACTGTGCTCGGAAAAAAGGAATTTTCCTAGTAAACATTTTAGTCATCTAAAAAAATGCCTTTATTAACTAAGCATATTAGAAAAAAATATTCTAATTCATTTTGTGTGATAGGTGACCTAATAATATTAATAGCTGGTGTTTGGGCTGTCTTCTATTAACAGGCACAGCGTGAAGCCCCTTACATACGTATCATCTTACTAAAGACCATGCATGAGAGCTATCAGTAGTTTCACTTTACAGATGGGAGAAGTGCGACTTAGAAAAACTAACTTGATCAAAGTGGTAAGTCTACTATGGTAACACTGTGTGTCAAGTATATGCAAATAAAAAAAGTAACAAGGGGGAGGGGGCGCCTGTGTGGCTCAGTCGATTGGTTAAGTATCGGACTTCGGCTCAGGTCATGATCTCAGGGTTCATGAGTTCCAGCCCCGCGACGGACTCTGTGCTGACAGTTCGGAGCCCGGGGCCTGCTTCGGATTCTGTGTCTCCCTCTCACTCTGCCCCTCCCCTGCTCTGCTCGTGCTCTGTCTCTCTCTGTCTCTCTCTCAAAAATAAACATTAAAAAAAAGGTGACCAGGCTACTAATGGTTGCAGTGGGACTCAAACTAAGGTGTGTGTTCCCCAAAACCCTTTTAGGCTCCTTCTAGAGTCCATTGTAAAAGATGAGAACCGTATCAGCTTATCCCTGTAGATAATGAAAGTAAAAAAGCAATCATCTAGAATCCACTCGGCTAGCACTACCAGCTTTCAGTAACTCACATAATAGATTGTTTTTAATGAGCAAGAACCTTTATACTCAGACTATTAAAAATAGAATCTGAGAATAATACATTGTAAATAATCACTTAAGTTGCTTTGGCTTATGTATTTAGTGATAAAGCTACAGTATTATAGTTCTCTCTTTATCCACAAAGCTTTGTACATGTGACGTAATGACATGTTTTCTTCCTACTGGTCTCTATCAAAATGTACATTGCTTATGAACTCAAAGGGCTTTTAATCTCATGTGATATGGAAAATTTCCAGTCAGGGTTAATTAAGCAGGAACTACAGTACTTATGGTAGTGACTAATGGACCTTAAATATCCTGAGTTATTTTTCCACTAGTTCTGCACAGTTGGGACTGAGTGGCCTTCCAGATACATATTGCCAATATACGATCCTCGTATTGATTTGAAATTGATTTTTATTTTATTTTATAAACCCCTATTTTTGTAATGGGTCTTCACACAGTTGCAGCCACAAAAGTTAGAATTTTACATCGAGACCTTGCTATGGTCTGAATGTTTGTGCCTTTCCAAAATTCAAATGGTGGAATCCTAACTCCTTAGAGGTGTTTCTATTAGTAGAGAGGGTATTGGGGAAGTGATTAGGTTGAAGGGGGAGAATATGTCACTTCAAAATATGCCTTTTTAGCAAGTAGATTTTCTTGAGTTAGTTATTTTTAAGAAAAAGCCGACAAGACTAGCTGTGAAAACCAAGTAGAAGTTATCCTTTTGTAAGGAACATTTACATTTATAAGGGAATCCCCATCTGCAAGGGTGTCTCCCTTTCTGTACCAGGAAGAGGATGTGTCTAATCTATAGAAACTCTTATCAATGGAGAAGGCAATGACTTAAATCTGCATAGCAACCTCACCCTCGTTTACTGTGCTTTTTCTGGTTATTTCCCATAACTGGCTCCCTCCACCCCCAGATCTTTCTTTTGTCTTTTGCTAGAGATGGTATTTAAAGTGGTGGCTCAGGCCATTTCAGGGAGTTATTCAATTTTCCTGGGTTTCTCACATGTATACAAAGCGTATACATATTATAAACTTCTGTTTCTCTCCCATTCATCTAGCTTTTATTACAGGGGCAGGTCTCAGCCAAGAACCTAGAATGGTAGAAGGAAAGTAATTTTTCTTCCCCTACACGGTCATGACAGTGGAGCCCTCATGAATGGGATTAGTGCCTTGTAAAAGAGGCCTTAGGAACATCTCTGGCCCCTTCTGCCACGTAAGGACACAGCAAGAACTCTGCAGCCCAGGAAAGTGCCCTCACCTGACCATGCTGGCACTCTGATCTCTGACTTCCCTCTTCCAGAACTCTGAGAAATAAATCTCTCGTGTTTACAAGTGACACAGTCTCTGACACTTTGTGACAGCAGCCCAAATGGACTAAGACAGACCTGACACTCTATTAAGACATGAAAGAATAGTTAGCACAGCTTAGCCACTTTCACTAATAAGAATGATGAAAAGATAATAGGGGCGCCTGGGTGCCTCAGTCGGTTAAGCCTCTGACTTCGACTCAGGTCATGATCTCGAGATGCGGTTTGTGGGTTCGAGTCCCGTGTGGGCTCCATGCTGCCAGCTCAGAGCCTGGAGCCTGCTTTGGATTCTGTGTCTCCCTCTCTCTCTGCCCCTCCCCACCCTCAAAAATAAATAAACATTAAAAAAAATTAAATCATTCCACTTTAAATACCTAAGATCATGCTTTAGTTTGCTATTAACAAATTGATTTTTCCCCTTTTATTAGGGTACAAACAACCCATACCTTCTAGGCAGCAAGAAAAAATATTCTTCCTTGTGGACAATTAGTATATCCTTCCCTACTTGTTCTCTCTCTCTTTCTCTCAAAAACAAAACTTTAAAAAATTTTTTTAAATATTAATGATGGGGTTTTAGGGTGACGGTGGGGGCTCAGAGCCGACGGCGAAGAAAGAATTCTTGAAGACATCTTTAGTGCAAAAAAGGTGCTTTTATTAAAGCACAGAGACAGGAAGCATGGGCAGAAAGAGCTGCACTGGGGTTGTGAAGGGTGACTGATTATATACCTTCAGGATGGGAGGGGGTTAGGGACAGCATAAGTCTTTAAGGAATTTTGGAAGCGAGGTTTCCAGGACCTTGAGGGGCTAGCTGTTGTTAGGAAAGCACCATTCATCACTGTTCAGTAAAAGCTCAGTCATGAGACCCTTCAGATGTATATCAGGGGCCATATGCTTGCAGTATAATTGCCAACATATACTTGGGGGTTAAAGATAAAGGAGGTTTACAAAGTAATTTTTATGTGTTTAAAGGAGGTTTACAAAGTAATTTTTATGTGTTTAAAGGGACTCACAGGATCCTGGGGGGTCAGGATAACGTTAAGCCAAGATTCCCTTTTGCCCCCAGCAAAGTGTCATCATCGAGGCAGCTGAGCTCCTAGAGGAAGGTCACTCTGCCAGTTTCAAGGACTTGTCAGTGGGCTATAGGCAGTAAGGGAATTTAATTTTTCACTTGCCTTAGTTTCCCACATCACCACGGCGAGCGCTGAAACCCCTTCCATCTTGATGAGGGTGATATTAGGGCTCCGGGAAACGGAGTCTATGGGTTTCTGGGGATCAGGCTGTGGATAAGATTGCCTCCTTCCTGCGGTTTACCAAGTTCTCCGTAAACGGAAGGAGACTCCTGTCCTGCAGGACTGTGATCTCTATCAGTCAACCAGCTGCTTTCTTTCCTTTCCCCTGTTCTTGGGCAGCCGGGAGAGTCTGAGGAATATCACACGTTTCCCACCTGGGGAGGGGGGAGGGTACTGTTAGCCTGTACTTTGTCCTCAGCTTGCCCCAGGCTCCCTCATCAATAAGAACGATGAAAAGATAATGAAATATAGATGATATGAAAATCATTTATGATGTACAGATGTTGGGGTTTGGAGCAAACAGTCAAGAAAGAATTCTCGAGAAGTCTGCAGTGCCAATAGGTGGTTTTATTAAAGCAGAGGGACAGAAGCCATGGGCAGAAAGAGCTGCACTGGGGTTGTAAGGGAAGACTGATTGCATATTTCAAGTTGGGAGGGGGTTAGGGATAGAGTAAGTCTCTAAGGAATTTGGTAGCAAGGTTTCCAGGCCCTTGAGGGGCTAGCTGTTGTTAGGTCATTTATTACTGTCTAGTAAACCTCAGTCATGAGACCCCTTGGATGTGTATCAGTGGGCCCTATGCTTGGAGGATGATTGCTAACATATAATCTTGGGGGAGGGAGAGAGAAAGGAAGTTTTCAAAGGAATTTTTATATGTTAAAGGAGACTTACAGGATCCTGAAGGTTGGATTAATGTTAAACTAAGATTGTCTTTTGTAATTTTTTTTAATGTTTATTTCTTTTTGAGAGAGAGAGAAACAAAGCATGAGCAAGGGAGGGGCAGAGAGAGACAGAGACACAGAATCTGAAGCAGGCTCCAGGCTCTGAGCTGGCAGCACAGAACCCGACACGGAGCCTGAACTCACGGACCGCCAGATCATGACCTGAGCCAATGTCCGAAGCTTAACCAACTAAGCCACCCAGGCGCCCTCATTGCCTTTTGTCTTTAGCGAAGTATCAACTGAGTTCCCAGAGGAAGGTCACTCTGCCTATCTCAAGGACTTGTCAATAGGCTGTAAGTTACAAGGAGATTTTTTTTTCTTTTGCCTTTGTTCCCCACATCAATTTAAACACTCTACAAAAGGAAAAGCCATGGCTTGAGGAATACCAAGTGCACTGAATTATACTCTCTTTCTACATGCTTGCAAATATATTATATCCTTTAGTTCTGACACTGGTTTCTATCATTATCATAACCCTTCTAAAAAATAAAGAAACAGAAACTCAGAAATATTACGTGAATTCACCAAATTCATGATGCTAGTAAGTGCTAGAACCAGACCACAATTCTACAACTCTATGGTCAAGGAAAGAATATCCAATGAGAAAAAAGACAGTCTCTTCAACAAATGATGTTGGGAAAATTGAACAGCAACATGCAAAAGAATGAAATTAGGCCGCTTTCTTACACCATACACAAAAATAAATTCAAAATGGATTAAAGGCTTAAACGTAAGACCAGAAACCACAAAAATTCTAGAAGAGAACACAGGCAGTAACTTCTTTGACATCAGCCATAGCAACATTTTTCTAGATATGTCTCCTGAGGCAAGGGAAACAAAAGCAAAAGTAAACTATTGGGACTATATCAAAATAAAAAACTATTGGGACTATATCAAAATAAAAAGCTTCTGCACAACAAAGCAAACAATCAACAAAACTAAAACGCAACTTGCTCAATGGGAGAAGATATCTGCAAATGACACATCTGATAAAGGCTCAGCATCCAAAATATATAAAGAACTTATACAACTTAATACCCAAAAAATGAATAATCCAATTTAAAAAAATGGGCAGAAGACATGAACAGACATTTTTCTAAAGAAGACATACAGGGGCGCCTGGGTGGCTCAGTCGGTTAAGCGTCCGACTTCGGCTCAGGTCATGATCTCACGGCTCGTGAGTTTGAGCCCCGCGTCGGGCTCTGTACTGACAGCTCAGAGCCTGGAGCCTGTTTCAGATTCTGTGTCTCCCTCTCTCTCTCTGACCCTCCCCCGTTCATGCTCTGTCTCTGTCTCAAAAGTAAATAAACGTTAAAAAAAAATTTTTTTTTAATTAAAAAAAAAAAAAGACATACAGGTGGCCAAAAGACACATGAAAAGATGCTCTTCATCACTTGTGAGAAGTAAGGGAGATGATTCATCTTCAGAAATACCAAATAAAAGCTGTGCTGTCTTGTTAACACTAGGTTTACAATCTATTGGAAATATGTACAAACCCCATCCCCCCACCACAATGGAGTCCCAAACATTTAGACACTTCACTTTCTGGTTCTTCTTCCCCTCTCTGTTTTGCAGGCTTATTTTCACAAGCTTTGCAAGGAGCATGTGCCAAGGAACAAAGGGAGGAGGGACTGAAAGTGTCTGTGTCACCTCAGGAAACCACATTTGTTCCAATCAGACGACTTTTTGTCTTACATGTGCACAGGTGACTTCCGGGTAAGGCTGTAACCTCCATAGTACTCAGCCAATGAGAAACCGGGGGAGGGACTTACACGCTAGGAGATAAATCGTCTGCTGTAACCACCCTGAGTGTGCCTGTCCATTGGATACCTGCTCTTGCAAAGACTTTGATTAAAGTCTTGCTTCACTGTGCTCCAAGTCTCCGTGTCCTTCCTTTGGTTGAGTCAATGGGCTTATTTCTAACATCATTTATCATCAGGGAAATGCAAATCAAAAATACAATAAGATACCACCTCATACCTATCAGAATGGTTAAAATGAAAAACTCAGGAAAAACAACAGATGTTGGCAAGGATGCAGAGAAAGAGGAACCCTCCTGCACTGTTGGTGGGAATGCAAACTGGTGCAGCCACTCTGGAAAACCATGTGGAGGGTTCCCCCAAGAAATTTTTTTAAAAAGTACCCTACAACCCAGCAATTGCACTACTAGGTATTTACCTAAAGGATACAAAAATGCTGATTCGAAGGGGTACTTGCACCCCAATGTTTACAGTAGCACTATCAACAATAGCCAAATTATGGAAAGAGCCCAAATGTCCATCAACTGATGAATGGATTAAGAAGATGTGGTGTGTGTGTGTGTGTGTGTGTGTGTGTGTATATATATATATATATATAATGGAATATATATATATAATGGAATATTACTGTGATCAAAAAGAATGAAATCTTGTCATTTGCAACAATGTGGATGGAATTAGAGTGTATTATGCTAAGTCAAATAAGTCAGTCAGAGAAAGACAAATATATGATTTCACTCACATGTGGAATTAAGAAACACAGCAGATGAACATAGAGGAAGGGAAGGAAAAGTAAGATAAAAACAGAGAGGGAGGCAAACTCTAAGACACTCTTAAATACAGAGAACACACTGAGGGTTGCTGGAGGGGAGATGGGGGGTGGGCTAAATGGGTGATGGGCATTAAGGAGGGCACTTGTTGGGATGAGCACTGGGTGTTATATGGAAGTGATGGATCACTAAATTCTACTCCGGATTCTACTATATGTTAACTAACTTGGATTTAAACTTTTTAAATGGCTAAAATCAAAAACACAAGGAACAACAGGTGCTGGCGAGGATATGGAGAAAAAGGAACACTCGTGCACTGTTGGTGAGAATGGAAACTGGGGCAGCCACTGTGGAAAACAGTATGAAGATTCCTCAAAATGTAAAAACAGAACTACCCTACAATCCACCAATCACACTATTGGGTATTTACCCAAAGAATACAAAAGCACTAATTCAAAGGGTACATGAACCCCTATGTTTACAGCAGCATTATTTCCAATAGCCAAGTTATGGAAGCAGCCCAAGTGTCCATTGATAGATTAATGGATAACTTAGATGTCATACACACACACACACACACACACACACACACACACAGGAATATTATTCAGCCATAAAAAATTGAAATCTTGTCATTTGCAATGACATGGATGGAACTAGAGTATAATGCCAAGTGAAATAACTCAGAGAAAGAAATACCAGATGATTTCACTCATGTGGAATTTAAGAAGCAAAGCGAACAAGGGAAAAAAACAGAGATAAAGAAACAGCCTCTTAACTATAGAGAACTGACGGTTACTAGATAGGAGGTGGGTGGTGGGATGGGTAAAATAGATGATGGGGATTAAGGAGTACATTTGTGATGAGCGACGGGTGATTCAAATAAAACCTTTTAAAAAATCAGACTGAGGGGCACCTGGCTAGCTCAGTCAGTAGAGGATGCGATTCTTGGTGTCAGGGTTGTGAGTTGGGGGCCCGGGCTGGGTGGAGAGATTACCTAAAAATAAAACTTTCAAAAAGTAAGGGAAATGGATTTGAACAGATATTTAGCCAAAGAATACATGCTACTGATCAATAAGCACACACAGTGATCAGTATGATTAGTTATCAGGGAAATGTAAATTAAAAATAAAATGAGATACCACTTTGTAGTCACTAGGTTATAGCAAAAAAAAGACAGACCGTAACAAGTATTGGTGAGGACGAGGAGGAACTGGAATAATCACACACTGTCATTAAGACCGTAAAATAATTCAGCCACTTTGGAAAACACCTCAGCTATTCCTCAAAATGCTAAACATAGAGTCTCCCTATGATCCAGCACTTTCACGCCTAGCGACATACCCAAGGTAAATAAAAATAGGTCCAGCCCAGAACTTGCACGTGAATGTTCAGGGTAGCATTGTTCACAAGAGTGAAAAATGGGAAACCACCCAAATGTCCATCAACTGACGGATATGCAAAATGTGGTCTATCTCTACAACAGAGTAGTATTCAGCCATAAAAAGGAATGAAGTCCTGAAACCTGCTACAACATCCATGTGTCTTGAAAACGATAACTGGGAAAAAGAAACAGGTATAAAATACCTCACGTTATTATACGACTCCATTTATATGAAATACCCAGGAATTCCAATCTAAAGAACATAGATCAGGGTTCCCCGGGGCGAGGAGTAGAACAGGAGGCAAATACAAATCAGCAATACATTTCTTTTAGAGCTGAAGGCAATGTTATCAATTTAATTGGAGTAATGGGTGCACATCTCTAGAGTTACTAAAGCTCACTCAATTGCATAATGTGAAACCGGTATATTTCATGGTATGTCAACTATACCTCTAATTTTTTTTAAGAGGCAGAGAAAACAGGGCCATAGCCGGCGCTCTACTCAGGAAGGTGGCGTCGCACGGATTATAATATGAGCTGCACTCTTCTGAGTGGGGCAAGGCCGAACAAGGCAAAGCTTGTGGCGGGCTTGGGAACAGGGTAAGGATAAAGCCCAGAGTTGCCCTCCTTTGAGTCAGTCCCCGGTAAAAAAAAAAAAAAAAAAAAAAAAGTTAGCAATACAAAGTGGGGTGCAACTCTTTTTCTTTGCCTCAGGCTGCGATATAATACCATTAAGACTGGCTGGTCCAACTTGTTTCTTTAATTTCACTACTGTGTGTTTCCCCTCTGTCTGAAATTGTATCGCGATTTCTCCCCAGAAACAATCTTGAATCCGTAAAAACGATACAGGATGCTACGAATTCCACCGTTAAAAACCCCTGGCAAATGGGTTATTTTGCCCATTAATGCTCGTTAAAATCTTGTACGAGAAAGTAAAGAATAAAGCATCTGGAAATATTCTAGAAAATAAAAGTTTCTATACTCACAATGCAGCAAAACGTCCGGGAGGGCCGCCTGGGTGGCTCAGGCGCTTAAAGCGTCCGACCTCGGCTCAGGTCACGAGCTCACGGATCCTTGGTTCGAGCACCGCGTTGGGCTCTGGGCTGACCGCTCAGGGCCTAGAGCCTGCTCCCGGTTCTGTGTCTCCCTCGCTCTCTGTCCCCCTCCCACTGTCGCTCTGTCTCTGTCTCTCTCGCTCTTCCAAAAATAAATAAAAATATTTTTTAAAATTTAGAAAAATGTCCGGGAAAACTGCAACAAAGCCCCGGCCTCGGCCGGTCAGGGCGGTGGGCAGGAAGCCTCTTGCTCCCTGAGGACGTGGTTCAAGTTGTCCTGAGCCAGTAGGACGACGTCTGTAGCCTTCAGGAAACTTAAGCTCTTGTCCTCTTTGGGGAAAAGGCGGGGACATCCGCAGACACACCACACATGCGCACCGCACGATCCAGAAATGGCGGGTTGGCGCGCCCCCTGCTGGCTAAAAGGGCACCGCTCAGGAAACTCAAACCAGGGTGTTCAAAGGCGGCTGTGCCCTTTCTCGGTGATTTGCCCACATTCAGTATTCACATCCACCAATGCCATAATTTGGGAAGCTCAAACAGAAATGGAGCTCATTGTTCTGTGCCCGGATGAGAATTTATAGAGATACCGTGAAGCTAAGTTCAAAGTCAATATACAAAATGCGGTTGATTTTCTAGATACCAGTAATAAATAATTGGAATACGAAAGGCAGAATACCATTGACAATACCCCAAAAAACAGCAACAGAAAAAGAAATCCTCAAGTACAAATCCAACAAAATATTTACAGATCTTTGTGGGGAAAAAATATGAAACAGTCTTGAAAGCAATGAAAGAAAAATAAATCTGTTGGGATATATTCCTTGTTCATGATTTTATTTTCTCTGGCGAGAACACTTAAGTTCTACTCTCTTAGCGAATTTCCATGATACAGTACGGTGTTGTCAACTATAGTCACTATATTTTATATTAGATCTTCAGACCTTATTTGTCCAGTAGCTAGAAACTTGTAACCTTTTACCAACCTTTCTCTATTTTCCCCACCTTCCACTCCTGATGTATTCCTAAAAGTTCCTATCGCAAAGCAAAAAATTGTAAATATGCTGATGGATGTTAACTAAATTTATTCTGATAATCATTTTGCAGTATATACATATAGAAAATCATTATGTTGTACACCTAAAACTGATACGTCATATGTCAATTGTTTGCACAAGTAACTACAGCCAAACAGATACTTTAAAAGCTCTTTTCTTTATTAATGGTAGACGAGAACTAATTATATGAAACTTCATAGGAATAAGTGTGAAGATTTCCATATAAGTTCATAAACTAATGTAGACATATAAAATGGGGGAAACTGTCTTAAGAATTGTTTAAAAAGGTGGAGATATGGAACAGCTTAGCACAGAATGAAGAGTCGAAAAATGTAAAGTTTCTGCTTGCCTTTAAGTCATTTTATACTTTTATCAGTTACTAATTAATTTAATTAATTTTATTTAGCTAATTTTACTTTTACGAACTTACAATTTACTTTTCCTCTTTAGTTTTGTCCTCTTTAAATATTTTACAGATTCTTCCGTTTAAGGATGTTGGAGGTCGTTTAAAAGGGGGTCTTACTGGATTTATATAGCCCAGGAATTATTTCTGGAAATGTTATTAATATAATCACTTTCTTATATTTCAAATCAACTACAATGTATTGAGGATAAGTAAATATTTTCATTTGCTGGATACAATCTATTTCTATGACAGTTATTTATTTAGAAAATTTTAATGAATTACTTCTATGTACCAGGCACTATTTGTTTGCTTGGGTTACAACAATACTTGAAGACGGACCAAATTCCTGTCCTTGTAGAGACTACATTGTAGAGGAATGCACTAGAAAATTAACGATTAAAGAAGTAAAATACATTGTGTGTATATCAGGTGATGATACATGCTATGGTGAAAAAACACAACAGGTAAGAAGGGGGAGTGCAAGGAGAATTATGTTAGTGTAGTTTTATAAATGGGATTGGGGATATGCTGAGAGTCTCTAAACACCTTCAACAAAGATTTTAATTGGGTAGCATAGTTGGTATGGTTTCTAAGTTATGATTGGGGTTATAAAGCATGAGACAGAGGGGCACCACAGCTTATCTAGCTTTTTACCTATTGAGGGATGTATTGTTCCCCAGGTTTTGGCTATTATGATTAGAACTGCTAAGGGAAATCATGTACACAAAATCTTGTGTAAATACGTGTTTTCATTTCTCTGGGATAAGTACCCAGAAGTTCAAGTGCAATGTGAGGTATATTTAATTTTTAAGAAATCACCAAGCTTGTCCAGAGTGGCTGTTCCATTTTGTGTTTCGACCAGGAATGTATAAAAGATCGTTTCTCTGCACCCTTGTTAGCATTTGGTGTTGTCACTATTTCATATTTTAGCTCTTTTAATAGGTGTGTAGTGATATCTAATTGTGGCCTCAATTTCTATTTCCTTAATGTCAATGGATGTTGGATATCTTTTCATGAGCTCATTTGCCACATGTATCTCCTCCCCGGTGATATGTCTCAGGTATTTCCCATTTTCTAGATGAATTTTCTCTTTATTGTTGAGGTTTGAGAGTTCTTTTTATATTCTAGACAAGAGTGCTTTGTAACATACATACATGATCTCTCTAAGTCTGTAGCTTAGAGATGTAGGATGTTTCATCCTCTTTAAAAGGCTGTACATACAACAGAAGTTTTTAATTCTGACAAAGTCCAGTTTGTCATGTTTTTTCTTTTATGGATTGTGCTTTTGGTGTCAGTGGAAGAACTCTTCACCAAGCCCTAGGTCCTGAAGTTTTTCTCCTATGTTTTGTTTTGCTGTTTTGTTTAAGTAGGCTCCATACCCAACGTAGGGCTTGAACTCATGACCCTGAGATCAAAAGTTGCAAGCTCTACCAACTGATCCAGCCAGGTGCCTTTCCATGTTATTTTACACCTCTACATTTTGTTTTTTGAATCTAGGATCTAAATCTATGATTTTGAATATGTTTTGTATTTTGACACAGTTTTCATTTGGGAATGATTTTAGATTTACAGAAGAGTTGCAAGTATAATACATTTTCACCTCGTTTCTACTAATGTGAACATCTTACATTGTCATGGTACATATTTCAAAACTAAGAAATTAACATTAGTGCATTACTATTTTTTTTTAATATATGAAATTTATTGTCAAATTGGTTTCCATACAACACCCAGTGCTCATCCCAAAAGGTGCCCTCCTCAATACCCATCACCCACCCTCCCCTCCCTCCCACCCCCCATCAACCCTCAGTTTGTTCTCAGTTTTTAACAGTCTCTTATGCTTTGGCTCTCTCCCACTCTAACCTCTTTTTTTTTTTTTTTTCTTTTTTCCTCCCCCTCCCCCATGGGTTCCTGTTACGTTTCTCAGGATCCACATAAGAGTGAAACCATATGGTATCTGTCTTTCTCTGTATGGCTTATTTCACTTAGCATCACACTCTCCAGTTCCATCCATGTTGCTACAAAAGGCCATATTTCATTTTTTCTCATTGCCACGTAGTATTCCATTGTGTATATAAACCACAATTTCTTTATCCATTCATCAGTTGATGGACATTTAGGCTCTTCCCATAATTTGGCTATTGTTGAGAGTGCTGCTATGAACATTGGGGTACAAGTGCCCCTATGCATCAGCACTCCTGTATCCCTTGGATAAATTCCTAGCAGTGCTATTGCTGGGTCATAGGGTAGGTCTATTTTTAATTTTCTGAGGAACCTCCACACTGTTTTCCAGAGCGGCTGCACCAATTTGCATTCCCACCAACAGTGCAAGAGGGTTCCCGTTTCTCCACATCCTCTCCAGCATCTAGAGTCTCCTGATTTGTTCATTTTGGCCACTCTGACTGGCGTGAGGTGATACCTGAGTGTGGTTTTGATTTGTATTTCCCTGATAGGGAGCGACGCTGAACATCTTTTCATGTGCCTGTTGGCCATCCGGATGTCTTCTTTAGTAGTGCATTACTATTAATAAAAGTCCAGTTTTATTTGGATATCAGCATTTCTTCCACTAGTCCTTTCTATTTTCCAAGATTCAATTCATCCCTGTCTTCTATTTGAATTAACTAATTTTTCTCTTGTTAATGTAGCTACACCAGCTTTCTTTTGGCTGACTTTTGCCTAATATGTCTTTTTCCATGCTTTTACCTTCAACTATTATGTGTTCTTGTTATGAAGGTATGTTTCTTGTAAGCCGCATATATCTCAATCATGGGATTGACTGTATTTGATCCTTTCACACTATCATTCATATTCCCACCTTTTCCCATTTCCATCATGTTGATATTTAATAGACTTTTATTTTAGTGTAATTATGGCTACCTTTACTCTCCCTCTGTCTCATTCTCTCTCTTGCTCTCTCACTCTCATCCATTTGCCACAACAAACTTTACCCTGAGAATTTATCACCTTTTCTTCTATATGTTCTTTTTTTTAATGTTTATTCATTTTTGAGAGAATGAGAGAGAGAGAGACAGAGCACGAGTGGGGGACAGGCAGAGGGAGAGGGAGACACAGAATCCCAAACAGGCTCCAGGCTTTGAACTGTCAGCACAGAGACCGATGCGAGGCTTGAACCCACAGACCGTGAGATCATGACCTGAGCCAAAGTCAAACGCTTAACCGATGAGCCACCCAGACGTCCCTCTTCCATATGTTCTTAAGCAGCTGCTTGAATTTTTTTCTTCTCTTATTTAAGTACTTCACCTATAACGGTTTTGGCTGTAAATATCTTGTAACAAAAAACTTCTATGGCTTGTATGTCTGTGAATACTTTCATTTCGCACTTATATTTCAATGACAGTTTAGATAAATACATGCTTCATTTTATATTCTTTTTCTTCTATTTCTTGCATCATGTGCTGCTATTCAAAAACGTGATATTAGTATGACTTGGTTTTGCTTTATGTCTCTCTACAAACTTCTAGAATTTACTCCTCTCTTTTTGTTGTTGTTTATTTTTGAGAGAGAGAGAGAGAGTGCCAGTGAGGGAGGGGCAGAGAGAGAGGGGGACAGAAGATCTAAAGCAGGCTCTGCACTGACAGCACTGAACCCAATGTGGGGCTCAAACTCACGAACCTGGGGATCGTGCCCTGAGCTGAAGTTGGATGCTCAATTGACTGAGCCACCCAAGTGCCCCATCTTTGACATTTAAAAATTAACTCGTGTGTGTGTGTGTGTGTGTGAATTTATTTCTCTTTTTTTTTTTTCAGTATACTCTGAATCTCTCTTATTTTGTTTATGTGTCTATTTCGTTAAGTCTGAGAAATGTATTTTTATTGGCTTTACACATACTTCCTTCTCTGTATTTTCACTTCTCTATCTCTCTGGGCCTCTTATGGTCCAGATAGTAACACATCAATGAATGCATATATCGTAGCTTCTTTTATCATTTTCCATTTCTTCTGGTTCTTCTAAAATATTTCCTCAAACTAAAATTTCTTATCTACGTGATCGCTTTATGCTTCCCAGAACAAAATTGCAGCTCCCACATTTGCACACAATTTCCATTATTGTACACAGGGATTTACTCCCTTCATCTCAGGCTCCTGCCTTCAAATTCAAGAATTGTTCCTTGTCAGATACCTTTGAGGTCTGCATGTGTGGCGTCTCCTCTCTATTTACTGCAGGTCTTACTACTATCCTCTCTCCACTGCATTTGGCAGCCCCAACATCTTTTCATTATTTGGGGTTTTGGCTGCTCCTGGCTTCCTATAAGAGGTGTGCATTTCCAGGGCTTTATTCTCCTTGTGAATTCCAAGAGGAGAAGGGAGATAAGTGACTTTAAACTAATGTGCTCGTACTAGAAATCCTTTATTACGGTATTTCATTTCAAGTCCCAAAACAATGAAAGCAAATTTATAATCCTCTTAACTCTGAGCAAGACACAAGGGGAAAGTACGGATTGCCTCCTTCTTCTCTAATTCTCTAAGACAAATTGTTTTTCTGCACATAAGTCCCTAGGAGAAATGACTCTTTTTCTATTTGCACTAGTTATGGTCTTTTATTTGTTCTTTTATCTCAGTGTAGTTCTTGAGACATTTGACTAATTTTAAAATATTATTTCCCGAGGAATCAGACTGTATTTTTTCTGCTTCATACAATCCCCCCCCAAAGCCTGTGCTCTTTGATCTTCTACCTAAGTTGACTAGATATTTATGATGTTTCTATTTTCTCGGTTCATCAGACGTGGTAGTTAGTAGTTTTAAATGTTAAGTAGTTTCTCCTATGTAACTGCAAGGGAGATTTGATGATATCAGGTTCATTGCAATATTTGTATAGCTGAGAGGGAGAGGGGAAAATGGGAGATGGGCAGTGAAGAGGGCCCTTGTTGGGATGAGCACTGAGTGTTGTATGTAAGCCGTGAATCACGGGAATCTACCCCCGACACCAAGGGCACACTGAATATACACTGTATGTTGGCTAAGTGGACAATAAATTATATTTAAAAAATAAAAATAAAAAAAAACTAAGTTACATTTTAAATTTGTATGAGAAAAAAATATTCGTAGAGCTGATGGCTCACAATAAGTGTATGTTCTCCTAAATCTGTATTATTCAATGGTAGTTTTGCCATAGTTAACAAACATTAATAGCAGACATCCAGTTACATTTGAACTTTAGGTAAACAACAGTATCTGTTTCCACATACATGCCATGTCTTTACAAATTCAGTGAAGGCTTTTATAATTTAAATGAAAACATTAGGAATATTGGCCTATATTACAACTGTACTAATCCAATTGAAACCTGAGTTGTGGTCAAAATGAATAACTTATTTAGTAACTGAAGCATTTTTTTGTTATATTTTACATATGTAAAATGACCTCAAATCAAGTAATTAAGCATATTTACAAACATATCTAATTTTAAACACCAGTATCTGCCTTAAACAACTTATCTAAACTTTTTAATATATTTTTTTATATTTATCTTATTTTTCTCCTAATTTTATACCAGTGAAACCAGATGCTTCAAGAGTTAAAAAGCACTGAGCATTGCCCAATGTCACATGTTTCTGTGCATATGGAGATCCTTCCCAATAATCCAATTAATAGATATAATATATTCTTTTTGATAATATGGGGGAAGATTTATAAGAATGTTAGAGAAACCTGTTAACATTTAATTTTCTATTCACTACCGTTATGTCAGTGAATGATAATCCATAAACTCAAAAACATTTGAGACTATTAGTTTCTATGAAATACTTTATAAGTATATACATTTTCTTGGAGAACATTATTGATAATTTCCCTTTACTAAAAAAAAAACTGACTCTAGTAATTTTCAGTTTACATATTTCCTTAAACTCATTATTCTCATGAATTATTTCATATTATTATGACTATAATTCTACCTGAAACTCCTAAAAATTCTTATGAAGAATTTCCTCAACAGGTTGATTTAATAAAATCATATCTTTTTTATTTACTTTGCACAAATTAATGACCACAAACAATTAAGTAAGCTAGTTAAAACCTGCGTGAATTATGAATTATGTTATTTTGGTTGGAATGAGTTAATTTTTGTATAAACTGTGAAGTTTAGATCCAGGTCCTGTGTTTTCTGCCTATGGATATCCAATTTGGCACCATTTGTTGAAAAGACTATCTTTCCTCCATTGAATTGCTTTTTCAACTAGGTCAAAACTCAGTTGTTCATACTTGTGTGGGGTCATTTCTAGGTTTTCCTTTGTATTCTATTTATCATTATGTCTATCCCTCCATCAATACCACATATTCTTTTTTCTAAATTTTTTAAATTAATTAATTTATTTTGAGACAGACAGAGAGGGTGCAAGTGGGGGAGGGGCAGAGAGAGAGGGAGAATCCCAAGCACAGCATGGGGCTTGAACTCACGAAACCATGAGATCATGACCTGAGCCGAAACCAAGAGCTGGACCCTCAACCCACTGAGCTTCCCAGGTGCTCCAATACCACATACTCTTGGTTAGTATACCTATATAATATGCCTTGAATTTGGGCAGTGTTTCTTCCCATTTTATTCTTTTCCAGAATGGTTTTTTGGCTCTTCTACTTTCTTTGTCTTTTCATGCAGATTTTAGAATAATCTTGTCTGTATCTACAAAAAAAATATTGCTGGTATTTTAATAAGAATTACCCAAAACCTGTATAGCAAGTTCAGGGGAATTAACATTTTTCTCATGGTGATTTCCAATTCATGGATATACCATGTCTCTCCTTTTACTTAGATTTTTGTAATCTAAATAAAAACATTTTGTAGTTTTCTGCATACAGGTCCCATACACATGTTTTGTTAGATTTACACCTAAGTATTTCATAGTAAGTGATTATAATGGTGTTGTATCTCAAATGCTGATTTCTACATGTTCACTACTAGAATATCAAAATAAAATTGATTTTGATATGCTGATCTTGTGTCCTGTGACCTAATTAAGTTCATTTACCACTTTCAGAACATTTGGGGATATTCTTTTTGGATCTTCTATGTAAAAAACCATGCTTTCTGCAAATAAAAGCAATTTTCTTCCTTCCTTTCTGATTTATATGACATCTATTTTTTCTTATTTTATTGTGCTGGATAGAATTTCCAGTACTATGTTAGTAAGCAGGTGAGAAATATTCAGCTAGATCTTTTTGGTGAGTTTTTTTTAATGAAATGCAAAGAATGAGGGTAGATGACTTGAGAGTATAGAAATCCTGCAAGACCGCTCTTGAACATGTGCAGGGTAATCTCCCTGAAAGGCCTGAAAAAGACTGGGGTGAGGGTTGGAGGAGGTGAGCAGCCATTGCTGACAGAAAGTCTTGAAGATTTGCCCAAAATCTTCTCCACTATGGAAAAAAATGTCTTAAGCTTCTGGGGGGAGGGTAGGAAATCTTGTTTTCCCTAGGACACAGAATAAGACCCATCAAAGCTAGGTAAAAGAAAAGTAAAATATTCTCTACTTCCGGGTGAGGGACAGGACAACGATCTGGGCTCGAATCATGAGAGGTTTCTTACGGCTGGAGGAGGGGCAACACTGTTGAGAAATGGGGCTTGCTTAAGACAGGTTGTACCAGGAAAATGGACAATACTCCCCAATATCAGGCTAGAATGCAGTAACATGTTACAGAAGTCTACTGACAAGAGGATGGGCAAGGTCACGTATAGCAAGGATCGGCATTCACAAAAAACCCACAGCAACAATGTCGTATAGATAATGGTGAAAGACTAAATACTTTCCACCTAAGATTGGGAACAAACCAAGACTACTTACTCCTACCACTTTTATTTACCATTGTATTAGTGGCCCTAACCACCTGCATTGGAAAGAGACAATGAAAACTGTCTTTATTTGCAGAAAATATGATCTTGTCTGTGGAAAATCCTAAAGAATCCACGCATGCACACACACACACACACACACACACGATACTACAACTAATAAGCAAGCTCAGCAAGGTCTCAGTACCAAGGCCAACATACACACATTAATAGTATATATAATACTAGCAATTAACAATTCAAAAAGGAAATGGAGAAATCAGTTCCACTCACGGTGTCATCAAAAAGAATAAAATGCTGGGGCGCCTGGGTGGCGCAGTCGGTTAAGCGTCCGACTTCAGCCAGGTCACGATCTCGCGGTCCGGGAGTTCGAGCCCCGCGTCGGGCTCTGGGCTGATGGCTCAGAGCCTGGAGCCTGTTTCCGATTCTGTGTCTCCCTCTCTCTCTGCCCCTCCCCCGTTCATGCTTTGTCTCTCTCTGTCCCAAAAATAAGTAAAAACGTTGAAAAAAAAAAATTAAAAAAAAAAAAAAAAAAAAAGAATAAAATGCTGAGAAATACGTTTAACAAAAAACATCCATGTCTTGTACACTAGAAATTAAAACTGCTGAAAGAAATCGACAGTGATGTAAATGAAAGAAAGAACATCTCATTAATCAGAAGAATCAATAATGTGAAGGTGGCAATACTCTTTAATAGGTTTGTAGATTCAACACAATCTCTATCAAAATCCCAGATGTCTTTTTTTCATAGATATGGACAAGCTCATTCAAAACTTCCTATGGCATTGGGGCGCCTGGCTGGCTCAGTCAGAAAAGCATGTGAGTCTTGCTCTCAGGGTTGTGAGTTTGAGCCCCCACGTTGGGTATAGAGATTACTTTAAAAAATAAATAAACTTTGAAAGTAAAATAAAAGGAAAAGACCTCTAAGAGCCAAAACAATATTTAAAAAGAAGAACAACATCTGAAAACTTACACTGACCAATTTTAAAACTTACTACAAAGCTACAGGGATCAACACAGGGTAGTACAGGGTAGCGATCAAGACAGGGTAGTGCAGTGATCAAGACATATATAAATCAGTGAAATAGGACTGATACATTTGATTATATTTATATAAAATGTCCAGAAATGACAAATCTATGAAGGAAAAATATCAAATTACTAGTTGTCTTGGGATAGAAGTAGGAACAGAAGTTGATTGCAAACAGACATGAGGCATCTTTTTGGGGTGGTGGAAATGTTCTAAAATTAACTTGTGCTGATATTTGTCAAACGTTGCAAATTTCCTAAAAATCTTGAAATTATACAGTATTAAAACGGCTGAATTTTATGATATGAAAATTATATCTAAATAAAACTGCTTCTGGGCCACCTGGCTGGCTGAGTCAGTAGAACACGTGACTCTTGATCTCAGGTTCATGCATTCCAGCCCCACCTTGGGCACAGAGTTTCCTTAAAAAACAAAAATTAAAAATAAGTAAATAAATATGGGGCATCCGGGTGACTCAGTTGGTTAAGCGTCCAACTTTGGCTGAGGTCATGATCTCATAGTTCGTGAGTTCGAGCCCCACGTCAGGCTCGCTGCTGTCAGCCTGTCAGCACAGAGCCCACCTCAGATCCTCTGTCCCCTCTCTCTCTCTGCCCCTCCCCTGCTTGTGCTCTCTCTCTGTCTCTCTCAAAATAAATAAATGAACTAACTAACTAAATAACTAACTAACTAACTAACTAAATAAATAAATAAAACTGGTTTTTCCACCAAATTATCTTATCAAAGACCATCATTCTGCACTGTATTTTCTTGGATTTACTAGATGATTAATACTGCCTAAACTATATATTGCAGTACCATAATCAGCAAATCACATGTACAATAGAACAGATCAACTTCAGACAGTGTTCAGCTTTCAAGGCCCCATGTTGTTTAGACTCGGGTTCTTCACCTCTATGCTAAAATTCTGGTCTTCACGTGGTCATTTCAGAGTCACGTGGCAGGCGATTCATAGAGTTTGCCTGTGGCCATCTCTTGAACTTTGGTTTATCTGAGACCTTGAGGCAAAAATGACAATTAATTGAAAGTAGTGGTTAATCATAGCCAATATGCAGGATTATTTCAGATAATCACATCCTGATATGTAGATAATTGGCTTCTAAAGAGGATATCAAGAAAGCATAATTAAATGTGTATTTTGGCTTTGAAATGTGATGACTTAATAGCTTGTTTTTCTCTCTTCCCAATTGCCAGAAGAAACTGAATCCTCAAAATTAAGACAGTCTGCATCATAGAACATTTACACGATTCAAGTGAGGTTAGCGGCAAATACACACCAAGCAGTCACCTGCCATGTAAGTCGTCTTTCAGTCTTCATAATTATAACTGTTGCTGTTGTGTCTAATTTTTATATTAAGTAGAGCTAATATCTTTGGTTTACAGAAAACTTACGGTTTCTAGAAGTTAAGTGACTTTTAAAATTTCCACAATAAAGGACTTGCCTATAGAATCTTTCTTTTTTATCACTTTATATCTCTATTGATTATTTTAAGTAACAAAAGAATTCCTTTTCACCATCTCAGACGGAACTAGCTAAGGATATGTAATAAAAGTTAGCAATTGCTCTCCTGGCTACACCAACCTTTGGTGCCTCACACCTTTTTTAGTAAGAAATAGTAATAATTGTGATGTATTTCCTAATTCTTCTTTTGCTCAAAGAAACTTAAAAATACATATACCTGTATGTATTCAAATATTCCACAGATAAACAAGATTTTTATTGTCCTTTTTTGTAAACTGAGAATGATATGTTACTTTGCAGAATTGGAGGTTTGTAATTTGATTAGTAGAAACAATTCATAAATCAAAAGTTATCACTGAAAATGGTTTTATTTTTATTTATTTTATATTTATTTTATTTTTAAGGATGGACCTAAGCATTGTAAAGCCCTTCAGTGATAATTTTTCATATATTAATTTTTGTAGGCACCCTGACAACCCTGTGATACAGAATTAACAACTACACTGTATGGTTTTTGTGTGGGAAGATTAAGCAAAATAATCATATAAAAGCATTAAGAAGGGGCGCCTGGGTGGCGCAGTCGGTTAAGCGTCCGACTTCAGCCAGGTCACGATCTCGCGGTCCGTGAGTTCGAGCCCCGCGTCGGGCTCTGGGCTGATGGCTCAGAGCCTGGAGCCTGTTTCCGACTCTGTGTCTCCCTCTCTCTCTGCCCCTCCCCCGTTCATGCTCTGTCTCTCTCTGTCCCAAAAATAAATAAATGTTGAAAAAAAAATTTTTTTAAAAAAAGCATTAAGTATATTGCTTGTCAGTTACAGAACAATGAAGCAAAGTTCCCTCTCATTTTTAACAGCATTGCATTTTCTCTTTACATTGTGTCTTATTGGAAGAGGAATGTTTGCTAATTTTAAATAGTAAATAATGTAAAGATACAACTGAAAATAAGATGATCTCCCATCAGTCCTTTTTATAAATTATATATTTAAATTATAATTATAAATTTCTCCAGTCCTTTTATAAACAATGTAAATCGTTCAGTGTATCTCCTCCATACTTCTCTGTATGCTCAAAAGAATCCCAATCTATGCATATATACGAACACATACAAACTCTAAAACACTGTTTTGGCGAATCTTTTTTTGTAGTGGGGATTATTGTATAAATGTATTTTTTTATTTTTCATCACACTACAAAAGCTAAGTACATCATACATGTCTAAGTCAGAGTGCTTTATGGATTAATGTTTGAAATCTTTGAATGTTACAAAATATAAGTTTTAACCCATGTGGGCTTAATTGAGGTCTGTGATTTAATTAAGTGTTTATGTATGTTTTCTGCCAAATATCAACTTTGTGTCACAGCTACCTCTCAAATAAGTTGCAATTACCAATTATTGAGACAGCAGCAGTTTGACTAAATTATTACAGCATATAGTCATGAGGATCCTGTTACTCAATATTTTCCTACTCTACTTATCCATTGCTTTTATGTCATATACCAATTGAGTTTTAGACTCAAAAAAGTCACCAAATTTACATTAGCTTATATTAGAACTTTTAATTCTAAAATGACTATGAGCTAATTAATGAAATATTAACAACCTTACAATAGTAAGTCTCTTCTTTCCATATATGTTTGTCACTATTTTCCAAACTTCTTTTTTTTTAATCTTTCTGTGAAATTTTTTTTTTTTGTTTCATCATAAATGTCTTTAAAAATAGCTGGTAAGTTCATCTCTTACAATTTTAGAGTATATCTCTCCATTTTGTTTTTTGTGGCTTTCCTTGTTTTTCTATTTTCATTACTGGCAGATTAATTTTGGTAATTGGAAAAGCTATTGGTTATTGTATAATTTCTGTCTGCCTATTTCCTTCCTGAACGAGCTATAAGTTATCAATTTTTCAGCACGAGTTGCTAGATTTCCCTAGCTGAATAATAATGGCTCTCTTTCATAGATGACAGTTCTTAAAAATCCTTCATACACATCATCACAAAAAATATGTGCCTTATGTTCTCCTTTCAACCAGTACTTTGGGATCATGCTTCATATGTGCCTCTTAGACCGTTGACACTCTTCAGTATTTTGTATTAGCTAGCGAATAGATTTATTCAAGTTATGCACATGCTACTAAGTTGTAAGTACAAACTCAATGTTTCTTTCTCTTTTTTTATGTGTATTTATCTTTGAGAGAGAGAAAGAGAGAGAGACAGAGCATGAGCAGGGGAGGGGCAGAGAAAGAGGGAGACACAGAATCTGAAGCAGGCTCCAGGCTCTGAGCTGTCAGCCCAGAGCCCGATGCGGGGCTCGAACTCATGAACTGTGAGATCATGACCTCAGCCGAAGACAGACGCTCAACCGACTGAGCCATCCATGTGCCCTTCCCATATCCATTTTAGCTGTGGATTCTCTTTGATGGTTCTTTTAATTTGTGTAGCTTTTTAGTACAGTTTAGTGTGTCAAATATTGTCCATCGGCCTTCTCTATTAGGTTTCTTGTATACATTTCCACTTGTTTTTTCTTGCATGTGGACTATAACAACACTATGCCCTATATCTAAAAACCAAAATCACTTTCAAATTATAATTTTACTATTTTTCAGTATATTCTCTTTCCATTTAAAATCTGTTGCATGTGTAAACACACATAGAAGACAGTATTTATATACACTCAGGACATATATGCATTTAAACTTATTCATTGGCATTTTTTCCACTTTTTTTCTTGTTGCAGATAGTTTCTTTTATGACTTGCTGTTTCCGAAAGGTTTTTTGCCAATACATAGGGAAGACTTTAATTGCATATACTTCCTTAAACACTATCTTACCAAATTATATTACTGATTTACTTGGGGTTAGATTTACTTGGGGTTTTTAGTGATTAATAATAATATTTATTTGTTTGGGGCATTGGGATATTAAAACCAAACTACAAACCGCATCATCATAATCAGACTATTTCATGAATAATCATATGAACTAGTTAAGCAACACTTTTATTTTAGGACAACCTAGTCCAACTTCACATCTCACAGATGGGAAAGTGAATTCTAAACAAGAAATCAAATATGATTATTACATGTGTATTTTTATGAAATTAAATGTTATGGTAATAAAACCATTTATGTTTCTGTTGTTACTTCTCAGATTCCAAAAAGGTGTTTACATATGGTGTGCCACTGAATTCTCTTGGCAATTCCGTGATATACAATTCCTAATATTTTTATAGCATAAGCTCTCTGCCAGATACATAAGTAAGCTTTAAGTGTTAATGATTATCATTGTTTTTTTTTTTTTCAACGTTTATTTATTTTTGGGACAGAGAGAGACAGAGCATTAGCGGGGGAGGGGCAGAGAGAGAGGGAGACACAGAATCGGAAACAGGCTCCAGGCTCTGAGCCATCAGCCCAGAGCCCGACGCGGGGCTCGAACTCCCGGACCGCGAGATCGTGACCTGGCTGAAGTCGGACGCTTAACCGACTGCGCCACCCAGGCGCCCCATCATTGTTATCATTATTTTTTCATGTTTGTAATACTATATCAAATAACTGGTCTATGGTACCATTGTTTTGTAATGTCCCGTAATAATTTTCTCAATAATATCGCAAATTCTTTTTCACCATTACTAGTAATACCAGGCAACACGACATAATGAAGACAAAAGTAATACCTTTTCCAGGCACCCTTCATTTCATATTTCTTCTTTAATCAATATTTAATTGTCTAGTTCATTTTATTTGAAATCTGCCACACGTAGAACGATACGTAATACTCCAAAATTGCATGTATTTAGGCATGTCTTTACAGAGAACCAAATATTGTGATAACATTTATGTTTCTCTTTCTCTTCAAAACCCGTCCGTAGAGTCTGGCCTTGACAGCTTCTGGAAACACAGGACCATACTATACACATTCTGCACTGTGTTTTCCACGGACATCCATACTTGTCCTTGAGATGGGCTGTTCAGCACTGCGCTTTCCGGTAATTACCTTGGAGTGCTTTTCCAAGGGAGTTTATAACATGTGGCTATGTCTACATCTTGATCCCACAGCTCATGGAAGACCTTGAAACAAAATAGCATTTTATCAAGTGGAATGAATCTCACGTAATACATCTTTTTTGTTAAACAACTAACTCACTGTGAACTCCAACTAGGTGAAAGTAATTGAGGTCTTTTTTTAAATTCAAATTTTAACATAGGCAGACGGAGTTTGAGTTTGTTATAAATTGCTACTATGTCTGTGGATGTTCATATCTGTTAAATACCTACCTTATGTGAGAGCAGTTGAACTCAATTCGGTTTATTGAATTTTGTCGATAACGAAGCCAATAGCTCAAGGTTTCATTACTGTAGCATTTTATTTTATTTCTTTTTTTGAGTCATTTCTATGCCCAACTTGGGCATAGAACTCATGACCTCAGAGATCAAGAGTCCCATGCTCTCCAACGGAGCCAGCCAGTTGCCCCAAGGTTTCGTTAGTGTAGCATTGTAATACCATTGAGGATCTGGTGTTTCAAATGCCTGATAGCTATACCCTCTTTCTTTAAAGATTTCATTAGATATTCCAACCATTTTTTAAATAAATTTTATTTTTTGAAGTTTATATATTTTGAGAGAGAGACAGACAGAGATGAAGAGAGAGAGAGAGAGAGAGAGAGAGAGAATGCAGGGAAGGGGCAGAAAGAGGGAGAGACAGAGAGAATCCCAAGCAGGTTTCACACTGCTAGTACAGAGCCTGACGTGAGGCTTGAACCCGTGAATCAGAAGATCATGACCTGAGCCGCAATTGAGAATCAGACGCTTAACCAACTGAGCCACCCAGGCGCCCCTCCACACATTTTCTTTTGGATGTTAACCTAAACATCTGCTTCCCATATTTATGAAAATGTCATAAATTTGGGCTTTTGTCTAGAGCTGAGCTAGACTCCTCCATGGCATGGCTGCGTCAGCTTTGATTTTCTTTGGCCAAGTAGCTTGCGGTGATCTTAAACTGACATATGTGTATGACCTACGTAGCACATACATGCTAGTCTCTCATGCAAGCACATGACCTACATAGCAGCAGCAGAGTCATAAGGAAATGGAAGGTCCTGATATAACTTCCCAACAGTCCTTGTGATCAATAGTCAACCTCGTCTCCTAGAGCTTTGGCCTTATGTCCCTTACAAAGACACCCACGGGGCTGACCAAAAACTCCATTCTTCTGGTTTGAATTGACCAATCCAGCCTTAGCCCAGAAACCCCCAAAGCACTCCATGGAGCCTAATAAAGATATGTGCCGTAGGTCCTGTCTCTCCCTCTGGCTATACTTTGCCTTCACTTCCCCGTGTGGTCCCTTGAGATGTGCTGGGTACTTCCTCCAGGACCTGTGGATAATGAACTTCTCTATTTCAATTTCTCTTGTGATCTGGCACCCTGAAGTCTAAATTAACAACCATTCATTTGACAAATCCACAACTTTTCATTCTGGAATGACTAAATTAATTAAGGAAAATGCAAGATCTTTCAAACCCGGAGTCGTCTCCTTTTCTGATCTGTGCAATTGGCCATTTTTAGCAAATTTATTTCTTTTCTACCCTTCAGTGAGATTTTCTTTTCTTACTCTTAAATATTTTAACAGTACCTAAGTCTAATCCTGGGAATTTTGACCATTTTGTTGTCGTTGTGATTGTCTTTATTTTTCTTATTTTATTGCCTTTTCCTATGGTCTTTTGTTTGCTCAGAAATGGAGACACTGATTTTAATACAAACATTTAGCAGTTTGCATCATTATTTTTTGAAATTATGTTTTGTTATTTATTTATTTATTTATTTTTAAAGTTATTTTTTTGTGCATCATTCTTGACATGTACTTCTTAGATATTGGATGTTTACTTCTATCGGGGACCAAATTCAGAGTGAGTTGATTGCCAACATATCAAGATAGTCTATAGGTAGATAATTCAGTTCTGAATAGAAAATAAATATGTGTTAGGAAAACTTTTTGTTAGGGAATTAAATGTTGGAATACTATAATTGCATCTATTTTAATATTGCTTGGTAGTTTACAAAAATATTTTCTCATATTATCTTGTTCAATGTTCACAACAATTTCATGAGGTACAATTAATAATTTCAAGGCCAGTTTTTTGAAGGATTTATGAGATCATCTACATGAAATTTTAAAGCACTCTACCTGTCAAGGATGTAAAAAATATAAAGATTAATTGCTTTTGTGTGTTTTAGTTATATAAGAGTAAAAATTATTGTTTTATTTTAATGGTAACAAAAGTTATATCTTCTGGACATTAACTATATTACATTTATTTTCATTTTTGACCTATACTGTATTGATTTTGATTAACATGTTAATACCTTTTCAATCCAAACAGTGAAATAAGGCGAAGATCCTTGGTGAAAAATTAATAATCTAACTTAAAAAAATGTTTTTTGACGTTTATTCATTTTTGAGAGACAAAGAGACACAGAGCATCATCAGGGGAGGGGGCAGAGAGAGAGGGAGACTCAGAATCCGAAGCAGGCTCCAGGCTCCAAACTGTCAGCACAGAGCCCAACATGGGGCTTGAACTCCTGAACGGTGAGATCATGACCTGAGCCAAACTCGAATGCTTAATCGACTGAGCCACCTAGGCGCCTCAATAATACAACTTTTAAACTAAATTTACTACATTGTTTTTATCATTCAACACTTTTCATGTTAAAAATAAAGCATATACCAATGTGTGTGAAAATGTATAGCTACTTTTTTTTCTTTTCATTTTTATGGATTTTAAAACTTTTAAAAAGTTTTTATTTTGATATAATTACACAGACAAGAAGTCACAAAAAATGTCTGGGAAGGTCCGGTGCCATCTTTCTCCAGCCTTCACCAGTCTTGCATTAAGTGTAATATTATATCAAAACTCTGCTTGTAATGATGTATCTGTGCAGTCGACATAGATACAGTATCACTGCTCGTTTTTTTATTTTTATTTTTTTAATGTTTTTTATTTATTTTTGAGACAGAGAGAGACAGAGCATGAACGGGGGAGGGTCAGAGAGAGGGAGACACAGAATCGGAAACAGGTTCCAGGCTCTGAGCCATCAGCCCAGAGCCCGACGCGGGGCTTGAACTCACGGACCGCGAGATCGTGACCCGAGCCGGAGCCGGACGCCCAACGGACTGAGCCACCCAGGCGCCCCTCACTGCTCGTTTTTAATGGGCGAAATACAGAGCAATAATATACACATTTTTCTGCATATCATTTTATGTCATAGACAAGCCGTATGCGCTTTTTTCTGGATTAACCTTTCGCAAAAAATAGGCTGCGAGCTATTTATGAGCGGTGACCTTATTTTGTAAAGGAATAAAAGAGGGTGCAAAGGAATAGAAGAGATTTCATTGCACGCAGGTATTTCCACTTTTTCATTATCACACCGCATTGTGTTTCAGTTTGCATATGTGTGTGTAAGTGTGTATGCATGTACGTGCACACTTTTATAAGGATGTGTACCAAAATTTGAGATGTATTGTGATAGTATAATGGCTTATGTTACCATGTTGCTTCTAATCTTCTAGAAGAACCTCCTTGTGGTGTCATGAACGTCCTCACTGACACCTCATGGCAATCCTGTGATGAAGAATTAATAATATTTTCTAAATCATAGGATTGTCGTGAGGATCACGTGAGATTTTCCATCTATTAATACTAACAAATTATCATTATTGTTCTCGTTATTTTTTTATCATTACTTATTTTTGACTTCATATTTTGAAACGATATTTTTAAGTTTTTCTTTTCCTTATTTTGAGAGAGATAGACAGAGTGCAAGCAGGGGAGGGGGCAGAGAGAGAGGGAGAATCTCAAGCAGACCCCGCATTGCCAGCGCAGAGCCTGATGCAGGGCTCGGACCCACAGGGCTCGGACCCACAAAATCGTGAGATCATGACCTGAGCAGAAACCAAGAGTCAGACGCTCAACCACCTGAGTCACCCAGGTGCCCCTGAAATAATTTGTGATTCCCAAGAAGTTGTAAAAATAGCACAAGGAGCATCCATATATCCTTCATTCGGCTTTTCCTTGTGATAACATCCTATATATCGTGGTCCATTATCAAAAGCAGGAAACTGACATTGGTAGAATACTATTCATTAGACTACAGACTATTCCGATTTCAATACCTTTTACATGTACTCATTTTTCTCTCTCTTCTCTTTCTCTATTGGTAAGTTCTAGGGAGTAGTAGCACATGTATGGATTTGTGTAACCACGGCCACAATTAAGATGCGTAACCGTGCCATCACCACAAAACAATTCCAACCGACGCCCCGTTACAGACACACTCTCTTTACCCACCTCCATCCATCCAACCTGGGCATCCGTTTTCTATCGCAACGCTTTTTAAGTTTACATAATGTTACACAAATGGAGTCATAAACATGTAATCTTCTGACGTTCTATTTTTTCACGCAGAGCAATAACCTTGAGCTCCATCTAACGTGTGTGTATCAGTTCATTTTTAATCCCGAGCAACACTCCATAGTATGAACGTACCTCAGTTGGCTTAACCGTTCACTCATTACGGACATCTGTGTTATTTCCACTTTTTTTTTAATCCCAGCTGTTATGAGCCTTCATGTATAACCCTTTTGCAGACAAATTTTTGTCACTCTAGGATAAACACTGAGGAGTACAATCCAGAGTCATGTGGTAAGTGTATGTTTAATTTTTAAATTATCTACCAAACTGTTTTCCAGAGCAGCTATACCATTTTACATTCCCTCCAGCAATATATGAGACATCATTTCTCTGCATCCTTATGAGCATTGGATATCATCACTGATTTTTTGTTGTATTTATTTATTTATTTATTATTTATTCATTCATTCATTCATTCATTCATTCATTCATTTCTATGTAATCTCTACACCCAGTGTGGGGCTCGAACTCATGACTCCGAGATGAGCCATGGCTCCAACTGAGCCAGCTAGGCACTCCTCATCACTGTTTTTTAATTCAGCTGTTCTAATAGTACGTCATGATATCTCATTGTAGTCTTAATTTGCATTTTCCTCATGGCTAACGATGTTGAGTATCTTTCCATCTGTTTATTTGCCAGCCATTAATTCTCTTTAATGAAGTGTCTACATGCTTCTGTCTGGATATTTTCTTCCAGTTTATTAATTTCCTTTTCTTCTGTTTCTGATCGGTTGTTAAAATCATCTATTAAGTTTGTGTTTTTAGTTCTAAAATTTCCATCTGATACTTTTTTATGTTTTAATTCTCTCCTGCATTATTTTCTCTTACAATATTAGACATAGTCATAAAAATTGTTTTAAGATTCATGTCTAGGGATACCCAGGTGGTACAGTTGGTTAAGTGTCCGACTTCAGCTCAGGTCATGATCTCACGGTTCGTAAGTTCGAGCCCAGAATTGGGCTCCATGATGACAATGTGGAGCCTGCTTGGAGTTCTCTCTCTCTCTCTCTCTCTCTCTCTCTCTCTCTGCCCCTCCTCCACTCTCTCTCTCTCTCTCAAAATAAATAAACCTTAAAAACAGATTCATGTCTACTGACTCCAGTATTTTGATATCCTGTCTGAGAAATATATATATTCAGCCAGGAAAGAAGAAAATCCTGCCATTTGTGACAACATGGAACTTTAGGACTTTATAAGTGAAACAAAACACAGAGAAGGAAAAACACTGCATGATCTCATGCACATGTGGAACCTAAATAAGTCAAACAAATTCATAAAAGCAAAGAATAGAATGGTGGTTGCCAGGAGGAAATGGGGAGACATTGGCCGAAAAGTACAGAGTTTTATTTATAAGATGAATGTATTCTGGAGATCTAATGTACAGTACAATGACTATAGGTTAATACTACTGTATCATATCCTTGAACTTTGCTGAGAATTAATCTTAATTGTTCTCACCTATGAAAAATGGTAACTGTGAAGTGATGGATATATTAATTAGATTGATTATGGTAATCATTTCACAATGTAAAACATTACATTGTGCACATTAACTATATACAATTTTTTAAATGTTTATTTATTTTGAGTAAGAGAGAGAGAACAGGTGAAGGGCCGAAGAGAGGGAGAGAGAGAATCCCAAGCAGACTCTGGGTTGTCAGCACAGAGCCCAATGTGGGGCTCGAACTCCTACACTGTGAGATCGTGATCTGAGCCCAAATGAAGAGTCAGATGCTTACCGATTGAGCCACCCAGGTGCCCCAAATACATATAATTGTTATTTTTCAATTATCTCTCAATGAAGCTGGAGAAAAGTAATGGTCCTAAGATATTTATTAAACATGTTTTTCTTCTTCTACACGTATTTATTTATTTATTTATATTTAATTATTTATTTATTTTAGGGTGTTTTTTTTTTTTAATGTTTTATTTTTGAGAAAGAGAGAGAAAGAGCACAAGCAGGGCAGGCCCAGAGAGAGAAGGGAACAGAGAATCCAAAACAGGCTCCGCTGACAGCAGAGAGCCCCATGCGGGGCTTGAACACCTGAGCCAAAGTCATATGCTTACTCCACTGAGCCACCCAGATGTCCCTGCACCTATTTATTTTACAAACATCTGGTGATTGGCTAGAGACATGGTACAAAATTCGGTCCAGAGAAATTATTAATGTCCCTCATCATGTTTGTGTATGCCTGCACATTATTATAGTTCTCTGTGGAGTCAAAAGAACTTTTTTATTTGTTGATGTGCTTCACAATGCAAGCCTCAAAATACTTTGTTCATTTTGTGCTGGATTTCGTCATGAAAAAAATATTTAAGAGGGCATAGTAAATTTGTAGATCACATGCTTGTTGTGACAATGAAGTGGGCACAATCCATATGAAATACTAAATATGGACTTTTCTTTGGGGTAATCAAATTTAGGCCAACTTTCTCAGGGAGAACAACTAACGTTGCCAACCAAAACCAGAGCTAAACTTGGAGGAGGTCATCAAGAGGACATAGCCTCTGATTGACCTAGTAACTGGCGAGGGTAACTGTCATCCCCCCCCAACCCCCTACCCCTCCACCCCCCACCCCCCCCACCCCCGCTTGTCCTAGAAATGTACACTCTGCCCGCTGTTCCCAGAGTGGTCATCCTGTTCAAGGGTGCAGCATGGAGAGCAATATGCTGTTGCAACCACCTGGACGGTAGATGGGACCGAACGCAGTTAAGGCTTTTATATCCACTTTTAGGATTCTGGCGGGTGATCCAGAGATCCTTCTCGCTGATGCCAAGATAAACCTTGTAGGTAAGTCCCCTTGCTGGTTAAACCTGCCACCTCCCAATGCGGAGCGGCCTGCCTTTTTCTTCGTCTCTCCCTGCCCTTCATGTCTAGGGCCCAGTTTGGGAACCAACAGCAACCCAGAGGTAAGCCTGGCGTTTGGGGCCGAATTTTTACTGAAAACATCATCATCCTCTACCTCTCCTTAGTTTCCCATCTGCTTCTCAGAAACGCAAAATGCCTTTGCGGTGCCATTAATTTTTTTGTGCTCTCTGCCTTTCTTACAAGTGTTTCACGGGCAGGTCTCAATTTTTAGTGGTTTGCTTGGATTTTTTGAGTGATATATATATATATTATAACACCTAAATATAATTGCTAAGCACCGTGCTTGATACATATTGATTAAGCTCAAAGGCTGGAGCCTGCTTCAGATTCTGTGTCTCTGTCTCTCTTTGCCCCCTACCCTGCTCATGCCCTGTATCTGTCTCTCTGTCTCAAAAATAAATAAACGTTAAAAAAAAAAAAAAAAACCAATAAAACTACACCGTATGAAGCATGTGCCGTACTTCCTCTGCTGTGAAAGATCCTCCCTCGGATATTTGTATTACTTTATCCTTAAGACCTGGTTTTTGCTGAAATCTCAACCTCACAATGACGGCAACCCTGACCACCCTATATAGTGTGACAACCCGTAGCCACATATCTTCCTCAATATTTTCATTTTCCACAAAAGTCTTTACATTCTAAAATATTATATAATTTTCTTAGTATTTATGCATATAGTTTATTACCTCTCTTCTTCAATGTAACATAAAGTCCATGGGGGTACAGATGTTTGAAAGTTTTGTTCTCTGTTATAACTCAATTCTAATGGTGTCAGACATACAGAAAGTACTCAATAAACGATTGTTAAATGAGTTAATTCATTTCAAGGTAAACTTTTTCATTTTACTTAATACTTTCCTTGAACTTTTTTTAAGTTTATTTATTAATTTTGAGAGAGAGAGAGAAAGAGAGCAGAGGAAGGACAGAGAGAGAGAGAGAGAGAGAGGGAGAGAGAGAGAATCCCAAGCAGGCACCGAGCTGTCATCAAGGAGCCTGTCACAGGGCTCTAACTCATGAAACACAAGATCATGACCTGAGCTGAAATCTGGAGTTGGATATTTAACTGGCTGAGCCGCCCAGGCACCCCTCTCTGAACTTTCCTTGATAAGTATTCTTTGTTGCCTGTTTTCATTTTCAATGGGTTCTTTTGCTCATTTTTTCAGTTGATTAGTACAACCATAAAAGGGAATCGTTATCTTCATCTTTCTTTGTTCTCCCTGTCTTTTTATGTGTCCAAAGCATTGTAAAATTAAAACCCAGGCCGACTCTCCACCACCATAATTAAAAGTTCTATGTATGTTAACTGGGGTCAATAGTGATGACCCCTCTTTCATTTCTGGTATTGGTATTTCGTATCCTTTCTCTTTCTTCTTGGTTTATGTGGAAGATATTTATCACTTTTATTGAACTTTTCAAAGGAGCAGTTTTTTATTTCTTTGATTTTCTTTATTGTTCGGCTCTTCGATTTATTGATTTTTATCCTACTTTTTATTACTTCCTTTCTTATGCTTGGTTTAGTTTTTTAATTTAATTTTTTCGTGTTTGCCTATTTTTGACAGAAAGAAGGAAAGCGTGAGCCATGGAGAGGCAGAGAGAGAGGGAGACAGAGGATCCAAGGAGGCTCCGCCCTGTCAGCACAGGGCCCAATGTGGGGCTTGAACTGACGACCCCGAACTGGGAGATCATGACCCGAGCCAAAGTCGGACACTTAACTGACTGAGCCACCCAGGCGCCCCGCTTGTTTTAGGAATGAATTGTTGTTCTTTCTCTAGTTTCCTGTAGTGAGAGGCTAGTTATAGATTACAGATCTTTCTTCTCTTCTACTATATGCATTCAGTGCTATAAACTTCCTTCTAAGGACTGCTTTCCCTGTATCTCACAAATTGTGATAGGTTGTATTTTCATATTCATAGGGTTGAAAATATTTTACAATTTCTTGAGACTTTTTCTTTGGCTTATATTTTATGTAGTAGTGTGTTGCTCAACTTCCAAACATTTGGAACTTTTCCAAGAACCATTCTGCTACTGATTTCTGGTTAAATTCTATTATCTGCTAACATAATTTGTATAATTTCTATTAAATTTGTTAAGGCGCACTTTATGGTCCAAGGGGTGATCTGTCTTGGTGAATGCCTTTGATTCGTTTAATTCGTTTATTCTGACGCGCTGTTATTAAGATACACACACATAAAGTATTTTTATGTCTCCCTGGAAAATGGCCCTTTTCATGATTATGTATGGACTCTCTTTATCCCTGATCAATTTTCTGGTTCCGAGGTCAGCATTGTCTAATGTGAAATTAATGTTGTTACTCCAGCTTCCTTTTGCTTAATGCTAGCATGCTGTATCTTTCTCCATGTATTTGCTTTTTAAAAAAAGTTTATTTGCATTTATTTTATGCAGAATGACTCCCAGGCCGTAAGTTTTTGTTTCTTCTGTTTCTTCTGGGATACCTTTTTCATCTGTGCAACTTCCTCTTCTGGCTTAGGAACAATCTGCTCGCTTTCAGTCAGGATCATCCCATCATGTCTGGGTTAATCCGACCAGGAGCCCTGTAAATTCTACGCCGCGTATTGGGGGCTTGGTTCACCCGGATGTGATCAATGACCAGAAAATCTACATCTGAACCCTTAAAATCACCATTACTGTCTGCATTTTTAATCATGTGCAGTAAAAAGGCAGCCCTCCTTTTGGGCCCCTGACCCTGTGTCCAGCCCCACGGTTTGGCCTGGGCGCACCTGCCAACCCCATCATCGTAGTGACGGAATGGCACACGTTGCTTTTGCAAAGTGACATCTTTCAGATATGTTGTGGTTTTTGGGGTATGCATACCGTTGACGGTCTAGGCAGTTTCACACGTGTTCTTAAAGTGAAGACTGATGGGATTCCTGGAGGTAAAATTCACAAATGTGCAGAGGCCTCCTGAAGACCGCAGCCTGCAAGAGTTTCTTGCTCTCACACTCATTTACACACCGCGTCCAATAATTTCTCAGTTAATATTTAAGTGTTCTTACCAGTTTATGCCTCTACTGGCTTCTGATCCCAGTAAAATGAGCTTCGTTGTTCTCTGTGTTCACCTTTCTGTCCAGATTTCAGGATACGGTTTGACCCTCAACTTCTATTCTCTGACGGTCCAAGGCAAGTCATTGGCTTTTAGTTTGTTCAGTATTTTCTTCTTGTATGTAGAGGAGTGATGACTTCCAAGCTCTTTACATGCTGGAGCTGAAATAGGAAGTTGTTCTGTTTTTCAGCTCATTAAATATGATATGCTTATGTTTGCTTAGGATTTTTATGTGAGTTTGTTCTCTGAGTTTCTGGCATCTCTTGTTTGCTGTAGGTAATTTTGGGAAATTCTTGACCATTGTTTCTTCAAAGATTTTTTTCTGTCCCTTTCTGCCTTTCTTCTGGGAGTTCAATTGTACATATGTAAGACTTTTTTTAATCTTGTACCACATCTGTTGGTACACTCTAGATATCTTAGCTCCTAAATAATTAATGATTGAGACCGAATGTCACTTTTGGAAGAGGGTAGAATTTTGAAGAGTAATTTGACAGATTTAAGCTTGAAAAAGAAATGATATCAGAATTGGTGGAAAACTGGAGAGAGGAGAGAGAGCACTCTTTAATAGGGGATACTGACTTGAGAAAAGTTATCAGCTTATAATTGTAAGGTATTTTTAGCAATCAGTGAATAGAGCAATCTGCACATGGTGTTCATTTTATTTTATTTTTTAAAATATTTATTTTTGAGAGAGAGAGAGAGAGAGAGAGAGACAGTGTGAGTGGGGAGAGGCAGAGATATGGAGACAGAATGTGAAGCAGGCTCCAGGCTCTGAGCTATCAGCACAGACCTGAGCTGAAGTTGGATGCTTAACCAACTGAGCCACCCAGGCACCCCTATGGTGTTCATTTTAGAAACCAATAAGGCATAACTCTTTTTGCTGACTTAATACCTACTTACCCTTCAAAACTTGGTTTAAATATCAGATCTTTTAGGAAGCATTTTCTGACCTTTCTGAAACAGATTTAGTCTGCCTGCTTTACATTTTCATAGAACTTTGCATTTAAAAAAAATTGAAAAAAATTTGTATTTTAGAGAGAGAGAGCATAAGCAAGGGAGAGGGGCAGGTGGAGGGAGAGAGAGAGAAAAAGAGTGAGGGAGAATCTCACGCAGGCTCCACACTCAGGGTGGAGCCAGACACAGGGCTCAATTCCATGATCCTGGGATCGCGAACCGAGCCGAAAAATCAAGAGTTGGACCCTCAACGGACTGAGCCACCCAGGCGCCCTGAACTTTGCATTTGTTTTTTTTTTTTTTTTAGTTTGTGTATGTATGTAATTTTTATTTTGTATTATAGTAGTAGCAGCTGACATTTGTTGAATGATTACTATATGCCAGGTATTATATTAAGTAATTAAGAATGATCTCATTTAAGTATACATTTAAAAGTTGTCTTTTACTTTAGACTGTATGTACCATAAAGTGAAATGACAAATATCATAACTTTTTGTTCACTATTGTATCCCTAGTGTCCACCACAGAGCCTGGCACATCATAGGTACTTAATATAGCTTTTTTGACTGATCAAGTAGTCAAAGATGTCATTGGTACCTTTATTGTTTAATCTTAGCTAATTAAGATATTTTTTCTTTCTAGGGGCACCTGGGTGGCTCAGTCAGTTAAGATTCCGACTCCGGCTGAGGTTATGATCTCATGGATTGTGGGTTCGAGCCCCGCGTCAGGCTCTGTGCTGACAGCTCAGGGCCTGGAGCCTGCTTCGGATTCTGTGTCTCCCTCTCTCTCTGTTCCTCTCCTGTTCGCACTCTTTCTTTCTCTCGATGTCTAAAAAATAAACATTCAAAAAAGTTTTTTAAAGATATTTTTCTTTCTAGTCCATTGGATTTACATGTTAATATTGCTAAATTACTATTTTGGTTAAAACTTTTTTTTTAAAGTTTATTTATTTTCAGAAAGAGAGAGAAAGAAAGAGAGGCAGAGAGAGAGAGGGAGCGTGCATGAGTTGGGGAGGGGCAGAGAGAGAGAGAGGGAGAGAGAATCCCAAGCAGGGTCCACACTGTCAGAGCAGAGCCCGACCTCACGACTTAGGGGCTGGAATCCAAGAACCGTGAGATCATGACCTGAGCTGAAATCAAGAGTCGGATGCCTCACTGAGCCACCCAGGTGCCCCTAGTTTGGTTAAAACTTAAGGCTAGTAACTTCGACAGCTTCTAGAATGCCCCTCTGGTACGGTGAATGATTTTAGAGTTCAAAGAGAGAGAAACAACCACTGACTAATTCACTCTGCTCTGTTGGGACCACATAATCACCTTGTGAAGTAGCTGCCACTTTTAAATGATTTGAATCTTCGATAGGTGATTTTATTTGGGATTTCAGAGTTTATTTAACCATGAGTTTCTTATGGAAAACTGATCTAAATGCATACTGCTGTCAAATTTATTTTTCTGCATTCTGCTCATATATGTATGTAGTTTCTACTCGGTAGAAATAATCTTAGTATAAAATAAAAAGATTCTAAACCCATTTAATAACCATGTGTAAGAAATAACTATATTTCTCCGATCTGTCAGCAAAATGTTAGTCTTTTTTTTTTCTTCCCAGTGACCTAGATACACCCAAAGCCTGTGAGAGTTACTCTGAATTTCTTTTGCAAAAATCAATACCGGTTTTCCCTTGCCTATTTCTATAGGGAATATTTTCTTTTTGCCTTCCATCCATCCACAGTAGAAACTTTCGCCAGAGATAAAGAATATGACAAGCTTTCCAGATTCATCTCCTAGCAAAGAAAGGGATTTTTCACACGGGTTCATTAAGATGAGATGTTCTATCCTGAGCGAAGTTCCAAGTTAGCACTTGCTGGCTGCTGTTCAAAATAGATAAAAATAGAATGATAGATTTCAATCATCTAGTATAACGTTTGCAAAGAAGACCGTTTCCTCGGTAATTGAATCATAATTTGTGTTCAGTTAGTTCCAAAAGACGAGCATAATAACCTGTGATACTTGTTTAGCCTTTTGTTAGTTTTAAAGGTTTTCACATCTAGCATCCCAGTTGATCCTCCTGTGAAAATGAAGGAAACCTGGTTGAAAATGGAGTCTGAAGCCCTGAAGGGGGAGCTCCTGAGCACGTACCTCTCCCTGCAGCCTGCATCCCCCGCGGGGGGAAGGAAGGTAAGAATTATCTTGACAAGGGAGGACACTTTTCACATAGGAATGCCGCCTCCTCCACGCTTGTTCTCCGATGAACTTTTGTTTGAGACAGACCTCCCCAATTTCCACCTAAAACCTAATCAAAGCTGACCTTCCCTTTGTCTCTTGGACTCTCCTATGTTTTGTCATAGTTCTCACGTCTCAAATTCCGATTCCCTTGCCCTTCCTGAATAAACTCCTTTTCCTGGTAAATAAGTGGCCGTTGAGTTTTTAAGGTTGACACAATGTTCATTACTTGACCCTTTCTCTTGTGCATTCTTCTACTCCAGAGCTTGGAGTGATAAATGCTTGGTTTTCTAGACTCCCCTGCAAGTGAGGCCGACCTTGTGACGCAGTTCGAGCCGGAGAGATGAAAGAAGGGGAAAGCTGAGAGGTGTTCTGAGAAATAGTTTTGATCACCGATGAAAAGAAAGGCAAATGCAGCCTCTTAGCGTCTTCCGCCTGGAACACGCAGGTGTTATGCCATCTTACAACCACAGGGTAATGCCGACAAGATGTCAAGTTAGAAGGAGCCCCGACGTCTGCATTCATTGTTGGGCGCCCGAGGCTCAGTTTGGCATTGTTGGTTGTGAGAGAAGAGAACTCCTTTTGGGGCCACTGCGATTTTGGCGTTCTGCCATGTGCTAATACATGCCCAGTTACTGGAGTTAATTCACCACCGCTAAATAGGTGAGGAAAATGATACTGAAAGGACATGCTCTTTAACACAGCAACAGTAGGGGGATGTTGCTTTGGTTTTGTGTGGATTTTGTTTTATGTACTTATTGAGTTTAGAGAAAGAGAGAGAGCAGGAGCAGGGGTGAGGAGCAGACGGACAGAGAGAATTGTAAGCAGGTTCCACGCTCAGTGCAGAGACTGACACGGGGCTTGATCCCATGACCCTGGGATCATGACCTGAGCAGAAATCAAGAGTTAGACATTCAACCAACCGAGCCACCCAGGGACCCCGAGTTTTGTGTAGTTTTTAATATATATGTATACATATGTATTTATATATATACCTTAAGGTGGGGGGTGCCTGGGTGGCTCAGTCTGTTAAGTGCCCGACTCTTCATTTCAATTCAGGTTTTAATCCCAGAGTTGTGGGATCGAGCCCTGAGTTGGGCTCTGTGCTGAGTATGGAGCCTGCTTGGGATTCTCTCTCTCCCTCTGTTTCTGCCCCTCCCCCCTCAAAATGAATAAACATTAAAAAAAAAAACCTTAAGGTTGGTAATCATTTCAGAAAACATGGGTACGCTCCCCCATATTTAGAATTCGTATACTCACCAGGAGAAGAAATACTACCTACGATTCCTAGCTTCATCAATAATGTGTCTATGGATTATTTGTGGTTTGGGCCATTAGGAAAAGTACTATCATGGGAATCCCTTTCAATGTCTTCCGGTGCATATATACATACACTTTTCTATGGTCCTTACTCAAGAGTGGGATTGCTGGGCTACAGATCACGTATGTCTTCAGTTTTACCAGCTATTTCTCAACTCTTTTCCAAAGTGGTTATATTAATTATGTACTCCTACCAACAGAGTATTAGAATTATATCCTCCTCACCAGTGGGTATTATCAGATTGTGAAAAGTTGCCAGTCTGCAATGTGGGTAATGATCTCGTATTGTGGTTTTGATTGATATTTTCCTGATTACGAATAAGGTTGAGCTCCATTGCATATGATGGTTGGACAGCTGGAATTTCTCTGTTTTGAAGGAACTACAAATCTTCTTTCCATCCTTCTGTAGAGGTGGGATCTGTCTTCTCATTGGTTTCTCATATTTTGATTCCTATTATTCATGGGATTTATGTTCTATAACTACCATCATGAACACCGAATTAGCAAATGCTGAACTATGCGCTCAGGAAGAATACAGGAGTAAGTTCCAGGGAGCCATTGGTCACATTTACATCAACGGAAACACCTTGTTTACCTTGTAAACCAGACAAACTCATCAATGTTGGAAATCTGCTCTTCCCATTACCCTTCTCCTGTATGACACTTAACAGATACTTTTTTCTTTTCTTTTCTTTTAAATATTTTATTTCAAGTAATCTCTATACCCAACATGGGGTTTGAACTTACAACCCCGATATCGAGAGTCACAGGCTCTACTGGACTGAGCCAGCCAGGTACCCCACTTAACAGATACCTTTAAAATTCTTCCGGGGGGGGGGACTGGGTAGCTCAGTGGGTGAAGCGTCCGACTTCGGCTCAGGTCATGGTCTCCCAGTTAGTGGGTTCAAGCCCCATGTCGGGCCCTGTGCTGACAGCTCAGAGCCTGGAGCCTGCTTCCGATTCTGGGTCTCCCTCTCCCTCTGCTCTTCCCCCACTGGCTCTCTGCCTCTCTCTCTCTCTCTCTCTCTCTCTCAAAAAGAAATCAACATTTAAAAAATATTGAGCTGGGAGAACTGGACAGCAACATGCAGAAGGTTGAAACTAGACCACTTTCTCACACCATTCACAAAAATAAACTCAAAATGGATAAAGGACCTGAATGTGAGACAGGAAACCATCAAAACCTTAGAGGAGAAAGCAGGAAAAGACCTCTCTGACCTCAGCCGTAGCAATCTCTTACTCGACACATCCCCAAAGGCAAGGGAATTAAAAGCAAAAGTGAATTACTGGGACCTTATGAAGATAAAAAGCTTCTGCACAGCAAAGGAAACAACCAACAAAACTAAAAGGCAACCAACGGAATGGGAAAAGATATTTGCAAATGACATATCAGACAAAGGGCTAGTATCCAAAATCTATAAAGAGCTCACCAAACTCCACACCCGAAAAACAAATAACCCAGTGAAGAAATGGGCAGAAAACATGAATAGACACTTCTCTAAAGAAGACATCCGGATGGCCAACAGGCACATGAAAAGATGCTCAATGTCGCTCCTTATCAGGGAAATACAAATCAAAACCACACTCAGGTATCACCTCACGCCAGTCAGAGTGGCCAAAATGAACAAATCAGGAGACTATAGATGCTGGCGAGGATGTGGAGAAACGGGAACCCTCTTGCACTGTTGGTGGGAATGCAAATTGGTGCAGCCGCTCTGGAAAGCAGTGTGGAGGTTCCTCAGAAAATTAAAAATAGACCTACCCTATGACCCAGCAATAGCACTGCTAGGAATTTATCCAAGGGATACAGGAGTACTGATGCATAGGGGCACTTGTACCCCAATGTTCATAGCAGCACTCTCAACAATAGCCAAATTATGGGAAGAGCCTAAATGTCCATCAACTGATGAATGGATAAAGAAATTGTGGTTTATATACACAATGGAATACTACGTGGCAATGAGAAAAAATGAAATATGGCCTTTTGTAGCAACGTGGATGGAACTGGAGAGTGTGATGCTAAGTGAAATAAGCCATACAGAGAAAGACAGATACCATATGGTTTCACTCTTATGTGGATCCTGAGAAACGTAACAGGAACCCATGGGGGAGGGGGAGGAAAAAAGGAAAAAAAAAAAAAAAAAAGAGGTTAGAGTGGGAGAGAGCCAAAGCATAAGAGACTGTTAAAAACTGAGAACAAACTGAGTGTTGATGGGGGGTGGGAGGGAGGAGAGGGTGGGTGATGGGTATTGAGGAGGGCACCTTTTGGGATGAGCACTGGGTGTTTTATGGAAACCAATTTGACAATAAATTTCATATATTATAAAAAAAAAAAAAAAAAAAAAAGAAAAATGTCAAGATCAAGACAGACAGGGAAAAACCAAGAAATGGTTTTGGTTTAAAGGAGACTATAGAGACATGACAAGTGAGTGCCATATATCACCTGGGACTTTCTTTTACTATGAAAAAACATATACTAATGGCCATTGGAAAAAACTGAATAAAGTCTGTAAATTAAGAAAATAAAAAAAAAATAAATAATTATGCCAAAAAATAAAAAAATAAAAAATATTGAAAATTCTTCCATAACCTCCTGATCTGCAGAAACTGCCTCACCTACAAGTTTAGCGATTTCCACACCGTATAGCCTTTTGAAATATGCAAGGCAAGCAGCCAACACTGCTCAAGAAGAGTTTAATGTTTCCCTGACCCCGGGCAATGTGAGTGTCAATTTCTTTGGCTTTCAGTGTCTCGACTGTCCGTTTCGCTTTCATTAACTTGTTATCATCTCCCAACTCCACAAAGTTAGCCACTTTTCCATCTCCTCCATAGCTTCATCACGCCTATAGCTGTTATTTTAGCACTTTCCAGAACTGCCTCATGCAAAGATTGACGAATTCCCTCTTCCTTTTTCTGGATATACCTGTGGAAGTGTATTAAACCGCGGGACATGAGGGGCACCTGGGTAGCTCAGTGGGTTAAGCGTCTGACTTCGGCTCAGGTCATGATCTCGCGGTTTATGAGTTCGAGCCCCACATCAGGCTCTGTGCTGACAGCTCAGAGCCTGGAACCTGCTTCAGGTTCTGTGTCTCCTCCTCTCTCTGCCCCTCCCATGCTCAGGCCCTGTCTCTCTCTGTCTCTCAATAATAAATAAACGTTAAAAGAAATTAAAAAAAACAAAAACAACCTCAGGACATGAGAGATTCCATTTTGAGGAAAGCTCCATTCCCCCCCCCCCCCCCCCCCCCCCCCCCGCCCCCCGGCCCCGCCAAAACAGATGGCTAATGAACTCTTGAGTTAGGCAAAAAACAAACTCCTGGCTGGGCCAGAAGCCTCAATTGTTTTATAAGCCATTGTAAAGTCTGGTTATGGACTTTCTGAAGACAGAATAGTTGACTAGTGTGTAACCCAAAGCAGCTTGGCCTGTTAGGACCAATTGACAATCTTTTTTTCTCTTTTATCCATCATGTAATTGCCTCCCTCCTTCCTCTTCTTCATAAAACCACCTGGCTTTTAGGACACTTCTCTGGTTACTGCTGGAATCTGTGCTCCCCAAACTGCAATGCTTTGAATAAATGCTTCTTTGCCTCTCATTGTTGCTCTTACTCCTAGGTTGACATGAAGTACCTCACAGCCTTCTCAGGAACACTAGACATCACTTCCACACTGCTGAAAGCCACATTAAAAGGCAAAATCATCAGCAAGCACAAAATCAAACATGTGGCACTCAACGGACCTTGAAAAGAACATTTGTTTACAGTATGGGAGCTCAGGCAAGAAGGCAGAGTAGCACCTTGTTCAGCCTCACCTGGCAGTGTATACACCGAGTGACTCAGATCTTCCCGTGATCACCAATGTCCGCAACGTACCCTAAGTATTGATTTGGGGATTATACATACATTGTCGTGAGCAGAGGATTTCGCAAACACAGAATCTGCGAATAATGAGGAGGGGCTGTGTCTATTCATATACAAGTATGCCTTGTTTTACTATGCTTTGCTTTATTGCACTTCAAGGGTAATCGCATTTTTTACAAATTGGTGGTTTGTGGCAATCCTGTTGAGAGTCTACGGGTGCCATTTTTCCAACAGCATTTGCTCACTTTGTGTCTCTGTGCCACATTTGGTAATTCGCACCGTATTTCAAACTTTTTCAGATTTTATATTTGTTATGGCGATCTGTGATCAGTGATTATCGTGGTGTCTATACGGGGTGTCTCTCCATAGGATGTGGGCTGGAAGCCAATGGGAGGGAGGTGAAATAATTCACCTGAGGCTGAACAAAGGGGGTACACGTTTACTGAATACACCACAAGAGAGCTGTGGGCAGGAGAGCAGAGAGAGGCTGTCTGCAAAGAGGCAGTGGCTGGGAGCTGTTTTTTTTCTTTAATGTTTATTTTTTAGAGACAAACAGACAGACAGACAGAATCCAAAGCAGGCTCGAGGCTCTGAGCTGTCAGCATAAAGCCCTACTTGGGGCTTGAACTCAGGAGCAGTGAGATCATGACCTGAGCTGAAGTCGGACGCTTAACTGACTGAGCCACCCAGGTGCCCCTAATTTTTATAATTTTTAAAAAGATTTTATTTTTAAGTAATCTCTATGCCCAATGTGGGGCTTGAACCTACAACCCCAAGATCAAGAGTTGCATGCTCCACCGACTGAGCCAGCCAGGTGCCCCAACATTTTTTAGTAACAAAGCATTTTTAAATTAATGTATGTACTTTTTTTAGACACAATGTTTATCACACACTTAATAGACTACAGTATAGTGTAAACAAAATGTTTTAAAAGGTTATTTATTTATATTTATGTAATCTCTACACTCAACGTGGGGCTCGAACTCACGACTCCCAGATGAAGAGTCAGATGCTCTTGGGGTGCCTGGGTGGCTCAGTCTGTCAAGTGTCCGACTTCCGCTCAGGTCATGATCTCCCAGTTAGTGGGTTCAAGCCCCGTGTCGGGCCCTGTGCTGACAGCTTGGAGCCTAGAGTCTGCCTCAGATTCTGCGTGTCCCTCTCTCTCTCCCCCTCCGCCAGTCACGCTCTGTCTCTCGCTCTCCTTCAAAAATAAACGTACATTTAAAAACTTAAAAAAAAAAAGTCAAACGCTCTTCCGACTGGTCCAGCCCGATGCCCCCAAACATAACTTTTTTCAGGTTTTTTTTTTTTTAAGTTTATTTACTTATTTTGAAAGAGAAAGAGAGCAGGAGAGGGCCAGATAGAGGAGAGAGAGAGCCCAAGCAGGTTCTGCACTGTGAGCATGGAACCTGAAGAGGGGCTTGATCTCACAAGGGGTGAGATCATGGCCTGAGGGGAAACCAAGAATAGGGCCATCCAGTCCCCTCCTCAACCTTAACTTTTCTATGCATCAGGAAACCAAAAAATTCTCTTGACCCACTTGATGGTGATACTTGCTTTGTTGTGGTAGTCTGGAACGGAGCCCACGGTATCTCCAAGGTATGTTTGTGTGTGTGTGTGTGTGTGTGTGTGTGTGAAAAAGTCAGGGTTAAATTTTTTCCCTGTGGTTACCAATCGTCTCATCACGTTTAGTAAAAACTTAACCTTTCCCCCACTCTGCAGTGCTACTTTTGTCATAAATCAACTGTCCATTTATGCAAGGCTCTATGTGATACTGTGAATTTTAATGAATATATTTTGATCCCGCTTCTGGCTCACAGCTCCTCAAACCCTAGGAATTTCCGACGCGCGGAGCGGCAGAAAGGTGTCTTGTTATGTTAATGAGGTCTCTTTTAGAAAGGCCCCCGGGTAGCCTGAAGGCGGGGGCTGGTTGCCAGGGGAACCAACCACGCGACGGGAGGGTGGGAACTTTGGGAACCGCCCCCTGACTCGGGGGAGAGGCGGGGGCTGGAGGCCGGATCAGCCAATGGGCAATGACGCCTCTGTAACCAAGCCTGCGTAAAACCCGACAGGAGGGCTTGGTGACCACGTGGAGCGGCGGGGAGAGTGGCGGCCTGGCGAGGGCAGGGAAACTGCGGGAAGCTGCCCGCCCGCCCTGCACCCCTCCTCCTCGGTAACGCGCCCGCCTGGCCGTGTTCCCGAGTCCCAGCCTTTCTGACTCACCCCGCGATCTGGTAAGGAAGCCGGTTCTCTAAGTTCTGTGAGCCGCTCCGGCATCTTACTCGGACCCAAGGAGGGCGCTGTGGGAACCTTTGCCGCGGCTAAGTCCCAAGCACCCGGGCTCGCAGCTGGGTCTCGAGTCGGGGTGGGGGTGGGGCCGTCCTGTAAACGGAGCCCTTCACCCTGACCGTCGGAGCTCTCTCCGGGCAGACAGTATCAGAATTGGGTTCAATTGTAGGACTCCCAGCTGGTGTCCCGAGAATTACTGGTTGGTGTAGGAACTATCCCCCCCCACCGCCACATTGCAAATTGGTGACCTGAACCCTTATACTCCATTTCTACCTTGTCTGTTCTGTTCTGTCCTACTATCCCTTACACCAATATCACACTGCCTTAATTACTATAATTTTATAATTATTTTTGATAGCTGGTAGGCCAAGTCCTTACATTTTGTCTTTTTGAAAAGTGCCTCAATTATTTTTGCCATATGTTTCTATACACATTGTATTCTTTTTTTTTTTAAGTTTATTTATTTATTTTGAGAGAAAACAAGCAGGGGAGGGCAGAGAGAGAGAGGGGGACAGGATCTGAAGCGAGCCGGCTCCCTGCTGACAGCAGAGAGCCCGATGTGGGGCTTGAACCCACGAACCGTCAGATCGTGACCTGAGCCGAAGTCGTGAGGCTTAACCTACTGAACCACCCAGGCGCCCCTTCTAGATACATTTTAGAATCATTTTGTCAATTGCCACAAAAATATGTGCAGATATATTGATTAGGTTTGCACTGGATTCATTGATCTTGGGGTTAATTGACATTTTACGAATATTGTTTCCTAAACCATAAATATGGTATATTTAACGTTGATATAAGTCTTTAATTTCTCTCAATTTCTCACAGAGGCCTTCACATCTTTTGTTGTGTTTAATTTTAGATAATATATGTACATAGATAGGTAGATATTATATATATTATTTTACTTTTGATATTATTAAGCTCTATGCCCATCCTGGGGCTTGAACTCACAACCTCAACAACAGGAGTCTTATACTTCACCGGCACAGCCAGACTGGCTCTCATAATTGATATTTTTATGGCTCTGTAGATGTTGTCTTTTTAAATATCATTTTTGTTGATGGTATATATAAATTCCATTCCCTTTTATGTTTTTATTATGGAGAACTTGCTAAACTCATTCGAATAACTTATCTCTATATTATTTATACCTTATATGCATAATCATAGAATATATGTATAATGGCATCTTTTCCCTGCTTTCTAATGAATACAACTTTACCATACTGGCTGGACCTCAGCACAGATGTTAAATGGAAGTGGTGGCAGCGGACATCTTTGTGTTGTTCCAGATTTCACTGGAAATTTCTCAGTGTGTCACCGTAAAGCATTTTTTGTAGCTTTCAGTTTTCAAGCAAAGGAAGTTCTCTTATATGTATTTAGCTAAGTTTTTGTGTTATGGATGTGCTATTAATGTAATCAAATGATTCTCTTCCATGTATTTGAACGATCATTTGATTTTCCTTTTTTAATATGGTAACGCAGTACATTACATTAACTAAAATTTTAAAGTGAAACAAACCAACATTTTTGAACTAACTCCACAATCTAATGATGTATCGTCCTTTTTTGGTGTTGCTGATATTTCGTGAGGATTTTCACAAGTATACTTTTGAATGAGATGCACATGTAATTTTCCTTCCTTTCCTGATAAATTTCCTTTCCTTTCCTTTATTAAGAGTCTGTTAACAAGGTGTTCGACTCATGGAATGAGTTGTAAATTGTATCTTCTTATTCCATTATTGGGAATAATAGTTTGTGTAATGCGGGAATTGAATTACTGTTTTCTTGAAGTTCTTGGACCTGCAGCTTTCAATGCAGGAAGATTGTTATTACTAATGCAAATTGTTTAATTGTTACAGAACTGTTTTGGGCAAATTATATTTTTCTAGGAATCTATAAGCTGTATCTAAATATTGAATGTATTGGCATAAAGTCGTTCATGATATTGTCTTAGTTTATTGTCTGAGGGATCTGTGACAGTGTTCTGTTGTTCATTCTCACTGTTCTGTGGCAGAGATTTAGTGAACTTTTAGAAGAAACATGAATTTTGGAACAATTTTAGTTACTGAAAAATTGCAAAGATAGTACACAGAGTCCTTGTATACCCTTCATGCAATTTCCCTTATTATTAACATAAGTGTCATACATTTGGTAAAAATTAGGCACCGATATTTGATACACTATTATTAACTGAAGTCCATACTTTACCCAGATTTTCTTACTTTTCACATAGTGTCCTTTTTCTGTTCCAGGATCCCATGTTACATTTAGTTGCCATATGTACTGGGCCTCCTCTAGGCAGTGACAATTTTTCAGACTTCCTTGGCAGTTTTGGTGTCAACGTTTTAAGGAGTATCGGTCAGCTATTTTATAGAACATCCTCAAATTGGGATTTGTCTGAGCTTTCCTTGTATCCAATACATGATTTGTCTATTTCTTTCTTATATTTTTATCAGTTTTTTCCCCACGTATTTTGACACTCTTGTTTGCAATATACACTTGTAGGATCATTATGTCTTTTTAAAGAATTTAACTCTTCCATTATAAAACGTCCCTTGTGATGATTAATTTTAAGTGTCAACTTGGCTAGGCCACAGTACCCAGGTATTTGGTCAAACATCGGTCTAAATGTCCTTGTGAAGGTGTTTTTTAGGTAAGATTAGCATTTAAACCAGCAGATTATCTTCCATCATGTGGGTGGACCTTATTCAACTAGTTGAAGACCTTGGGGAAAATAAGAGCTGTCCCCTGTGATGATTAATTTTATGTGTCAACTTGACTGGGTTGAGGTATAGCCAGATACTTCGTAAAATATTATTTCTGGGTGTGTCTGTGAAGATATTTCTGGAAAAGATTACCCTTTGAATTGGTGGACTGAGCTAAGAAGAGCTCCATTGTCTAATCCGTTGAGGGCTTTCATAGAACAAAAAGGTAGAGAAAGGGCAGATTTGTTGCTCCCTTTGTTTAATTTGAGGCGTCCGTCCTTTCCTGCTCTTAAATATTGGTGCTTTCAGTTCCCAGGATTTTGGACTTGGACTTACACCATTGGCTCCTCTGGTTCTCAGGCATTTGGACTTGGATTGAATTGTACTACCAGCTTCCCTGGTTGTCCAGCTTTCAGGTGGCAGATCAAGGGGTTCTGGGCCTCCATAACCACAGAAACATATTCCTATAATAAATTTCTTCTATCTATCTATCCATCTGTCCATCCATCCATCCATCCATCCATCCTATTCTGCTGGTTCTATTTATACTGAGGGTGGCTCTAGAGGAACAGAATTTTAAGGATGATTTTTCTGAATTGGTTCTGTTGTTTATGGAGTTGATCCTCTAATCTTAATAGATTGAAAGACACTCACCTCTTTCCAGTGGTAAAGAAAGCACTGATACTCCATGGCGTGAATTTTTTACAGAGATAAGCAAAATATCTGCATTGACTGCTACTCATTAGCCACTTACGAAAAGCATCTTGTCAGGACGCCTGGGTGGCTCAGTCAGTTAAGCTTCCACTCTTGATTTCGGCTCAGGTCCTTATCTCACGGTTCGGTTCCTGAGTTCAGCCCCCACATGGGGCTCACCAGTGACAGTGCGGAGCCTGCTTGGAATTCTCTTCCTCTCCCTCTCTCTCCGTCCCTACCCGCTCACGCTGTCTCTCTTAAAAATAAAAGCATCTGGTCTCTTAGCTTCTAGGTGTTCTCACCAGTTTATGGCTTCAGCGGCTTCTGCAGGTTAGCAGTTCTTTGTTACGATTCACCGTACTTGCGGGTCTTTATAAATTTTGGGGTGTAGGTTTGCCCTGATACCTGGTTTCTGAAGGATCTAAGCAAAGTTGTCGATTTTCAATTTGTTCAACTTTTCTCTAAGAATGGAAATGGCAACTTTGAAGTCCTTTCCATGTCAGTGCTGAAATCAGAAATCTGATAATTTTATTATTTATGTCTAAGGACATAAATTGTTATTTATGTATTTGTTATTCTGTATTTGCTATTTTCTTTTAAATGTTCATTTCTGAGAGAGAGAGAGAGAGAGCGAGCAGGGGAGGGGCAGAGAAAGGCCGGGCGGTGGGTAACAGAGGATCCCAAGCGGACTCTGTGCTGACAGAGCCCGATGTGGGGCTGGAACTCACGAACCATGAGATCATGACCTGAGCCGAAGTTGGATGCTCTACCGACTGAGCCACCCAGGCGCCCCAATTTGGTATTTTTTAAAAATGATTTTAAATAATCTCTACAGTCAATGTGGGGCTCGAACCTACAACCCCAAGATCAAGAGACACATGCCACTGACCCAGCCAGGTGCCCCTGTTTGTTAGTAATTTGGCTTTCATCTTTAATAATGTCTTCCTTTTATATTTTGGGGGTTTATTTTTCCATTTCTTTTCTAAACTTATTGAAGTAGATGATTGGTGCATTAATTTTCATGCTTTGGTCTCTTATAACATATGCATTTAAGGAATAAATTTCCTGCTAAGCATGACTTTATCTTCATCCCACATATTTAGATATGGTATTTGTATTAATTTATACTTCAAGATAGTTCTAATTTCTATTGAGACTTTCTTGTTTACGCAAAGATTTTTAAAGTGTTTTTTTTAAGTTTCTAAAGACATGAGAATTTTCATTTTACATTTTTGAAATTGATGTCTGACATAACTTTGTGATCACACAGAATGTTCCATAACTGAAATCATTTGATTTCTACTGAGGCTAGCTTTGTGGCCAAAGATATAGTCCATGTTTACAAATGTTCACTGTGTGGTTATTAGAATTTGTATTCTTCAATAATTATGCAGTAGTTACAATGTTAGAACTGTTAATGGTTTAATTCTAATTTTCAGTATCTTTCCTAATATTTTTGTCTGCTTGGCTAATCCATTACCGAGACCACTGTGCTACGTTTGCGGATACTTCAATTTCTCATTATAATTGTACCAATTAACCTTTTATATATTCTGGGTACACTCTTAGCACAAACAAAATGACAGACATCTGTCATATATTCCTGATGGATTAAGCCTTTTATCCTTATGAAGTTAAGGTCTTTATCTCTATTAATTCATGTTGCTGTAAATTTTACTTTATCTCATATCAGTATAGCTATGCCAGATGCAATTGCAAAGGTACTTATGTGCTGTATCTCCTTGGAATCCAGGCCACATAGGGAGAGGAGCGCAGGAAGAGAATGATGGCGGTGATGACCGGCACAGAGCTGGTGGATGCCGGACTGGAAGTGAGAGGTGATTACATTTCTGTCATTTTGGTACCTTTGCTCTACCCTGTGATCAGAGTACAGATGTTCAGTGGGATTAATGGGTTCAAGTGAGAAGTCTTCAGTGAGAATATCCTAATTTTTATTCGCTCAACGAATACTTACTGAGTGCCTACATTGTACCTATCTCTACCTGCAGAGAGAGCGTGCACACTGGCACATGGAACACGCCAGGAATGAACAAGGGAAATATGCTTTGAGTATTTCTATCCTACACTTCTGTTGCAAGGAAATTAAGGCATAGAGCGGTTAGATGACATGCCCAAAGTCAGACTCCTAAAAAGTAGTAGATCCAGGATTTTACACAGAACCCATCTGGCTCCACTTTTCCTCCTCAAGGATACTGCCTCCTAATGTCATGAGAAACAAATAAGCCTAGATAGCTATGGGAGTTTGGAGGAGGAATTGATGGACCCTTTCCCAGGGGTCAAAGGAGATCTTGGTTGGCGGAGTGGGCTCTGACTGGCAAGGGGTGAGAGGGGTGGGGGGGTGCGAAGGCCGTTACAGGTGGAAAAAGGGGTGAGGGGTGCGGGGGTGCGAAGGCCGTTACAGGTGGAAAAAGGGGTGAGATGGGTGGGGGGGTGCCAAGGCCGTTACAGGTGGAGAAAGGGGTGAGAGGGGTGCGGGGGTGCAAGGCCGTTACAGGTGGAGAAAGGGGTGAGATGGGTGTGGGGGTGCGAAGGCCGTTACAGGTGGAAAAAGCGGCGTGAGCAGCGGCGGTGAGCCGTGACCGCGTGCGAGGTCTCCGGGAAAGGCCGTGGCTCCTGTGCCCGGAGCCCAGGTTGGGTGGGGTGTAGGGGGGTGGTGAGAAATAGCCCGGGAGGAGCTTGGAGCTCCCGTGCTGAGCCCCTTCCCGTGGGGGTTGGGAAGTGGGGACCGGGGATTTGGGATTTGTTCTGTCTCTGTGCCGACTGGGGGCGAGGCCAGAGCGCGAGTGGTGCGAGCCCGATAGGAGACTGTAGCAACGCGAATGGAAAGGCTGATGAGATTCCGAGGATGGCTTTCTGGCAGAGGTGGCCGAACCTCACGACCGGTCAGATCCGGGGCCGAGAGACGGAGGCGTTCCGGTGCCTTCGAGGCTCCGGTTTTGGTGAAGAGCCTGCTCCTTCAGCCGCGCTCAGCTCGCCCAGAGTCTCCTGAGCGCCTCTGTGCCTGGCACCAGGTGACAGAGAGGCTGGCCGTGGTTTTTAATTTTTAAATTCGTTATTGAGCCGTGACTGATGGGTAACCTACTAGCTTCAGGTGCAAGACGAGATTCACCATTTGCATATATTGCAAACAGACGATCACCGCGGTAAGTCTGGTTAACCTCTGTCAGCACACGTACTCACACGTTGTTTTTTCTTGTGATGAGCACCTTCAAGATTTACTGTCTTAGCACCTTCAAATATATGATACGGTGTCGTTAACTGTAGTCGCCGTGCTGAACGTGACATCCCCGTGACTTACTTATTTATAACTGGAAGCGTGTACCTTTTGACCCCCTTCCCCACCGTAGCCAGCCGCCAATTGGTTATCTGTATCTGGGAGTTCCTTTTTTTGGTGAAGATTTCACATGCAAGTGAGACCATGTGGTATTTGTCCGGCTCTGTCTGACTTGTTCACTTAGTGTGACGCCCTCAAGGTCACCCGTGTTGATGCAGGTGGCAAGATTTCATCCTTTCTGATGGCTCGGTAATCTCCCTTTTTGTTTTTTTTTAAATCCATTCATCTGTGGGTGGACGCGTGGGTGGTTTCCACATCTTGGCTGTCGTGAACGATGCTGCAGCGAACGTGGGGGTGCGTGGATATGTTTCTGAGTTGGCGTTCTCCTCCCCTCGGATCAACACCCAGCGGTGGCATTGCTGGGTCGTGTGGTTCTACGTGAGACCTTGTGACGAGCCTCCATGCTGATTTCCGCAGCGGCTGCGGCAGTTTGCGTTCCCCCCAGCATCGCACCAGAGTGTCTGGCCCCACACACAGCTTTATACTCTGGGGTTGTAAGCTGGTTGGTTAGAATCAAAATGTGATTAAATTTTTTTTTTAAGAGGTGTGAGGTGATATCTCATTGTAGTTTTGCTTTGCATTTCCCTGATGATGAGTGATGATGAGTGAACATGCTTTCATGAGCCCATAGGCCATCTGGATGTCTTTGGAGAAATGTCTGTTCATGTCTTCCGCCCATTTTTTAAAGTGTTTATTTTTGAGAGAGAGAGCAAGAGAGAGCGAGCAGTGGAGGGGCAGAGAGAGAGGGAGACAGAGGATCCAAAGCAGGCTCTGCACTGAGAGCAGAGAGCCCGAGGCGGGGCTCAAACTCACGACTGGCAAGATTATGACCTGGGCCGAAGTCCGAGCATAACCAACTGAGCCATGCAGGCATCCCTGCCTATTTTTTGATTGAATTGTTTTTTTGGGTTTTGAGTTGTATAAGTTCTTTATAGATTTTGGATATTAACCCTTTATCATATATGTCATTTGCAAATATCTTCTCCCACTCTAGATTGCATTTTAGTTTGTTGATTTTTTCCTTCCCTGTGCAGAAGCTTTTTATATTGATATAGTCCCAATAGTTTATTTTTGCTTTCGTTTCCCTTGCCTCAGGAAAAATGTTTCTGTGGCCGATGTCAGAGAAATTACTGCCTGTGCTCTCTTCCTGGATGTTATAGTTTCAGGTTTCACATGTAGGTCTTTCATCAATCTTGAATTTATTTTTGTGTACGGTGTAAGAAAGTGGTCCAGTTTCATTCTTTTGCATGTTGCTGTCCACTTTTCCCAACACCATTCATTGAAGAGACTCTTTTTCCCATTTGATAGTCTTTCCTGCTTTGTCGAAGATTAATTGACTATATAATTGTGGCTTTATTTCTGGGTTTTCTGTTCTGTTCTATTGATTTCCATGTCTGTTTTTTGTGCCAGTGCCGTACTGTTTTAATTACTACAGCTTGGTAATATCACTTGAAGTCTGAGATGGTGATACTTCCAGCTTTGCTTTTCTTTACAAAATTGCTTTCGCTAAAAGCGGGAGGCATCACAATCCCAGACTTTAGCCTCTACTACAAAGCTGTAATCATCAAGATGGCATGGTATCAGCACAAAAACAGACACATAGACCAATGGAATAGAATAGAAACCCCAGAACTAGACCCACAAAAGTATGGCCAACTAATCTTTGACAAAGCAGGAAAGAATATCCAATGGAAAAAAGTCTCTTTAACAAATGGTGCTGGGAGAACTGGAACGTGCAGATGAAACTAGACCACTTTCTTACACCATTCACAAAAATAAACTCAAAATGGATAAAGGACCTGAATGTGAGACAGGAAACCATCAAAACCCTAGAGGAGAAAGCAGGAAAAAAACCTCTCTGACCTCAGCCGCAGCAATTTCTTACTTGACACATCCCCAAAGGCAAGGGAATGAAAAGCAAAAATGAACTATTGGGGCCTCATGAAGATAAAAAGCTTCTGCACTGCAAAGGAAACAATCAACAAAACAAAAAGGCAACCGACGGAATGGGAAAAGATTTTTGCAAATGACATATCGGACAAAGGGCTGGTATCCAAAATCTAAAAAGAGCTCACCAAACTCCACACCTGAAAAACAAATAATCCAGTGAAGAAATGGGCAGAAAACATGAATAGACACTTCTCTAAAGAAGACATCCGGATGGCCAACAGGCACATGAGAAGATGCTCAACGTCACTCCTCATCAGGCAAATACAGATCAAAACCACACTCAGATATCACCTCACACCAGCCAGAGTGGCTAAAATGAAGAAATCAGGAGACTAGATGCTGGAGAGGATGTGGAGAAACGGGAACCCTCTTGCACTGTTGGTGGGAATGCAGACTGTTGCAGCCGCTCTGGAAAACAGTGTGGAGGTTCCTCAAAAAATTAAAAATAGATCTACCCTATGACTCAGCAATAGCACTGCTAGGAATTTACCCAAGGGATCCAGGAGTGCTGATGCATACGGGCACTTGTACCCCAATGTTTATAGCAGCACTCTCAACAATAGCCAAATTGTGGAAAGAGCCTAAGTGTCCATCAACTGATGAATGGATAAAGAAATTGTGGTTTATATACACAATGGAATACTACTTGGCAATGAGAAAGAAGGAAATTTGGCCTTTTGTAGCAATGTGGATGGAACTGGAGAGTGTTATGCTAAGTGAAATAAGTCATACAGAGAAAGACAGATACTATATGTTTTCACTCTTATGTGGATCCTGAGAAACTTAACAGAAGACCATGGGGGAGGGGAAGGGAAAAAAAAAGTTAGAGAGGGAGGGAGCCAAACCATAAGAGACTCTTAAAAACTGAGAATAAACTAAGGGTTGATGAGGGTTGGGAGGGAGGGGAAGTGGGTGATGGGCATGGAGGAGGGCACCTGTTGGGATGAGCACTGGGTGTTGTATGGAAACCAATTTGACAATAAATTTCATATTAAAAAAATAAAACTATAGTAAAAAAATTGCTTTGGCTATTTGGGGTCTTTTGTGGTTCCATACACATTGAAGGATTGTTCTAGTTTTGTGGAAAATGCTGTTGGTATTTTGATAAGGATTGCATTAAATGTGTAGATTGCTTTGGGTAGTGTCGACATTTTAACAATATTTGTTCCCTAATCCACAAGCATGAAACGTCTCTCCATTTCTTTGTGTCATCTCCAATTTCTTTCATCAATTTTTTAAAGGTTTTATTTTTTTAAGTAATCTCTACACCCAACATGGGGCTCGAACTTACAACCTCAAGATCAAGAGTTGCACACTTTCCTGATTGAGCCAGCCAGGCTCCCCTCTTTCATCAACATCTTAATAGCTTTTCAGAGTACAACTCTTTCACCTCTTTGGTTAGGTTTGTTCCTGGGTGTCTTATTATTTTTGGTGTAATAGCACATGTGATTGTTTTCTTAATTTCTCTTTTTGTTGTTTCGTTATTGTGTCTAGAAATGCAACAGATTTCTGCATGTTTGTGTTGTATCCTGACTTGACTTTATTTAGTTTCTAGCGTTTTTTTTTTTTGGTGGAGTCTTTGGAGTTTTCCATGTATAGTATCATGTCATCTGCAAATAGTGAGAGTTTTACTTCTTTACCATTTTGGATGCCTTTTCTTTCTTTCTGTTGTCTGATTGCTGTGGCCAGGTCTTCTAGTACTATGTTGAATAAAAGTGATGAGGGTGGACATCCTTGTCTTGTTCTCGACCTTAGGGGAAAAGCTCTCAGTTTTTCCCCATTGAGTATCCTTTCCTTTGTATAGGAAACTAATACCCATGCCACAAACCAAACATTGGTTAGACCGCTTTCTTGCTAGTCCCCATGCAGGCAGTAAAGGGAAGTATTGTCTGTAAGGTATTTTAAAGAAAGAATAACATAGAGTAAATGTCAGTCTTTAAAAAAAAAAAAAACGATCACCATGCTGCAGCATTTCTAAATAATGCTGGTGAGAAAATAATCTCCTATCCCTCAAAATCTTTGCCAAAGTTGTTTTGCGTTTCTCATAGAAAGTACTATTTTAATCAACAGTTTTATTAAAATATAACTGGCCTGCAAGAAAGTGCACGAAGTGTATAGAGTTTCATTATTTTTGACCTATGTATTCACCAGTGAAACCTTCCACCAAAGTCCAAACAGTGAACATAGCTGGGTCCTCCAGAGAAGGGCGCACGGGTGTTTGGGAAGACTAGGTGCCAATGGGAACAGATCAAAGAGTTTCAGGGAAACTCTAGTATATTCCAGAATCATACCTAAGCTGCAGGCATGCCTGAAGGTGCGTTGCTACTCTGACATCTCGAATTTCTGTCCAAACGTTGCATGCATGGTGCCCCACACATCCCGCACTGCTGCTCCCTATCGTCTCTCCAGTTTCCAAGAGCATTTCACAGTCTCACCTAAATGTCGTCAACATCAGATATCCCGGAGATCCAAGTTAGGATTCATACTGAGACAAAAATCCCTCCCCAGCTGTGAATATGTGAAGCCAGTTTATATGCTTCCAAATTATAATGGTGGGACAGGCATAAGATAGACAGTCCGGTCCCAAAAGGGAGAACATAGGAAAGAAGGAAGGAGGGATGGATCCTAAGCAAGCTCAAAATCTGGCAAGGCAAACTCCATGAGATCTGAAGTTTCTAGAATAATTCTCTGGCTCCACGCTGTGTCCTTCAGGTTCACTGCAACAGCAGTTCAGTCTTCTGGGTCCACTAGGGGTGGAGGTCTCACCTGAACCCACTGGGGTGGAAGTACTGCCTCTGAAGGTGTCTTCTGGGCATGGATTGCACCGCCGGGGCTCTGTCGTGTGGCCCCTACCCTCATAGAGCTGAGCAGCCCTGCCTCTATGGCTCTGGGAGGCTGTCTGGCCTCCTGAAAGCAGAGCGGTGGCCGGTGGCCGCCACCCTTCTGAAACTGATCAGAAGGCAGCCCTGATCATCTCTGAATCACCCTCAGGGTCTTTTTTTGGAGAATACCGCGTGTTCTCAACCATGTACCTCTGTGGTCCCATCTGTAAAATCTAAGAAGCTCATTGCTCCTCGTTCCTTGTCACCTCCTTCCCGTTCCGTTCAAAATGGCAGTTTCCTCCTGGGGTGCCCGATAAGTAAGTGGTTCACGTTCATACTCATTTCCTTATGAAATGGTCACGTGGCCACATGCTTAGTGTTCGCAATTTTTTTCTTTTTTTGCAATACGGATAGGGTGAGAATTGTCTCAAATCTTTAAGTTCTTCCTTTTTGCCTACCAATTCCATCGTTAAATCATTTCTTCCTTTCTATCTTCTCACCTTTTGCTATAAGCAGTCAGGAGGAGCCAGAGCACCTCTGTTTCAATAAGAATTTCCCTTGGTGTTCTCAAGGCGGGCTGTGCAAGTTCGCTTACACCTACTTAACACGTGTCTTATTTTTCAACGGCAACTGATAAAACTTTATGCTAGCAAATGGTATCTGTTGTGGCTCGCAAACTTTTAAAAATCATACAATCTTGAAAACTATCCATAATATTTGAGACGCTTTTTCAAACAACATTATGGTAATGGAAGAATGCACAGTTGCTGTAGGCATAATCTGCAAATAGTTTAGTTTGTATGCAACATTCGGCATAGTTTAGAGAACAACTAATTATAGTTTGCAATGTATTAAAGTCACAGATATTAATGTTTTCTCTTTTATTATTGAAATGTACTCATTTGCTTTCATTAGCATGATTTCTGTTTTCTCCTTCACTGACAGTTGTGCAAATTAAAACATTAATTAAAAGAGAGGTAACAGCATTTTTTAATTTATTCGAGTTTTAAGGGCGTTAGTTGTCTCCTTGAACATCAAACATACACCTGGAATTGTGGAACAGTTTGTTGTGACTGCTTGGTTGCATTTACAGAATTCAACACTTTGGAAACTTTGGCAATTTCCATAATATTTGAGTTTGATTTAGTAGTATTTTTTACATATTTTTTTTAACCATACGCAACCATAAACGTCCTTTCATGCAAACCCATGAGAAAGTACTCTTGGGGGAGAAACAGCCTTAGGAAGTAGCGTTTTGTTAATTCTCCTTAAGCCTTTCTTCTAAATGTGAGAAGCCGTGCACTGTTTCCAAACATATATTTTATTAAAGTAATCAATTTACTTTTTAGCAATTTACAGTAGTGACCTCAAAAGCCCATTACTATGCTGCAGCAAATAACCGTATGATCAACTGAGGAGTTGTGAAGAGGTCAGTTGTTGGTGATAGCCTATGTTCTTTTTTCTCTTACGAATCCCAGAGCGGGAATTTGAGTGCGCCTGTGTGAGAACTTTGAGTGTAGCAAGGTGGTTCAGTGGATTTGCATACCTTTTGTGAGCACCATTCAGCTCCCTAGACTTCAGTCAGTTACAGTCCCTTTTCTGACATGAGAGGGACATGGCTTTAGAGAAGTACGCGTCTAATTGAAATCATTGCAATCACCTGGCATACAAATTACTTTGCTATATGGAATATTTAAATTTTCTTAATGTTTATCCATTTGTGTGATAGAGAGAGAGAGAGAGAGAGAGAGAGAGAGAGAGAGAGACAGTATCTGAAGCAGGCTCCAGGCTCCGAGCTGTCAGCACAGAGCCAGATGTGGGGCTTGAACTCACGAACCATGAGATCATGACCTGAGCTGAAGTTGGATGCTCAACCTACTGAGCCACTCAGGCGCCCTGTGGAATTAATATTTTAAGTTGTGAAGTTTGCAATTTCGTTGAGTTATGCTCTTTATTATTCACTTCCTGCCTATCTGGGTGTAATTTTGAACGTTTCTTAAGGAGAGAATTTTGCTCAAATTTTCAGACTTTTTATGTAGGAAATTAATGCTCCAAGTTTTTATTTAATCACTGCCTTGGTTATATCTCACAGATGTTCATATGTTATGTTTTTATTTTTTTTTCTAAGATTTTACTTTTTTTTTTTTTTTACTTTTTTTTTTTCAACGTTTATTCATTTATTTTTGGGACAGAGAGAGACAGAGCACGAACGGGGGAGGGGCAGAGAGAGAGGGAGACACAGAATCGGAAACAGGCTCCAGGCTCTGAGCCGTCAGCCCAGAGCCCGACGCGGGGCTCGAACCCACGGACCGCGAGATCGTGACCTGGCTGAAGTCGGACGCTTAACCGACTGCGCCACCCAGGCGCCCCTCTAAGATTTTACTTTTAAGTAATCTCTATACCCAATGCAGGGCTCGAACTCACGACCCCGAGATCAAGAGTCGCACGTTCCACCGACTGAGTTAGCCAGGTGCCCCTATGTTTTCATTTTCATTCATTTCACAATGCTTTCTAATTTTCCTTTTGATTTCTTCTTTGACTTATTGGTTATTCTGAGTTGTATCTTTTAGTTTCCAAGCATTTGTGTGTTTTCCTTTTGTGTGTTTTGTCCTTTTTGGAATTTTAGTTTCATTCCTTTGTTGTCATAAATAATATTTTGTATGATTTGAATCCTTATAAATTCACCGAGCTTTCTCCTTATGGCCCAGAATGTGGTCTACACTGGTAAATGTTCTGTGTTCAACTGAATATATGTGTAATTCTGATGTTGTTGGGTGGAGTGTCCTATAAACGTCCATTAGAAGAAGGTAGCCGAGTGTTGTTCAGGTCTTCTGTCTCATTACTGGTTTTCTTTCTCATTATTCTTTCTAATTATTGCATCCATAACTAGGAGAGGAGTGTTGAAGTCTCCAAATATAATTATCGATTTGTCCATTTCTCCTGTTAGGTCTGTTATTTGAAGTTTGTTGTTAAGTGGGTACACACACGGGATTGTCATGTTGTCTTGGAAAACCAACCCCTTTGTAAATATGTGATATCCCTCTTTATCGCTGGTAATATTACTCCTGAAGTGTAGTTTATCTGATATGAATATAGCTACTCCACCTTTCTCTAGATTTTTTTTATTCTGTATATTTTCCCAACCTTTTTATTTTTAATGTATCTATTCCCCTTTTATTTGAAAAGGATTTCTTATATCCAGCTTCTATTTGTGTCTTGCCTTTTTAAAATTTTTTAAATTATTTTTGAGAATGGAGGGGTGAGGGGCAGAGGGGGAGAGAGAGAGAGGCTTATGCAGGCCCCATGCCCAGCATAGAGCCTGATGTGGGGCTCGACCTCATCACCACGAGATCAGGACCTGAGCCAAAATCAAGAGTGGGACGCTCAACTGACTGAGCCACCCTGGCACCCGGGGAATATTACGCTTAATGAAACTATAATTATGGTTGGATTAAACTCTACCATCTTGGTAGCAGTTGTTTACTTATTACATCTGCTCTGTGTATCTTTTGTTCCTCTTTCTATGCTTGCTTTTTGGTCGTGTATTTTTATTCCATTTACTCTCCACCATTAAGCAGAGGTCAACAAGCTGTGGCCCACGGGCCAGCCGCCTGTTCCTATATGAATAAAGTTTTATTGGAACACCGCTGAGCCCCTTACGTACATAAACCACAAAAGTGGAGTTGACTAGTTGAACAGAAATCACTTGGCCCAGAAATCTAAAATACTTACTATCTGACCCTTCACCGAGAGCTTGCCGACCCCACGCACTGTTGAGTTGTTGGCCTGAGTTTAAAAAGTGCGCCTGCGATTAATCTTACCTTTAAATTATATTCAAATAGTGTTTGGCTTCGGGAAGAGAAGACGTTCACCTGGGCGGAGGCACTCTGGAGCCTGCCGTGACTCAAGGTCTAGTGGCCCCGGGCACCAGATACCGAAGCGCGTGGCGGCTCCGTGTTCGCACGTGTGTCATCCGCTCGGGCCGCTGGGGTCCACTGACATCGCCGATTGCTTTATCCTCGGCCAGGGCTGCAGGTGATTTGCAGTGGCTACAAGGGTCGTTGAGGTCCTGAGAAGTACCTCCAGGTCCGGTGGCTAGGGACCAGGGGAGGCAGCGGCGGTGGCCAGATCTGGTCGCGCGCGCCCGGTCGCCTGCAGGGGTGGGTTGCAGACATACGTGCGGTTGGGGCAGGGGGGCCTGGGCCGGCAGCGGGGCCGGGTCGGACCGCGGGCGCACCGGCAGCCGCGGGGCCCGTCCGGGGCACCGACGCAGCTCGGGGGCCCTTTGGAGGCCAGTGACGCTGTCAGGCGGGCGGCCGGCAGGTGACTCGCCGCGAGGGCTGGCCGTGAGGGCAGGCACGGCCGTGGGGGTTCAGCCGTGGGGGTCCAGGCGGGCGTTTTGCACGCACGCGGCTGCAGAGGCGGGGCTGGCTGCCGGCGGGGAGCCTGGGCTCCAGCAGCGGGGGAGGGGCGGGGCTGGGGAGGGACCCAGAAGGCTGGCGTCTGCTGGGCCGCGAGAGCCGCTGGGTTCTTCCGCGTGACAGCCGGCTGGGGTCCGCGAGGAGGTCCTTGGTGACGAAAGCTGACGGGGCCTGCCGCATCCCCAAGGGCCGTTGAGGTCCTGAGCGGCACGGGCTGCGGGGGTCCTTTGCGGAGCAGGGCCCCGGGGACCCGGATCCCACCGTGGCCGACACTGCTTGCCACCAACCTTCTTTCTTGTTCTCGGCCAAGGGGAAATCTAAGTGAGGCCTCTGTGCGGTGCCGCGAAAGGCTGGCGATCCTGGCCCCTCATCCCGCTCTCCCTTTCTTTCTTTTTTTAAAGTTTATTTATTTATTTTGAGATAGAGAAAGTTGCAAGCCAGGGGCGGGGCCGAGAGAGGGGGAGAATTCCAAGCCAGCTCGTGGCTTGAACTCATGAGACCTGAGATCAGGACCTGAGCTGAAATCCAGAGTCAAACTCTTAACCGGCTGAGGCACCCAGGCGCCCCCCACTCTCCTTTTGCTGGTGGTGGGGAGCTCTGTTGACTGTGGGTTTCCCCCTTGGTCCAGAGCAGTGCCAGCTTGGGGGACTGGAAGATGTGGGCAAATTGAAGTGTTCTTTCTGACCTTTATTGTGCAGTTATTCTCAGGTTTTTCGTTCCACTGTGTTGCCGAATTTTCTTTTTCTTTTTTTTTTTTTAAATTTTTTTTTTCAACGTTTATTTATTTTTGGGACAGAGAGAGACAGAGCATGAACAGGGGAGGGGCAGAGAGAGAGGGAGACACAGAATCGGAAACAGGCTCCAGGCTCTGAGCCACCAGCCCAGAGCCTGACGCGGGGCTCGAACTCACGGACCGCGATTTTGAGACCTGGCTGAAGTCGGACGCTTAACCGACTGCGCCACCCAGGCGCCCCTGTTGCCGAATTTTCTTAAGTGGACTCCTGATCTTTGTCAGATGTGTTTTTGTTCATAGATAGTCATTTTAGGGGCACATGGTTGGCTCAGTCAGTGAAGCATCTGGCTCTTGATCTCAGCTCGGTTCCTTTTTTTTTTTTTTTAATGTTTATTTTTGAGAGAGAGAGAGAGAAAGCAGTGAAGGGGTAGAGAGAGAGGGAGACACGGAATCCGAAACAGGCTCCATCCAGGCTCCGAGCTGTCAGCACAGAGCCCGATGCGGCGCTCGAACTCACAGACCAGGAGATCATGACCTGAGCCGAAGTCGCATGCTCAACTGACTGAGCCACCCAGGCACCCTGTATTTTCCTAATTTAAAATGATAAAGTCACATTTTAAAAGATAACAAATAGAAAGTGAAAAATAAACACAGCCATAGCCCCAACCACCCCAAAACCATCCAATTAATTTGATATATACATGTCTTTATGTTGAAATGTATTTGTGATTGACTTTATATAAAATTTGGTGTCTTGCCGTTATTTCTAGGTACTTTGATTCACTTATAGCTCTTGCCAATTTTGGAATATAATTTTGCAGGGAAAGCTATAAATGTGAGCTTTACCTTACATTTATTGAAAATGTAGGATGTAATTTTTCCATATTTTGGGGTCTTTATATTTTCAGCAGTAGAAACTATGGAAATTCCCCCCAGTTAGGGAGAATTGTTAGGCCAGGTGTGAGTGTTTACTTGCTTCTCCAGTCCCAGTGCTGAAGTAATTTCAGACCTATAGTTTTTTTTCTTTTTAATGTTTATTTAATTTTGAGAGAGAGACAGAGAGAGAGTGGGGAATGGGCAGAGAGTGAGGGGGGCTGCTGAAGATACTGTCAACATTCGTAATGTTCCAACTGAATTTTCCCAAAGATTATAATTTTATGGAATCAGTTTCATCTGAACTAGTCTCATAAGTGTGGCCGTGACACAAATAATTAGGAATCGTTAATTATTCTTTCAACCGGTCCGGTGTCACTTCTTTGACACTAGACCTTCTTGAGGACAATCGATGGATTCTCATCTCATTCCCTCAAAGAGCTATGGGCAAAACGCTAAGTAGCATGCCTTGCGGGAAGGGAATTTCTAACTCATGGTTTAGCTGACAGCGGGCAAAGTTAAATGTCTTTTCAGCACCTGCTTAAACAGGTCTGGAAGCAAAATGTTTAGAGGCAAAGCAATGCATGTATAGAAGACAACTATCAAGCTTTCAATAGATTTACGTTAATATCAAAGCTCTATCTAGTGGTCAAAAGAAGAAACTTCTGGTTTCTGAGTAAATCAAGTGTAATAACAAGCAACTAACTTCAACAAGATTCCATTTTAACTTTGGAAATATTAATAAAGAAGCTGCATTTCAGTTATGGAGTTTGTTTTAGATATATAGAATTCAATAATATTTTTATAACAATTTTTGTCACTGGGTTTGAATTTATCATTGCAAATGTAATACTGAAGTACACGATTAATTACATTATAACGATCCATTCATTTTCCGTTTTGTGGGTCCACAAAAATACAGAATCACGTGGAGGTTATTAAGTTTATTTTGCTAAAAAAACGACTTCATCTGTAGCTAAGTTTAGACTTGATACTTTGCATCTATAACATCCTTAATTTTCACCATTCCAGAGAATGCCTAATACTTTCTAGTTTTTTTTGTAGCTAGAGTCAAAATGGGTTCCTGTAAGTGTTTACGGCCCAGGGCCTTGGGGAAAAATTAATGTTTTTCATTCAGCAGCCTTTTTTCATCCTGGGTTTTTTGTTCTCATTTAAAAATATAACTATTTGAGGAATACTTTACTTAAAATGCACCTATTTTAAGTGTACATTTTGATGAATTACGATACGTTTATGTCACTAATAGTAAAGGACAAATTATGCATGAGCCTTGTAAAAGAACAGTAAGGCAGTCTTTATTCAGGAATACTATGATAGGCATAGGGATCGCTGCCATGGGTCCCTGCCCGGGGATGGGGGGGGGGGGGGGGTGGGAGATTGGGCTCAACTTTGAATACTAGCCAAGGAGCAGGGCCAGGGCTCATGGATGGAAAACTGCTAAGGGCAAACATGAGGAATAGGGGGGATTGCGCCGACCTAACGGGATTCTGGCTGAAGACAGGCCCTTACCTCTGGGGGATGGTAGGCGGTGAGGAGCTCCATCAGATCAGAGGGGTGATTAGATGGGGAGAATGAGGGATTCTGGCTAAACTGGCTTAAGACTCTTGCTTGCTAAAATAGCGCAGTGCAGAGATGAACACCGAAGTTCAAAAGTGGAGGCCTACTTGAAACATTTCTTAGCACAGCCTGATTAGAGTTTGGTTAAAGAATCTTTGTCAGTCATTACCACATAATAAAAATATACAATACTTACACCACCTCAACATAATCCTTTGTGTCTCTATAGTCAATCCCCATATTCCCTGGCTCAGCAGATACGCCATGCTTTCTGTCACTATTACCATACATTATGTTGTTTACTCTAGAATTGCATACAAATTTTCCATACAAATGGGAACATTGTTCTGCTAAGGATAATGCCTTTGAAATGTATCCATACAGTTGGTAACAGTAGCTAATTCCTCCATACTGCGAATAGTCTCCCAACGTTTGCATATACCCCATAGTGAGCTAAATCAGCATCTAAACATCTGAGAGAGACGATTCTTCCTCCCCAGTCAGAAGAACCGTGCTCCCCAAACTGTGGGACAGATGTCTATTAATAGTTTATCTCTCTCTCTCATTCCAATTATAGTCTCAGATGTTGGAGAAGAGTGTGGCATATCAAGGTAAATAAAGTCCCAGTTTTCTGGCTGAAGGATTCTAAAGAGAATCCAAAAATAGTGGGGAGATTGCAGAGAAGGGGAGGAGCTTAAGAAAGCGAACTCATGAAGTTGTTAATAGACTCCTGGACTCACTCCAAAGCTGTGTATGCGTGGGTCTGCGCCTAAGCAGCATATCAAAGACTTTGAGCCTGGAAATAATAGACCATTGCCGGGTTTCCAGACTGGCCACTACATGGTACATAAATATGAGAGCTGAAACCATGAAACTCTTCGAAGAAGACAAAGCGGTAAATATTCATGAGCTTAAACCTGGCAGAAGATTCTTAGATATGATACAAACAACACCAGTAACAAAAGAAAAAGTAGATAAATTTACCTTCATCGATATCCAAAAAATTGCACATTCAGGGCCACTATCAAGAAAGTAGAAAGATAATCTACAGAATGGGAGACAATATTTGCAAATCATATAACTGATAAGGGTATAATATCCAGAGTATAGAAAGAACTAAAAATCAACGACAAAAAACCCCCAAACACTACAATTAAAATCAGGGCAAACGACTTGAATAGACATTTCTACAAACATGATCTACAAATGGACAAATAAGCACTTGAAAAGTTGCTCAAAGTCTTTAGTACTTAGGAAATGCAAATCAGAATCATAATAGGTACCACTTCCTGTCTACCGGGATGGCTAAAATAAGAAAAAATGGAAATAGTAAGTGTAAGCAAGGATGTAGAGGAATTGGGACCCTGGTACATTGCTGGAGGGAATATAAAATGGTGCAGGCATTGCAGAAAACAGATTGGCAGTTCTTCAAAAGGCTACACATAGCTTTCCCATATGACCTAGCAATTCTGCACCTACATACACACCGAAAAGAGTGGAAAACAGATGCTCCATTATTAGATAGTCATGTGCCTGGGGCACCTGGGTAGCTCAGTCGGTTAAGTGTCCGACTTCGGCTCAAATCATGATCTCATGGCTCGTGAGTTCGAGCCCCACGTCAGGCTCTGTGCTGACATCTCAGAGCCTGGAGCCTGCTTCACATTCTGTGTCTCCCTCTCTCTCTCTGCCCTCCCCTGCTTGTCTCTGTCTCTCTCTATCTCTCAGGAAAAAAAAAAAAAGATAGGTGCCAATACTCATTGCAGCATTTTCCACAAGAGCCCAAAGGTAGAAACAATGCAAGTGTTCATTGATGTAAAAATGGATAAACAACATGTGTATACAAACAATGGAGTGCTATTCAGGCATAAATAGGAATGAAATAGCAAATGTAGGTGAGGATGTAGAGAAAAGGGAACGCTTGAGCACTCTTGGTGGGAATGTAAGTTGCTTCATCCACTATGTAAAACAGTATGGAGAGCCCTCAAAAAATTAAAAATATAACTACCCTATGATCTAGCAGTTCTACTTCTGGGTATTTATAAAAAGAAAAAAGTAGAACACTGATTTGAAAAGATATATGGATCCCTGTGTTTGTTGCAGCATTACTTATAATAGCCAAAATATGGAAACAACCTCGGTGTCCATCAGTGGATGAATGGATAAAGAAGATGTGGTATATAGATATACACAGTGGAATATTACTCAGCCATAAAAAAGAACCAAATCTTGCCATTTGTGACAACATGGATAGACCCAGAGAGTATTATGCTAAATGAAATAGGTCAAAGACAAACACCATAATAATAAACTATACTTTATCAAAACTAAAATTTTTAGATACAGTTGCCTGGCTCAGTCAGTAGAGTGTGCAACTGTTGATCTCAGGGTCATGAATTCAAGCCCCATGAAAAGGCAAGCTAGAGGAAAAAAAATTTGCAAATCATGCATGTATCTGACAAAATTCTTTTTTTTTAATTTAATTTATTTTAAATTTATATCCAAATTAGCGTATAGTGCAACAATGATTTCAGGAAAAGATTCCTTAATGCCCCTTAGCCATTTAGCCCATCCCCCTTCCCATGACCCCTCCAGTAACCCTGTGTTTGTTCTCCATATTTAAGAGTCTCTTCTGTTTTGTCCCCCTCCCTGTTTTTATATGATTTTTTCTTCTCTTCCCTTACATTCAACTGTTTTGTCTCTTAAAGTCCTCATATGAGTGAGGTCATATGATATTTGTCTTTCTCTGACTAATTTTGCTTAGCATAATACCTTCCAGTTCCATCCACGTAATTGCAAATGGTAAGATTTCATTCTTTTTGATTGCCAAGTAATACTCCATTGTGTGTGTGTGTGTGTGTGTGTGTGTGTGTGTGTGTGTGTGTGTGTGTGTGTGTATATATATATATATGTATATATACCACATCTTTATCCATTCATCCATCGATGGACATTTGGGCTCTTTCTAGACTTTGGCTATTGTCGATAGTGCTGCTATAAACATGGGGGTGCATGTGTCCTTTTGAAACAGCACACCTGTATCCCGTGGATAAATGCCTAGTAGTGCAATTGCTGGGTCATAGGGTAGTTCTATTTTTACTTTTTGAGGCTTGACAAAATTCTTTTGCTATTTATTCTGATTAGTGTTCTCAGAGTATTGAGTGTGTTGTTTTTTGTTGTTGTTTAAGCATTTTGATTTATTTATTAAGATTTGATTTTTAAGTAATATGTACACCCAACAGTGGGCTCGAACTCACAACCCTGAGATCGAGAGTTGCATGTTCTTCCAAGTAAGCCAGCCAGGAGCCCCTCTTAAGTGTTTTAAATGTGTTATTTTACTGATTTCTTTGTAATATGTTTTCTGATGAGGTGTTTGTTGTAATTATCATCTCTCTTCCTCAGTAGGTAATTTTCCTTTTTTTCTCTGGCTGCCTTCAAGTCTGTATCTTTGTCTTTAGTATTCAGAAGTTTGAATATTACATGCTTAAATGTTTTTATATTTATCCTGCTTACTGTTTTCTGTATTTCTTGGAGCTTTAATTTTGTTATCTATTAATAATTTTAGAAAATGCTACACTGTCGTAGACTCTGGGTCTAAAGTTGTCTTGTCCAGCAAAAGAGTGGGATACAGGATTGAAAGCGAGAGATGGCTAACGTCTGGGAAACGACAGGAGCCTTGAGTAAGGGTCCTTGCCCCGTTTTTATTAGGATCAGAAGGCTTACAAACAAGGTGATGGACGTACACAAAGGGACAATGAATCTGTGAACATTAACTTGTGGACGTGAGGGAAAGGGGGTCTTGAGGATATTTGTGGTTAGGGGTTTGGGTTAATACAAAACAAAATCCGGGCGCCGGGCAGTCGGGAGGAGGGTTGTTTACAGCGGACATGAGGCAGCACCTCTGTTTACCTCAGCCAGCCTAGGGGATGAGACAGATAGGGGGAGTCACCTCAGGGTTGACAAGGCACCTATTCTTTTGTTAGCCATCTCTACTCCGGGCTGCTTTGCCTGCAGCGCAGGGGTCCATAGTCCAATCCACCAGTTTACCTCAGCTGGTCCTATTCTCTTGTGAAAGCAGCTTTTCTGCTATAGTACTAAATTGGGGGTGCTTCTACCCTGAACATCTAATCTTGTTTATTTCATATACCTGTGTATTGGGCAACTTTGCGCCATTTCTATTTTGGGCTTTTGCCCCTCCCTCTCTATTCTGGGGGCTCTGCACCCCCTCTCTATTTTGGGTGCCTTTGCACCTCCCTATTCCTAGCACTTTTGTGCCTCCCTATTCTCGGGTTGCCTTTCACTCCCTACTCTTGGGGTGCCAGTCTGGTGTACCCAAACTCGGGTGTGAGCATTTTATGACTGTGTATTTCTTTATGCCTTGTCAACCCATTGGTGTAAGCCCGGGGGATTCCTCAGCTTATCCCCCACACTCCACCTTTATTTCTTCAAATGTTTCTTCTTAGTATTTCTTTCTTCTACTGAGATTCTAGTGATGCAGATATTAGACCCACAACTTCTAGATGCTCTTCTTTTCCCCTCCATGTTTTGCTAATTTCTAGTGACCTGTCTTCAGGTGTTTACTGATGCGTCCATCCAAGGAATTCTTCATCTGTGTTAGTGGGTTTTTCATTTTTAGGACTTCCATTTTCTTCTTCTTCTTCTTCTTCTTCTTCTTCTTCTTCTTCTTCTTCTTCTTTTTGTTATTTTTTTGGAGAGACAGAGAGAGAGAGACAGAGAGAGAGAAAGAGCATGAGTGGGGGAGGGGCAGGCAGCGAGGAAGACAGAGAATCTCAAGCAGGTTCCTTCTGTTTTCCTACAGTTTCAGTCACTTTGCTGAAATTACCTGTCTATTCATGTTTTCTCAGTTCTGTTGTGGCTCTTTTAATATATTAATCATGGTTATGTAAAATTCACTGATAATGACAATATCTGTGTCATATCTGAGTTTTATTTTGATGATTACTTTTCTCTTCAGACTGGAAGTTTTTTCCCTGCTTTTTGACATGCCTTGTAATTTTTTGGTTGAACTCTTGATATTTTGTGTGGGACGATACCTACCGAGGTAAACTTTTTCCCACTCATATTTGGATGTGGGTATGCCTTTCTCGTGTTACGCCTTTAGTGTAGAGTTTTGTGTTAAGCCGGTGGGGTGGGTGAAGGAGATGTACTCTGAAGTTCTGAGTGAACCTTCGTCTTAGGCACCGTGTGAGTCAGTTTCACATGTGTGACCCTTATGAGCGTTTCTGCCACACCGTATGTAGTGCTGGTTCCACCCGTCCGTCAGGTCCTTCTTCTGGGAATAGTGTTCTTTTCTTTTTCTTTCCCTCAGACTGTAGTACTATACTGTATTAGTCTTGTCGATGATAATCCTTTTCCAGACTGAACCATTGCCACATTTTCACTTTTCCCCTATATTGTAATCCTAATGTAAAGCAGGAAACTAAGCATGGTGTTAGTTACGTGGTATGATCAGAGAGGTAATCGATGTGGGTAAAAGAGGCTTAATTTTGGAGTCACTACCTTTGGGAACCTTGCCAAGTAACTTAAATATTCTCGCTTCTGTGTCACTAACATGGTTTGCTAGTCTCTCCCCTCTCTTCTTATTGTTAAGACTAGCAAGATTGTAAATTGGCAGAATTTATATTATATCAAAACAATAATTTGGCTTCCCATGGCTAAAAGGTATGGAATGCAGTTACTACATCAGTATATACATTAATTTTCTCTTGCTGTTGTAACATATTACCACGAGTATAGTGGCTTAGGACAATACACATTTATTATCCTATAGTTCCGGGGGTCAGAGTCCAAAATATATCTTACTGAGCTAAAAGAAAGGAATCCGCAAGATGTGTTCCTTCTGGAGGCTCTAAGAGGAAATCCATTCCTTTGCCCTTTCCAGGCTCTAACAGGCTGCCTATGATCCTTGGTTCATGGCTCGTTCCTCCCATCATCAAAGACGGAAGCGTGGCATCTTTAAATCTCTCTCTGGCTTTGACTCTCCTGCTTCTACTTATGAGGACCCTGTGGTTACATTAGATCCAGCCTGATAGCCAGGATAATCGTATCGCAAGATCTTGAACTTAATCATATCTGCAAAGTCTTTTTCGCTATCTAAGTTAGCATATTCAAAGGTTTTGGGGATTAAGACGTAGACATCTTTGGGAGGGCCATTGTGTTTGTCACAGTATATATAAAATTGGGGGGAGGTGGTGTCAGTATGCCTTAGGCTATGAAGCAGTTGTGTTTCCCTTATGTGATGGTGCTAAAGCCTAGCTTTGCTTCGAAAATGAAAGGAAAGACCCCACTCCCACACCAAATATGGGATCCTGGTCTTTATCCTAGATTTCTCAGTGTAGAACTTTGGAAAATATATTTCCAAGAATCCTTCTTGGTGCATCTCCACTCGAAAATGAGTTTCTAACACAGGAAGTTTCTAAACCAGCACTTGGGTTTTTTCTTTACCCTCTTCCAATTTTAGTGACTTACGGTGTCACGCCATTGATTCCCAAAACTTGTTTGTGAAGTGATTTTCTCACATTGGCATGCAACAAAGAAAAACCGTGTGGTCAGAAGTTTTGAGGGTTTCTTCATTTATTCTGCTCTGGGGGTTGTTAGGTATTAGTATCTAATGGCGGCAAATCCCACAGTACATAAGCCTGGTTAACTTCATTTAACCTAGTTTCTCCAAAACTTATTTGACTACAAAACACTTTTCTGCCCTGAATACTTATCAATATCCCTTTAAACACTCTTTGATAAATGTTTCCCTAGGATCCAGTTAAAGAAAGATCAAGATTTTTGATTCCAAGGAAGAAGAGAATAAAGTATGGTTGCATTTTGGGAAATGGGTGTGAGCGTTTCTGAGAAAACTAATAATATCAAGCTACGTATATCTATGTTCGGTCCAAAATATACTATGAAAGTAAAATGTTCAACTCAGAACTTGCAGATACAAATTCTTCCTTGCCAATATTTTGCCTTGTTCATTTCAACTCTCAGCTTCTGGACTTTACTATTGCTTGGAGCTCTTGCAAACAATAAGCTACTTTTCTCATGATAAGAGACAAGATGTATCTTTCCAGGTGGCTTTAGAGAAAACAGATTGCTTCAATCTTAAAACATGTATTGGCATTGGACACATACTGTTTTATGCTTGTCTCCAGAAGATTCTTGATAAAAATTGGAACTGCGATAAGCTAAATAAATATCGGGACTCGTGTCCATAAAAGTGTCAGCAGTATCTCTGATGAGGTTCTTTGGAATGTAGACCAAAGAATCGTGTTCTTTAAATACAAATGAATGAACATTGAGTAGTAAAATATTGGGACCAACTGGAAAGTTGCATTCTGGGTTAGACCAATTTCAAGGTATAAAACATTGTAAGTAGGTTTACTTTCTGCAAAACTCTGAGAATAAATCAGTCAATGTGCAGCAGATAAACCTACAGAGACTGGAGCTAGCTCGTCTGGATTAAAAGAGCCGGGATCTGCCATTATGAGTTTTAGGGCTTTGGGTAACTGACAATCTTTCTTTCCTTCAGTCGGTTCATATGTAAAGTGGGGGTAACACTAGTATCCACCTTGTAAGATGTTTTTGAAGATTCAGTTCATCTATGTACAGCAGTTAGAGCAGTTCCTGGTTTACATTATACCCTAAGATCTGCTGTTCTGATTATTACTACATTGAAAAGCACACACCAAATAACAGTGAATCCTCATGAGGTTACTTTTTTAATTTTATTTTCAAGTAATCTTTACACCCAATGTGGGTGGGGCTCAAACTCCCAACCCTGAGATCAGGAATTGCATGCTCCACTGACTGAGCAGCCAGGCATCCCCTCAGGAGGTTATTTTATTTAATAAAAAAATTTGTTTAATGTTTATTTATTTTTGAGAGACCGACAGAGAGACAGAGCATGAGCGGGATAGGGGCAGAAAGAGAGGGAGACACAGAATCGGAAGCAGGCTCCAGGCTCTGAGCTGTCAGCAGAGAGCCCGACACGGGGCTCAAACCCACGAACCGTGAGATCATGACCTGAGCCAAAGTCGGACACTTAACCGACTGAGCCACCCAGGCGCCCCTCATGAGGTTATTTTAAAAACTTTATTCTGGTCTTTGTCTCAGAGGGTTATAAATTCGGGATAAGTGAGGCTCAATTTGAACGGGTTTTGTTAAAATTGGTTATTAAATAGATCTCAAAAAGTCAATGGCATTTTCTTCAATGTACTTAATAATTTTATAAATTTTCAATTTCAAAATTGTATATTTTTTCGAAATCTCTTTTAAAATTGATAGTAAGATATGGAAAATCAGATCGTTTTGCAGTTTTCAAATAAAAACGTTTACAGGAAGGAAAGTCAACATCCTGAATGTCTGAATTTAATAAGACCAAGCTGGTACCCTGTGCTAGATCATCTCAAATACTAAGATCCACATCGAAAGTTAAATCTTCCTGTTTAGGGGCTACCTCGTTGCAAAACTAAAATAGCTTTCGGTTCAGAAACTTGAAGGATAGACTGGACAAATTGCAATTCTAAATTTAGGATCAAAGTTGAGTATTTAATGTATTATTTATTTAAATTGTTCTCTTTTAATAGCATTAGAAACCATGTGTCAATTTGTTCTAAAAATTTCAAATAAAAGCTAACTGAATTAGAACAGGCAATCCAGTTTTGATTAAGAAACCCAGGCAAGTGAGTCTTAGGGACATCATGATGTTATTATTTCTTAATGATAATATTATAATCGAATACTGGTTATGTGTCCAAGTGCTCTAAACACTTTACGTACATAATTACATTTAAGCCTCACAAATATCTTCCCGAAATAAATACTTCACCCATTGTACAGAGGAAGAACTAAGTTTTAAGTGTTATGTAGCTAGTGACTTGCAGAAACCAAATTTGAATAATATCGTCTGACGCAAAGATGTACACCATTAACCTCTCCCATATTAACTCCATCAGAAAGCAAAATTAATTTTCTCTCTATTAAGAATATCAAGATGTTCACTTTTTATTAAGAGAAAGAAACATGTAGCTAATGAATACAGGGCGACTTTTAAGGAAATGGTATGATGTCTCAGGCCAAAGAGGGAAATATGAAAAGAGCAGGGATTTTGGAGTGAGAAAGCTAGAATCAAATCCTGGCTTCACCGCTTACTAGCTGTGTGATCTGTAAAACAGAGAGTAACAACAACACAGTCGTCAGGAGGAGAAACAGAAGATCTAGCAGAAAGCCTGGAACATAGGTTAACTAGTCAATAAAATTAGCAATTTCAAGGCTCTCAGAAATACGGCAGTGAAAAAAACATAAACATTTAAGCCCAAGTTTCTCAAGTGGAACTCCTTTTGAATGTCATTTATTTCATGGAACCCAGTGTTCCAGAGGAGCAAGCTTGGGAAACATAGTTAAAATAATTGCCATATTTCTGAAGAGAGGATATTAATAAGGGTGCGGTAGGAGTAGTAATAGAAAGGGAAAGGAGGAGGGGCGCCTGGGTGGCTCAGTCAGTGAAGTGTCCGACTTTGGCTCAGGTCACAATCTCACAGTTTGTGGGTTCGAGCCCCGCGTTGGGCTCTGTGCTGACCGCTTGGAGCCTGGAGCCTGCTTCGGATTCTGTGACTCCCTCTCTCTGCCCCTCCCCTGCTCATTCTCTCTGTCTCTCTCTCTCTCTAAAATAAACATTAATTTTTTTTTTTTAAAGAAAGGGAAACGAGGGGAGAGCTGCAGAACATACCATTTAGGGTGATTCTAGCAGCTTGAATTAATGATGAGGCATGAAGAAGGATAGTAGGAGTCTGAATCGAACTAAAGTGTCTTCAGTTTTGACTCGAGTATTTCTTTAAGATGTATTTTAATGTCTAATGTTGGGGCTTTCTATTCAGGCTTTCAGCATTTTGCAGGGAGGTGTCACTGAAGCGAGGGGAATGGAATTAATTGAATTGACTGGCTTGTGGCTCAAATGGGCAGGCTTTCATGCCTGAATGTTTGGGCATCTTGCATTTCTACATTGCCAGTACTGTGTGAAGAGGACTAAGAGACCAAAGTAATCTCATGAGGACATCGTGTTCCCGAGAAAGGCCATGAACATTTAGATACCTTTGGATTTTGGAAACGAAAGAGTGAATGGTTTAAGTACTTGGTAAGTGGGTCCCACGGGATCCATCCTGATTGAAGGAAACCCTGTCTAATGGAGCATCTTTGGATGTATTGGGCAATGTGGTGGGTGACAGCATTGTCACACACAGACACTGGTATTCTATATATTTCCCTGAATGAGATATTAATGGAGCAAATTGTGAGCTGTATGAATGAATTTGAATGGGCTATAATGAATGTTTGATTTGGGTAACCTGCTGATTTCTTAATCAAGAGGAAAATAAAACAAAATCTTACAGCTGAAGGAGAAACAAAGTTTGGAATGATCTCATTGCAGTGACATTTCTCAGAAAATCATAATTATGTAATAAATCCCCACGTACAACAATATTTCTTAATAGGAAAAAATGAGATCCATTGAAAATGAAAACATTCCGAATGCATAGAAATGGAGCTAATTTTATAGCATTTCACTATTATGTATTGAAGTTTTTATTCTGTAAACACAAGCAGTTTATTTCATAAAAGCAAACTAATTATTCCCTCTCCCTGTAAAAAATGGAAAAAAAAACCCTGTAATCTACTCATTCCCACTCAGAGTTAAAGATACACTCCACAGATATGAAATTAGCCCATTCTTTTGGATGACAGTCACCGTTGAGGTGTTATTATCTCTCTTGCTTTTACATTAGGAAGCGACACTATCCTTGGAAGGGGGACAGCAAGCAAATGAAGGAAAAAACAAAACACAGCCTGAAAGTAATTTCAACAATTTCCTCCGCTTTGTTCTTCTCTTCTCTTACAAACATCAAAGAGTCAACTGCTGTTTAAGATGATAAGGTGTGGAAAGGAAACCTGGCAGCATCCGTGGGTTTGAGCCAAACCTCTTTTTTATTTCGTGCGCAGGGCCAGCAAGGCAGTGGAGATGACCTCAAACACAGCACGGTTGCTCGCATTCATCGCTCTTTCATGCGAGGCGGGAAGTGCTGAATTACCTCTCCTTGGCCATTCTACTCCGCAGTCCTCCTGCTCCAGTGGGTGACTATTGTTTGGTTGGAGAGAAGCATTCAGGCGATTTCTTGTGGGAACAGCATCCTGTCAAGGTTCACATGTTTATGGCTTTTGCAGTACTCTCAATTAGAAATAAAGCTAAAGAACAGGAGGTGAAGAGGGCCTCATGGGCACACCGATGTTCGAGTAAAATACTGGTGAAAAAAGTCATGAGTCCTTGGAATTTAAGCTGAAAAAATCTGTCTGATAGAAAAGTAACTCCGTTTTGTAAACATCTGTGAGCTTTAAAAACATGGACATTCACTCAGTATATGAGACAGTTATAGTAACCATTCTTTTCTTGTTTATCTCTTAATGTATATAATTAGTTAAACCTAGCCTGGAGAGTTGAAAATTTAGTACCCATTCATTTGAAAACTGAAATTGTCCATTACAACATGTCCTGAATGGATGTCAACTGGCAAGGTCATTCTACTTCTTGATAGTGTTTACTTTACTTACCCGTGTAACAGGGGAAAGATCAGTGTATGTGGATTCTGAAGGCACAGACTTACCTACCAACTCTGCCATTTCTTTTTGTATTTATTCATTTATTTATTATTTACATTTTTAATGTATATTTATTTTTGAGAGAGAGTGAGCAGGGGAGGGGCAGAGAGAGAAGGAGACACAGAATCCGCAGCAGGCCCCAGCTTCCGAGCTGTCAGCACAGAGCCTGAGGTGGGGCTCAAACCCACGAACTGCGAGATCATGATCGAAGTCGAAGTCGGACGCTTAACCGACGGAGCCACCCGGGCGCCCCTCTAAGTCTGCCATTTATTATCTAAATGAGTTTGGAAATGTTAATTAAAAAATATTTTTACTAGAAAAATATTTTTACTACAAAGTTATGAAATCTATTCTCCTAATGAAAAATCCAAGCAGTAAAAGAGGGTTTACATAGAAAAGTCATTTCTCCACTCTCGAGTCCTACTGGAGCTTGTGGATCATTCCAGAAATGTTAATGTGTATTAATGTATTTTTCACTTAAAACATATACATAGGATCAGAACAAGCATACTCTTCTACAATGTGTGTTTAAAAAATAATATTTCATGGATATTTTTCCACATTACCACATCCAGACCTTCATCTTTTCAAAGACTGGATAAGTGATGTACTCAGTTGTCTATCGATGGACGTTTGGGTTATACTCAGCATTTTATTCATAATGTCTTTACATACTGGCACATTGTGTGCCAGTGGGAGAGTCCCAGGAAGCACCTTCTCCTCAGGTTTACATTTTGCATGGACTAGTGCAGACAATTGGATTTTGGAATGCTCTGTGCCTGGGTTGGCAGTTGAGCCCGAACGCTCAGGATCTCATCATTGCTAGAAGAATGTTGTCATTCCTATGACAGTTCTAAACCAACGAAGTCATGACATGCTAATGTGGTCTTGGATCACGTTGAACGGTAAAAGCGTAGCTTCTGTGTAAGAAGGTCACTGTCACTTCATGTAGAGGAAGTAACTACGATATCTCAATGTAGACGGCAAAATAAAAGAAATATATGTTTTTAGTACAGGTTCTAGTATTCATTTGGTATCAGTAAAATGGTCCATAAACTCGACGAGCATGCCAAGTTTTAGCTGTGTTGATGAGACATGACGTTTATGGTTTAAATTCAGCTGCTGTAAGAATTCCTTCACAAGAAAGATAGAAAAGAAGAAATTTATAATGTGTGTTCAGCGCCATACTGCATTACTCTTTGGAAACATACGACTAACCAGAATTTTGTTACTGTGACATCTTTTTCCTTCACATCTACATCATGAGGATAAACTAAAGCTCTTGTTTCCCGGACAGTCTTCTCCATAGAACAGGAAGAACGGCGAACCTTTAGTGAAAGTAGCTGGAGAAGCTCAATGGCCTTGGGTGTTGAGGCAGTAGTTTTTATTCTGACAGAAATACTCAAAGAAGAATTTCCTTTGCTGGGTGGCTCTTAAAAGGGGAACAGAATGATGACTCCTGAGGCACTAAGTAGTCCTTCTGCTATGGCTGAATTTCCAGACACATTCAAAAGCAGTTTCAAAACTTGAACTTTGGTGTTTCCATTTCTCATGAGTACCACATTGAAAAGGTCGGTAATATAAATGTTGGTAATGGTCATGTTCATTAACATTCCAGCCCAACCAGCTGCATAGCGGACTTAAGGGAACCACAGAAAAAATTCTCAGACTTGATGAATACCTTTAACTTGCTTTGATTTTTAACATTCACTCTTAGGTTATTCAGTGCATTTAAAGCTTTGCCTTTAATACTGTGACTGGGATGGTTGATTACATTCCAACAATTGGAATACTGCCCAATTAACAAATTATAGCTTTGTTAGCTGAGGGCTACATTGTCATCCAGAATGACCAAACTTTTTCAATAATTACAGAATCTTTTTTTAGGCTTTAATAATGCCTCTATTTATAAGCCTATACATACATACATACTTATATATATACATACATAAAATAAATGAAATATAGCACTTATCCTTGGTAAATGACTAGATTGGTTGTCAGTTTGAATAAAAAATTATTTTACTGTGAAGTCTGTTCCCCAGTTTTAGTTTTAATTTTAATTTTATTTAGAAATGTAAAAGGTTTTTGGGGCGCCTGGGTGGCTCGGTCTGTTGAGCGTCCGACTTTGGTTCAGGTCATGATCTCACAGTCTGAGTTCGAGCCCCGTGTTGGGCTCTGTGTTGACAGCTCAGAGCCCGGAGCCTGCTTCGGATTCTGCGTCTCCCTCTCTCTCTCTCTGCCCGTCCCCTGCTCATGCTCTGTCTCTCTCTGTCTCAAAAATGAATAAAAACATTAAAAAAAATTTTAGAAATGCAAAAGGTTTTTTTATACTTAAAATTTATGTATCCAAATGTTTCTTTTTCTTTTTGCACCAAGACACAAATATTTTTCATTTCCAGCTTTATCGATATATATTTTACAAATAATAATGTGGAATTTTAAGGTGTGCGGTGTGATTTGACATTTGTATATATGTTTGTGTGTGTGTCTGTATGTGTATATATATGTGTATATGTGTGTGTGTGTGTGTGTGTATATTGAAATGATTATCATAAGGTTTGTTAACACATCCATCACCTCGTTTGAGCCCCGCTTCTCTCTCTCTCTCTCTCTCTCTCTCTTGTCCTCTCCCTCGCTTCCTTTCCCTCTCTTCTCTCTCTCTCTCTCATCCTCTCCCTCTGTTCCTCTCTCTCTTTCTCTCTCCCTCCCTTTGCCCCTCCTGGGATTCTCTTTCTCTCTGCCCCTCGCTCACTTGCACCCTCTCTCTGAAAAAAAAAAAAAAAAAAAAAAAAAGACACGTCCATTACCTCACTTAGTTACCATTTTATTTTTGTGTTGAGAATATTTAAGATCTACTCTCTTGGCAGATTTCAAGTATACAATACAGAATTTTTTTTCAAGAGAAAAAGCCATTTTTATTTCCATTGATTCAAATTGAAAATTAGATTATATGATCTAGGCGTTCATAATTTCTAGTTTTTTAGGGAACAGATTAATTTGGAAATAAACAATTAATATGAAACTAAGCCTTTCTTTGATACTGTCAGAATCTTCTCTCATTAAAAATATAGTAGGCTGATTTTAATAAATGTATACATTCATTCTTTAAGTCAACAAACTTTGTTTAAAACAAACAAAATTACTTTTCTGTCTCAAGTCTTAAGACCTGCTTCTGAAAAACAATGTTCCGAGTATGTGTATAGATAACAATATCAATTTAGTCCTCTTTTTTTTTTTTCATTTTTTTCAGGAGTAAAATTAAGTGATTCATCACTTACATATGACACCCAGTACTCATCCCCACAAGTGCCCTCCTTAATGCCCATCACCCATTTAGCCCATCCCCCCCCCCCCACCTCCCCTCCAGGAACCCTCAGTTTGTTCTCTGCCTTTAAGAATATACTATGGTTTGGAGCGCCTGGGTGGCTTAGTCGGTTGAGCGTCCGACTTCAGCTCAGGTCACGATCTAACGGTTCGTGGGTTTGAGCCTCGCATCGGGCTCTGTGCTGACAGCTCGGAGCCTGGAGCCTGCTTCCGATTCTGTGTCTCCCTCTCTCTCTGCTCCTCCCCTGCTCAAGCTTTGTCTCTCTCCGTCTCTCAAAAATAAATAAATGTAAAAATAATTTTTTTTAAAAAAGAATCTCCTATGGTTCGCCTCCCTGTCTGTTTTTATCTTATGTTTCCTTCCCTTCCCCTATGTTCATCTATTTTGTTTCTTAAATTCCACATATGAGTGAAATCATGATATTTATCTTCTGACTTTTTTCACTTAGCATAATACACTCGTTTCCATCCATGTTGTTGTAAATGGCAAGATTTCATTCTTTTTGATCACCAAGTAATATTCCATTGCGTGCATATATATATATATATATACACATATATATCCCATATAATATTCCATTGCGTATATATATATATATATATATGTATACCATATATATGTATATACCATATATTTGTATATACCATATATATGTATATATGCCATATATACATATATACCATATGCCATATATATATATACCACATCTTCTTTATCCATTTGTCAGTTGATGGACATTTAGTCTCTTTCCATACTTTGGCTATTGTTGAAAGTGCTGCTCTATACATTGGGGTGCCTGTGCCCCTTCAAAACAGCACACCTGTATCCTTTGGGTAAATTCTTAGTATCGCAGTTGTTTAGAAAGTTGTTAATTCTGACAGGTATGAGGTGGTATCTCATCATGGTTTTTTATCTGATAATGCAGTATTGGTAACTGTAGTCACCATGCCCTACATTAGATTTGTAGGACTTATTTATGTTATAACTGAACATCTGTACCCTTTGATCAACATCTCCCCATTTCCCTCACCAACCCCTAGGAACCACCCGTTTACTCTGTTTTCTGAGTTCAACTTTTTAGATTCCGTGTATGAGTGGGATCATACAGTTTTTGTCTTTGTCTGACTTCTTTCGCTGAGCATGATGCAAACGGTAGGATGTCCCTTTGTGTGTGTGCATATGTATAGCTGTCACATCTTCATCCGTTCATCTGTCGGCCGACTGGGGTTGTTTGCAGGTCTTGGGTGTCGCGCACAAAGCCGCAGTGCGCATAGAAGCCCAGACGTCTCGCTCTCGCTCTCCGTCTCCTCTGCACGGGAGCGGCTCCCCTGCCGCGGTCCCTCGTCCCCTGAAAAAGTACGCGGTGCCCACTTGGTCCCCTCGCCCTCCTCGGTTAGCACCTGCCAGGTGTTGAGCGGATCACTGTCCTCGGTGGTGCTAAAATCACCCCGATGCTGACGGATCAGATCCTCAGCCGCTCGGCAAGGCCTCACGTCCCCTGATCTCACTCGCTTGTTCCTAGCGGCAGCTTCCGAACCAGGGCCCTTTCGAGGGACGTTGACACAGCGGCCAAGTTCGTTGGGGCTGGGGCCGCCACGGCGGGGGTGGCTGGCACTGGGGCTGGCATCGGGACTGCGTTTGGGAGCCTCGTCTTGGGTGAGAAGACGAGAAGCCCTCTGTGAAGTAACGGCTCTTGTCCTATGCCATTCTGGGCTTTGCCCTCGGAGGGCACTTGGGCTCTTGTGTCCGACGGTGGCCTTCCTCCTCCTCGTGGCCGTGGAAAGGAGCCGCCTCCACCTGCCGTAGGTCCTTGTCCTGTGTCTCGTCTGCACGGGTGTTCCGCCTATACCTCCCCAGGCAGCCTTGGCAAAGCGGTTGGCTCAGGGTTTGACAGAGGGAAGACAAATAAATACTGTATTAAGAAAAAAGAGAAGGGGCACCTGGGTGGCTCAGTCGGTTGAGTGCCCGACTCTTGGTTTCAGCTCAGGTCATGATCTCACGCTTTGTGGGTTCGAGCCCTGGGTCGGGCTTTGTGCTGACAGTGAGGAGCCTGCTTGGGATTCTCTCTCTTTCCTTCTCTCTTTGCCCCTCCCCTGCTCATTCACTCTCTCTCTCAAAATACATAAATAAACTTTAATAGAAAAGAAGAAAGTGCCGATAACTCTTCAAGACAATTATTTCATTTCCTATATATATGTGTGTGTGTATATATATATATATACACATACGTATGTATATATATACATGTATGTATGTATATATATATATATATACACATACACACATATATTGAAAAGTGAGATTAATGGATCATGTAATCGTCCTATTTTTAATTTTTGGAGGAATCCCCACATTGTTTTCCACTGTGGCTGGACCGATTTGCATTCCCACCAACAGTGCACAAGGGTTTCTTTTCTGTACATCGCGGTTAATACTTGTTATCGCCTGTGTTTTTGATGATAGCCCTTCTAACAGGTTGAGGTGATAGGTCATTGGGGCTTAGGTTTGCATTTCCCTGATGATTAGTGATGTTGAACACTAATGTACTTGTTAGCTATTTGTATGTCTTCTGTGGAAACATGTCTATTCAGTGCCTCTGTCTATTTTTTTTAATGTTTATTTTTTTAAATTTTTAATGTTTTATTTATTTTTGAGAGAGAGAGAGACAGAAACAGAGACAGAGCAAGAGCAGGGAAGGGTCAGAGAGAGAGGGAGACACAGAATCTGAAGCAAGTTCTAGGCTCCAAGCTGTCAGCACAGAGCCTGACATGGGGCTCCGACCCATGAACTACGAGATAATGACCTCAGCCAAGTCAGACGTTTAAATGACTGAGATACCCAGGTGCCCCAATGTGTATTTATTTTTGAGAGAGGGCGGCAGGTACAGAGAGAGGGAGGCAGAGAATCCCAAGCAGGCCCCACGCTGTCAGCACACCTGATGTGGGGCTCGGTCTCACGAACAGTGAGCGTACGACCTGAGTTGAAATCAAGAGTTGGATGCTTAACCAACTGAGCCATGCCAGCGCCCCCTCTTTTTTTTTTAAATCAGATTGCTTTTTGCTATTGAATTATGTAAACTCCTTACACATTTTTGATACTAACCCCTTATTAGATATATGATTTGCAGATATTTTGTCCTATTCTGTAGTTTTTCATTTTGTTGGTTGTTTCTTTTGCTGTGCAGAGGCTTTTTAGTTTTTTAGTCGTGCTTGTTTATTTTTGTTTTTGGTGTATCCAAAAAAATCTGCCAAGACCAATTTCTAAGAGCCTTCCGCCCTTTTCTTCTAGGACTTCTGTACTTTCAGGTCGCACATTTTAGTCTTTAATAGATTCAGAGTTCATTTTTGTGAGCGATGCAAGACAAGGGTCCACTTTCACTCTTTTGCGTGTGAATATCCGGTGTCGCTCGGGCTGGGATGCAGTGCTGGGTGTGGTGCGGCAGGCTCCTGGGGGCTTATGCGGGGATCTCAGCACACATTGCTTATTTCTCGAGGCTTTGGTTTTATATATGTTTAACAAGAGTAAGGCTTTGAAAGTGAACAACATAACATTATCGACTGCTCTGGTATTCCAAAGGAATAGTTCGTTGAAGAGAGATTAGAAAATGGATGATACCAGGCAGACGAAACATTTGGAGCCAGTGAGGAGAGTTCTCGAGAAGCCTTCCGAATACATTTTGCACACTAAATTGATTGTTCTGTGTGTCCCCGAATCACACCTAAAGTGATCACTTCCTCCTCTATGGACTGACTCATGCACGTCTTGCCCGCTGCCAGATTGGGACTCCACACGACTTACAATGATGATACAGGCGAAGTACAATCACAAATACTTAACACAACAGAGGGCAGAAGCCAAGAAGTAGTTAGAGGAGAGGACAGAAACAAGACCCAGAACTCCTGAATGAGGAAGTCGTACCAATCATTCAGAGTTTGGCTCTGCGCTCTCTAGAGGCCAGGGCCAATCTGGAAATGCGATAGGTTCCGGAGCTCCCTTATTGGTAGCAGGAGACATAATGTTAGGTTTTTTGTTTTTGTTTTCTGCCTGGATGGGCTTACTTTTAGTTTTCATTTCTTAGAGGAATTTGTCATAGGAGTCTTTGCATAAGGGGCATTAGATACCGCCCCTTATATTAGGAATGATGGATTAACTGATGTGTTAAAAACCACAAAGGGCTTCTGTGTGTCCTCTTTCCATGCTTTGATCTAGTGCTAATTTCTTATCTATACCCCCAAAGGCGGGACTCATTCCAACCTTCCAGGTTCACCCTGTGCTGCCCCTCAACTATATTGCTTTTGCCCCTATCACACACATTCGTTTGCATTTGTACCAAATGCTCGTTGTTCAAAAGGGGTTAAGAACGTTTAGTCTGCAGGTGCTCAAACATTGACTTCTGTTACAGGAAGCTGGCATTTGGTTGCACACCAATGAATTTAATTTTGCTACTGTCCTTTTCTTTTTCCTCAGCCACTTACAGAATTGAGGTTAGGGACAATGAGTCCTTGGAGAAAATGCAGATTTATGGAAAACAGGTTAATGAATATGAAGGAAAATATTCAGATAATTCCAGAATGCCTTGACATAGTAACTTCATAGAAATGTCTCACCCAAGTTGTTTATTGAAGCAAGGGCAATTTTAGTGATGTTTAAAAAAGTACATTTGTTGGGGACGCCTGGCTGGCTCCGTCGGTAGAGCATCTGATTCTTGATCTCAGGGTCATGTGTTCAAGCCCTATGCTGGGCATGGCGACTCCTTAAATACATAGGGGCGCCTCGGTGGCTCAGTCTGTTGAACGTCCACCTTCGGCTCAGGTCATGATCTCACAGTTTGTAAGTTCGAACCCCGAATCGGGCTCTGCACTGACCATGTGGAGCTTGCTTGGGATTCTCTCACTCTCTCTCTGTCTCTGCCCCTCCTCTGCTCATGCGTGCGTGTATTCTCTCTCTCTCTCAAATAAATAAAACTGTATTAAATAAATAAATGAATAAACATTCAAACTAAGGCTTAAAACGTGACATTAAAAAATATATATTATTATATATATAATTATATTATTATTATATATATCATTTTTAACAAATATATATATATATATATATATATATATGTTACCAGACCTTCACAATTTTTTTTGATGTTTATTTACTTTGGAGAGAGAGAGAGCGAGCACATGCGTGAGTGGGGGAGGGGCAGAGAGAGAGAAAGAGGGAGACACAGAATCTGAAACAGGCTCCAGGCTCCAAGCTGTCAGTACAGAGCCCGACGTGGGGCTCAAAGTCCTGAACCATGAGATCATGACTTGAGCCGAAGTTGAATGCTTAATGGACTCAACCACCCAGGCACCCCCATACCTATTTTTAAAATTAGGTCACATTTTCTGTCAGTAGACCATGTGGTTAGCTTTTGAAACTACCTGTATTTTGTAATATTTTGGCAACCACAGCCCCCCCCCCAAATAGTAAATAGAATCTATGTGTAGCTCTTATAATGAGAAAGCAAAACTCATAGGATGTACCTAAAAAGAAACGATTTTTTCGTTCCCGCTGTTAAGTCTTTTCTGTGGCCTTGGTGCTTCCCCTGCTGCAGAAAAGGCCGGGTTTTTCTGGTCATTCCTACATAATACAGTTTCTTGATCACTTCACCTAAAACCAAACCAAGGGAGCAGAACCACTCTCGGGTTAAGAATTACAACGCCCTGCCCAACATAATAGCCATTTCTTCCGTCGCCTTTTCTTTCTTTTTTTTTTTTTTTTTAACATTTATTTATTTTTGAGACAGAGAGAGACAGAGCATGAACGGGGGAGGGTCAGAGAGAGAGGGAGACACAGAATCCGAAACAGGCTCCAGGCTCTGAGCCATCAGCACAGAGCCTGATGCGGGGCTTGAACTCCTGAACCGCGAGATCATGACCTGAGCCGCAGTCGGACGCTTAACCGACTGAGCCACCCAGGCGCCCCTTCCATCGCCTTTTCAATCAGACGTTCACCCCCGCGGATTCTGCCGCGCTCCCAAAGGAAGCCTGAAGTTGGGGCAGGCAAGAGTGCTTGTGGCTTTTCCCGTCGACAGCTTCTATTCTTTTTCCTCTATGTTGCCAGCCGTATTTCTGGCTGTTCCACGGTGGGAGTACAAGCACTGAGAAGAGGTAAAGGAAGCAGAAAAATTCTCGTTTGGTGTGTGTACTTTCTGTGTCTGGCATTAATTGCAAGCTGACTTTTTGCCTTATGGCTGCTCCAGGGGTTCTTCTGAGTTTCCCCCTTCCTCTCCATTAGGTGGCCTTTCTTTTCTTTTTTTAATGTTTATTTATTTTGGGGAGAGAGAGACAGAGAGACAGTGTGTGGGCAGGGGAGGGGCAGAGAGAGAGGGAGACACAGGATCAGAATCAGGGTCCAGGCTCCGAGCTGTCAGCACAGGGCCCAACGCCGGGCTCGAACTCATGAACGGTGAGGTCGTGACCTGAGCTGAAGCCAGACGCTCAACCGACTGAGCCCCCCAGGGGCCCCTCCATTAGGCTTCTTACATGTGAAGTCCACCTGATGAGGTAAAGCGTCTGCTCTCTCAGACACTTCTTACCACAGTACACGGCACTTGGGACGCTTCCCTGTCCCCAGTTTCCCGGGCCATCACCATTCAAATTTATCCGTCTACCAGGAAATTCCTTTTGCGCCATGCTGCGTCACGATCTCTGGGCATCGAAGTGGATTCCTCTTACATGGAAGCAAAATACAAGACATTTGGCTGTGAACAAATCTGTAAACACTTCTTAGTGTTATCACTACTTTAGTCCTAATTTAATTTTTGGCTTGTAGCATAGCAACGAACGATAGTAACAAAAATAATAGCAGCTAACATTTATTCAGTATTTAGAATGCTCTAGGCACTTTTCTGAGTGCTTTTTATGTATTTTGTTAACTGTTTATTTTTGAAAAAGAGAGACAGCCAAGTGAGGGAGGGGCAGGGAGAGAGGGAGACAGAGGGTCTTATAGTAGGCTCCACACTGCCAGTGCAGAGCCCAATGCGGGACTCGATCCCATGAACCATGAGATCCTGACCTGAACCGAAGTCGGGCGCTTAACCGACGGAGCCTCCCAAGCGCCCCTGCTCTAAGTGCTTTTTGTATAGTAACATATTTAGTGCCCACGGCAACCTTCGAGGAAGCACTCTTACACCCCTCTGTTTACAAAGAAGTTGTTACCTGAAGAGTTAAGTGACTTACCCAAGGTCTGCCAGCTCTGATTGTGTCTAGAATCCACACCCTTAATCAATATGCTGCCTGTTGGCTGTGCTAACGATGGCAGTGGAACAGCTTTGCGGTGTGTGAATATGCGTGCCTAGCCTCGTGTTTTCAGCTGTCGCCAAGACTTCTTTGTCAACCAGGCTCCTTCTCAAGCGTGTGCTTGTGCAGCCCTCTCCTGCATTCCCGCACCATAATCTTTAAGTTCTGGGCAAACGTTCCTTGGTTCCTCATCCCCGGACACGTGCATGTCCTAACCTAGTGAGCTGCAACTCAGCTCTGCCAGTTTTTATGCTGAAAAAAAAATTTCTCTGCGAAGACATCCTTCATTCTTGTGACTGGCTCAGGTCCTTCTGCTTAAAATTCATATGGCCCCGTGAATTTCTTCTTAGTCTCTGTTGCCATCATCATTATCATAAGGGGCCGTTCTGATGCCCGTCTCATCCTCTGCATCGGAGACGCAGCATGAGCGGGAATCGTGTCTGCCTCGCGTACTAAGTATTCCTAAACGACGGCTTCTCTTTTTTCTGTGTTTTCGTGTAGGATCCCCTCACATGGGTCCATTTCACTCCTCCTTCCCTTTGTCGTGAACCGATCCACTCCGGCCACTGCTTTCTGGTTTTCCTTTACATCTGCTTAATCTAATGGATGCTCCATCAGAAATTTTCTTTGATTCATCAAGCGCTTAGTCTATATGATCCTTGACCTCAGGAAACTGTAAGTCCGAAGGAAAAGGCAAACACAAAAGTCCTGAGAAGGAGGCGTGCGGTGATATGTGCCGAGATGTATCTCATAGTAGAGTTTGGAGTTTGGAGGGTTTAGGAGATGGACTGACCCATCAGACCCCGGCTGTGCTGCAGTGTGCAATGAGTCCTCCAAAAGCCCTCAGTAGTTGGCTCCAAAGACAGCAGGAGGAAGAAAGTAAAAGTAGACTTTGGAACCGATCTTAACCTACGATCGCTCCCTCTATGATAGTTTCTTACTACACTACTCCTTTCCTTCCTCAGGAAATTGAAATGGGGACACAAAGCATTGTTTCCTTTGTCGTTTTTTCTTACATTACTTAAGCACCGGTTTCAACCTTGGCAGGATGAAGCGGGTTGTTTGCAAAAACAAAAGAGGAAATCAGTGTTTTCTCAAATATAGCTTCAGTCTAAAAATAGATAGTGGCTATTTTATTTGCAGCTTGCACCTGCCAGGCTTACTTCTTGTCTGTCGAGCCCCGTTCAGCTTGTATGAGGCAAGAGAGGAAAGTTCTGGGTGAGTGAAGAACAAGTACCCCGTGCCTCGGAGCCCTGCCTGCTGCCACCGAGCCTGTATATCCTACCCCACCCGCAGCGCCAGCAGTCAGCCCACAGGGACAAGACAGTTTCTCGGCAGGTGGCAGCCGGAAGCCCCTCGTTGGGGGTTCGTCCTCCCCCAGATTTATAGATCCGGGATGGTGACGGTGCCTTAGATCCTCTCTTTAACACTCTCGTCTGTTACCCAAGGTTACTGGGACCTGCCGCCCCTGAATTAGGAGTCTACGGTTGTCGAATAATGAATTACCCTCTGGGGAAATTCTGTATTTCCTTTGCTGCTCCTAAAGAAAAGAACGGACTGCTCGTTGTCTTCACGTGAAATATGCATTAACCTGTGAAAACTTCTTCGGGCAGTGGGGTCCTGGAGCCTCACGCAAATCCTGGCAGGGAGGCGTGCCAAAGTCATCAACTGCCTATTACAAGTGCGGAAACAGGCGAGGGGAATACCTGAGGCCAGCCTGCCCTTGGCTTTCACCGGACGATGTCCTCAGCCACCTCCAGAGGGGATTGAGTCGTATCGACAAGGACCGTCAGATTCCTTTCTTCCCACCTCAACACGCCCGTAACCCTTTCTGTTCGACCTCGGAAAGATGAGCTTATTTTCTGTTCCCAGGATGACCCCTATGCTTATGATTGATTTGTCTTTTCCTGACTCTCTCACCTTAGAGGGAAGACCTCTAACCAAGTCTAAATCTTCTGTTTGGTCAACTAGAATGTTTTATTATTGTGTTTTACCCTTTTGATTTATTTCTGACAAAACGTATTTCTGGCAAATTTACTGGTGAAGGCTCTTTCATGGGCTGCTCCCAGTTAGGAAAGTTAGCCAAGTTGGGTTCAATGTATCACACCCTTGGGTCCGTGTGCGAGGCCGCCCTTTGGTGTGCTTTCTGCAAAGCCTTGCGGTTAGACCGCAGTGCAGTATGCTTCCTTTGTGCTCATCTATTGTGGTTGCCTCAAAAGCAAATAGTGCCTGTTGGGGCGCCTGCATGGCTCGGTCGGTTAAGCGGCCGACTTGATGTCGGTTCAGGTCATGATCTCACGGTTCCTGAGTCTGAGCCCTGCGTAGGGGCTCTGACAGCCCAGAGCCTGCTTGGGTCTCTCTCTCTCTCTCTCTCTCTCTCTCTCTCTCTCCCTTTCTCTCTGCCCCTCCCCGCACTCTCTCATTCTCAAAAACAAAACAAGCGAAAGAAAAACCCCTCAAACGGTCCCCGTCAATGTAGACCAGGAACAAAACAGCATCCCCATTCTCTCAGGCTACTTAGTAGTTATCAGGGAAAAGAGACTGTTTTTCTTCCCTCTTTATTCTCTAAAACCTGTTTGTGAAAGAAGGCTATCTGATTCAGAGTGAGGAAGTACACCGTTTTTACTGGTTTATGGTGGCCGGTTCAATAGGCAAGGAAAGTGCTCAGAGGAGGCTATAACGAAAATAATCCCCCATGTTTAAAATCCAATATGCGGGGGCGCCTGGGTGGCTCAGTCGGTTAAGCGGCCGACTTCAGCCCAGGTCATGATCTCGCGGTCCGTGAGTTCGAGTCCCGCGTCGGGCTCTGTGCCGACGGCTCAGAGCCTGGAGCCTGTTTCGGATTCTGTGTCTCCCTCTCTCTCTGACCCTCCCCCATTCATGCTTTGTCTCTCTCTGTCTCAAAGGTAAATAAACGTTAAAAAAAAAAATTAAAAAAATAAAATAAAATCCAATATGCGGATCCCTGCCCTCATGGACTTGACCTTGTAGAGAAGGGAGACAGCCAACAAATGGAACAAATGAATGAATTATAGTACTTTAGATGCTAATAAATTCTATGGATAAATATAAATCCGTGGAAGGGAAAAAGTGTGCCGAGGGGCCGTGGTCACAAATTTAAATAGAGTTGTAGTAACATTAAAAATAACGTGGGGGGCCCCGGGTGACTCCGTTGGTTAAGCGTCTGACTTCGGCTCAGGTCTTGATCTCACGGTTTGTGGGTTCGAGCCCCGCGTCGGGCTCTGTGCTGACAGCTCAGAGCCTGGAGCCTGCTTCCGATTCTGTGTCTCCCTCTCTCTGCCTCTTCCCTGCTCACGCTCTGTCCCTCATTCTCAAAAATAAATAATAAACATTAAAAACCATTGAAAGTGTGGTAGTGAAGGCCTCACCAAGAGGTGTTATTTGTTCAGTCATATAAAGGCTAAGATAATGGGCCGCCTCTAATTTAGCTGTGTACTCTCGAGTGTGTTATTAATGTCTCTGAGCCTCAGTGTTCTCATTTTTTAAATCAGTTTTTTATTTGAGTGTGGTTGACACACAGTGCTACATTAGTTTTAGGTGCGCGACATCGTGTACACTTAAACATTATGCTGTGATCACAAGCATAGCTACATCTTCGACCGTATGTAATTATAATATCATCGACTATGTTCCTTATGCTCTGCCTTTTGTTCTTGTGATTTATTCATTCCACAACAAGCCTGTATCTCCCACTGCCCTTCACCCATTTTGCTCACCCCCCACCCAGCAATCCTCAGTTTGCTCTCTGTGTTGACAGGTCTGGTTCTGCGTTTTGTTTCTTCATTCATTTTTTTTTTTAAAAAAGATTCCACATGTGAGTGAAATCATACAGTATTTGACATTCTCAGTCTTGACTTATTTCACCTAGCATAGTACCTGTAGGTCTGGCTTGTTTCAAAAATGGCACGATCTCATCCTTTTTATGGCTGTGTAATATGCCATTGTATACATCTTCCGTATCCATTTCTCTATCTAGGTCTCAAGTTGCTTCTGTATCTTAGCTATTGTAGATAATACTCCAATAAACATAGGGTGCATATATCCCTTCGAATTAGCGTTTTCCTTTTCTTTGTGATTGGATGATAATACCTACCTACCAGAGTTATTTTTAAGATTAAATGAGAGGATGTTAGTAAAGTACCTGTCACGCAGTAAATGATTAATAAAATGGTAGCTTTGCTCAAAATGAATCACTTTTCAGTAATAGTCATCTGACCTCAAGAGTTTCCTAAAATGAATTGATGTGAGTTATTGTTTTCTTTACTTTCCTTCTGACATGTAGTTACCTTTTCAGTTCACTTTCTTTCTTGGCTTCTAAATTTGAAAGCTCCCAGGTTGTTAAGAAGCATAAAAAATGTTATCTTCCGTGATCAGTTACATTGTCTTCCTAGGTAATGGGACTTAATGAGTGGGTTAGACTTTTTTTAGCCAGCTCCCTTGAGTTCACTGTTTCCTGTGGAATAGGGGCAAAAGGAGCAGTAAATCGAAAGCTTTAGAAAAAAAAGTGTCCATGAGATAAAAAGAGCCTGAAACACAAACATGGCTTCAAAGAGATTAAAACATGACCTAGCCATAAATAGCTATGTGCAGAATCAATCTAGGATAATAAAATGAACACGTGTTCCGTATGCCAGGGTTGTTTTGCATGGTGCCAACAGAAAAAATAGATTGAAATGTTACAAGAAACAAAATAGTCAAAGATAATTATGAGTAGAAAATGAATCCGATAGAAATATTCCCCAGTCTGAAAATTGACATATTAAACAGTAATAGTGCATTGATGTCCAAGGGGACACATAATCGATTTTAGGAACCAGATTTGCCTCGAAGAACTTTCAGTGATTCAGATGTGGGATTTTTCTCTAGTCTCCCAAAATTTTAAGTGTTACGAAATACCTGGCATTGGTCTTGGTAAATGTAGGGGAGGGAGGAAAATAATTTTCCTTTGACCCTCCTAGCTTCTTGAATGAGACCCCTCCCCCATGGTAATAACAGGTTCACAGGAGAAAAACAAGCTGAAGTTTACTCACGTGTATACCTCCTGTATCTATGGGAGAGACCCAGGAGAATCGAGTAACTCCTTGAAATGGCCCAAGCCACGGCCTTAAATACCATCCCCGGCTTAAGACAAATGAGAGGGGTAGGGAGGCAGTTAGGAGAAGTTATCAGGAAAAGCCAACAAACAAGGGTGTGATCGTTACACAGATTTGTGTTGTCACCTCCTTCACTGATGACACTTTCTAGAGATTTACTGTCCTCCTCTTCTTCCTCGTGCAGAAGAGACACCCCTCCACGTGAAGATGTCCCTTGTACATGTACATGTCACTTATAAAAGCATAGCTTCTTTTTTTACAGTTTTTTTGAAGTTAAAAAAATTTTAATATAATTTATTGTCAAGTTAGCTAACATACAGTGTATATGGGATGCTCCTGGTTTTGGGGGTAGATTCCCGTGATTCATCCCTTCCATACAACACCCAGTGCTCATTCCAACAAGTGCCCTCCTCAATGCCCATCACCCATCCTCCCCTCCCTCCCTCCCTCCTTCCCCTCACCTCCCCCATCAGCCCTCAGTTTGTTCTCTGGATTTAAGAGTCTCTGATGGTTTGCCTCTCTCCCTCTCTGTGTTTGGAACTGTTTTTTTCCCTTCCGTTCCCCCATGGTCTTCTGTTTAGTTTCTTGAATTCCACATATGCATGAAAACATATGATATCTGTCCTTCTCTGACTGACTTCTTTCACTCAGCGTAATACCCTCCAGTTCCATCCACGTTGCTACAAATGGCAGGATTTCATTCTTTCTCATTGCCAAGTAGTATTCCATTGTATATATAAACCATATCTTCTTTATCCGTTCGTCCGTTGATGGACATTTAGGCTCTTTCCATAATTTGGCTATTGTTGAAAGCGCTGCTATACACATTGGGGTACATGTGCCCCTAAAAGGGTAACTTCTACCTGGTTTTCTGAGCTTGTCCTGTGTCTGCTGTTTCTTAAAAACAAGCAGCCTAAAAATAACCCGTATGCCAAAAAAGAATATTTTGTAATGGCAAATTTTGTTCCCCTTCAGTAAAATGACCTGAAAATATGACATTTACTCTCATTCAGGAAACTTGAGGATAGGAATAAACACTTGTAATGCATGTGGAGGTTAGGATGGTCACAGGACAGTGAAACTTCGAGGCCCAAATGGTGGTAAATATGGGAGACTAGAGCAATGGAAAGGGTATGAACTCTGGAGCCAGGTGTTGGCCTAACAGCTCTGCTGTATGTGTGTGTGTATATATATATATATATATATATATATATATATATATATACACACATATATATATATACACACTAGGTGTTTGACATAACCTCTCTGTGCTCGCGTCTTTTTTAACCTCTAAAGTATTATGTTCAGCAATTTCGCATGTTTGAGCCAAATAGTATCTACCCTAAAGGTAGGTTATTGATGGATTGAATTAATTGGCATGAAGTGATTAAAATAGTATGTGAAATGTAGTAAGTCCTATCTAAATATTATTATTATAACCAGGTCGCCCGGTAAAGCAGAAGTCTCTAGGCTGGCCAGTGAGGATTGACTGCTCTGGTTGATAGTTGACCATGAAGCCTACAGGTCAGCCCTGTGGTTTTGAGGCTGGGAAACATCCGTGGAAATAGTTATGCCAAAGCTATAAAAGATGATTCCTACTGAATCAGACTGATCCCATTTTTCATGCCTTCTCTGTTTGGTCAGAATCATGACAGCAGGCCTAATGCACCCACTAGAATCTACTACATGATAGCTTTGGAGCTGTCCATGAAAGAGCAGTTTTTTTCGGCAGGGTGTAGTTGTGTATACTGGGAGAATTAACCTCTAGACCTGGTTTGCTACTCTTACGCAGCTTGCTCATTCCCACCTTCCAGAAACAGTTTTAGCTTCCTGGACGTCAATCTCCTGTATTTCCTCCTACCGCTGTGAGCATGCTTCTTAGTCTCATCTGTCAACGCCGTGTCTTCCTCCAGAGCTCTTTTTTTAAATTTTTTTTTTTTCAACGTTTATTTATTTTTGGGACAGAGAGAGACAGAGCATGAACGGGGGAGGGGCAGAGAGAGAGGGAGACACAGAATCGGAAACAGGCTCCAGGCTCTGAGCCATCAGCCCAGAGCCTGACGCGGGGCTCGAACTCACGGACCGCGAGATCGTGACCTGGCTGAAGTCGGACGCTTAACCGACTGCGCCACCCAGGCGCCCCCAGAGCTCTTTTTTTAAATAATTTTTTTTTAATGTTTACTTATCTTTTTGAGAGAGAAAGAGAGAGAGAAAGAACACAAGTGAGGGAGGGGCAGAGAGAGGGAGACACAGAATCTGAAGCAGGCTCCAGGCTCTGAGCTGTCAGCACAGAGCCCGACGTGGGGCTCAAACTCACAAATCGTGAGGTCATGACCTGAGCTGAAGTCGGACGCTTAACCGACTGAGCCACCCAGGCACCCTATCTTCTTCCAGAGTTCTTAATGGTGAAGAAATAAAGGCAGTCTGTGGACCTCTGCTCTCTTCTGTCTGCACATAATCCTAGGTGACTTAGTCCCATGTTTGAAATTATATCTGTAAACTTAGGTCTCCCAAATGTGTGCATCTGTCCCCTGAGTTCTCTCCTGAACCCAGATGTTTATGTATGAAGGTCCACTCTACCTGTCGACATAGATGTCTAATTGGCATCTCAAACTTGTATCCAAAGCTAAGCTTCCAGTTCCTTCTGTAAACCTCCTCTATCTCAATAAATGCCAATTCCGCGTTTCCAGGTACTTAGGCAGAAAAATGTTGGTGTCATTCTTGGTTTCCCTCATTCTCGCAGATTTCGTAATAAACCTGACAGACTTTACCACCTACACATTGAAAATATCTCTCGATTCTGAACATTTCTCACCAACCATACCACCGACACCCTTGTGTAAATCACCACTTACGAACACGTGTGGGAACCACCTGACTGCTTTTTCTCCTCTTTTCATCCCCCAGAACAGCGAAAGTGACCCTTTGAAAACATGAAACAGCTCATGCCACATCTTTACTTTGAATTCTCCGGTGCCTCCCTGTCTCATTCAGAACAAACTCCAACATCCTTACTGTGTTCTCGTAGTTTCTCATGTCGTGTTCTCATGGTAGCATGGTATCTGCCCCCCCCTTGACCTCCCTGACCATATCTCTTAACCACTCTTCCTCTTGTTCATTTCACTACAGCTGCAATAGCTTCCTTCCTGTTCTCAAACTTGCCTCACAGTTTTCTTTCTCAAAGAGTTTGCATTACACTCATTTTTAGCCGGAATGCTTTTCCTGCAGATATTTGCAAAGATTAAGGTATCAGTGTATTCAGGTCTCCTATTAAATGTTATCTTATCAGAGAGACTTTATCCACCTCATGAAAAATAGTCCTTGTGGATACTCCCTATCCTTGTTATTTGGCTTATTTTTTTTTTTTCTTCAGAGCACTTATCACTCTGATATATTATAGTATGCATTCACTTATTTTTATTTTTTTTTTAATTAAAGTGTTTTGAATGTTTATTTATTTTTGAGAGAGAGAGACAGAGTGCGAGCGGGAGAGGGGCAGAGAGAGAGAGAGGGAGACACAGAATCGGAAGCCGGCTCCAGGCTCCGAGCTGTCGGCACAGAGCCCGACGAGAGGCTCGAACCCACGAACCGTGAGACCATGACCTGAGCCGGAGTTGGACGCTTATCCAACTGAGACACCTGCTTATTTTTATTTTTTATTTTTTAAATTTTTATTTATTTTTTTTTGAGAGGGAGAGAGCATGCGAGCAAGCGGGGGAGGGGCAGAAGGAGAGGGAGAGAGAGAATCTTAAGCGGGCTCCGTGCCCAGCACGGAGCCCAACGTGGGGCGAGATCTCACAACTGTGACACCACGACCTGAGCCCAAATCAAGAGTCGGACGCTTGACTGACTGAGCCACTCAGGTGGCCTCCATTCACTTACTTTGAAATTAGTTACACATCACGTATTTATACGTATTAATATATCGTGCGTGGGGATGCGTATGTATCACCCACACCACCACCGCCACGACTGCTACCGCTACCAGAAGCTCCGGGGGAGGCATGGGAGAGATGCTTCCTCACAACGCTCAGAAGGAACCCGTTCTGCAACCACTTGATCTTGGACTTCTGTTCCCCAGAACTGGGAGACAGTACGTTTCTGTGGTTTAAGCCCCTCAGTGTGTGGTACTTCGTTATGGCAGCCTTAGCAAGCGAGCAACAATGTCTTTTCTTTTTCATCATGATGAGGAATTTACCTTGGACTTCCGTTTGTTGACTCTTCTTGTCATGTGACCAAGAACACAGGCCCCTTGGGGATAGTAACGGTTGCTTTGGTGTTCGTTTCAGCTACATTTTGAATGGTCAGGATGCATGCCATTTGCCATGGCCGTGTTTTCCCTTGGTTTTTCGGACAGTTTTAGGCTCACGGCAAAACTGAGCACAAGGTACAGAGATCTTCTCTGTACGCCCTGCCCCCGCACATGCATAGCCCGTCCCATCATCAACGTCCTCACCAGAGCGGTACGCTTAGGACAGTGGATGAGCCCACGTTGGCACGTCCTCATCACCCACAGTCCGTAGTTTCCGTGAGGGTTCGCCTGTGGTATTGTGCATTCCGTGGGGCTGGGCAAATTTATAATGACGGGACGCGGTATCTGCCGTCAGAATACCATACAGGGTAGTTTCACTATCCTACCTGAAACATCTTCTTTCTGTCTGTTCATCTCTCCCTCCTCCGACCCCTTGCAACCACTAATCTTTTTACTCTCTCACTTTTACCTTTTCCAGAATGTCACAGAGTTGGAATCACACGGTGTCCAGCTTTTTCATATGGGGTTTTGCCACGTAGTAATAGGCACTGCAGACTCCTCCTTGTCTTTTCATGGCTTGATAAGCTTATTTCTTTTTAGTGCTGAATAATAATGCATTGTCTGGATGGACCCCAGTTCGTCTATCCGTTCGCCTACTGAAGGACACCTTGGTTGCTTCCGAGTTTTGGCAGTTGTGAATAAAGCCGCTATAAACACCTCTGTGCAGGTTTTCGTGTGGACATAGGTTTTCAGTTCCTTTGGATAAAGACCAAGGAGCATGATTGCTGGATCATACGGTAAATGTGCGTTTGGTTTTGTAAAAAACTGCCAGACCGTCTTCCAAAGGGGCTGTACCATTTTGCATTTTCCCCAGCAATGAAAGAGAGTTCTTGTTCCACATCTTTGCCAGTATTTGCTGTAGTCAGTGTTGCAGGTTTCAGGCGTTTTAGTGGGTGTATATTGGTATCTCGTTTTAATTTGCATTTCCCTGACGATATACGATGTGAAGCAGGTTCTCATGTCCTTATTTGCCATCGGCGTATCTTCTTCAATGAGTTTCCCGTTACAGTCGTTGGCCCCTTTTTAAATTGGATTGTTTGCTCTCTTATTGTTCAGTGCTAAGAATTCTTTGTATATTTTGGATAACATTGTTTAACAAAAATTGTTTTTGTTCATGGTTTTATTTCTTTTTGAGAGAGACAGACAGAGAGTGAGCAGGGGAGGGGCAGAGAGAGGGAGACCCAGAATCCGAAGCAGGCTCCAGGCTCCCAGCTGTCAGCACAGAGCCCCACGCGGGTCTTGAACTCACTAGCTGCGAGATCATGACCCGAGCCGAACGAAGTCGGACGCTTAACTGACTGAGCCAACCAGGCGCCCCTGGATAACATTCTTTATCAGATGTGTCTTTTGAAAATATTTTCTCCAGTCTCTAGCTTGTCATTTTATTCTATTGACAGTGTCTTCCTCAGAGCAGAGAATTTTAATTTTAATGAAGTCTAGCTTATCAATTCTTTTTTCACGGATCGTGCCTTTGGTGTTGTATCTAAAAATCGTTGCCATGCCAAGGTCAGCTAGATTTTCTCCTGTGTTATCTTGTAGAGGTTTTATAGTTTTGTGTTCTATATTTAGGTCTGTGATCCATTTTGAGGTAAGTTTTGTGAAGAGAGGAAGTTCTGCGTCCAGATTCTTTTTTTTGCCTGTGGGTGTCCAGTTGTTCCAGAGCCATTTGTTGAAAAGGCGATCTTTGCTGCATTGTATTGCTTTTGCTCCTTTGTCAAGAGTTAGTTGACTGTATTGATCTGGGTCCATTTCTGGACTGTGTTTTGTTCCATTGATCCATTTGTCTCTTCTTTTACCGATGCCACATTGTCTGGATTCCTGTAGCAGGTGTAACTGTGTACTGTTGCTTCCCCAAGTAGATGGGATTACCTCTGGAATCACAATTTTGCTGGATTGGAGCGAGATCATGGGGCTGTGATGGGTCCACAGTGGAGTCTGCGGTCGGCAGGCCCGTTGCCAGTGGCTCAGGCAGGAAAGACCTGCCTGTTCTTTGTAGGGACAGCCTCCAGGACCTTATTCTCTAGGGTGGCACTGGGACAAGGATCAGCCTCAGTGTTCACAGTTGGGTCCTCAGACCGTGGGCCTGTTACCAGTTGTGTAGATGGGAGAGGCTCCTGCCAGGTCCCTGGGTGCGCTTTTGCTGGGCCACTTGGTGAGTCTCTGGACAGGCAGAATGTTTTGCAGACTTTGGTGGGAGGGGGTGCGGCCTAGTTATAGGGCCATGGTAGGATCTCCAGGGACGCAGATGACAGTCTCCCTCTGGGTCCTGTGGCGGATGAGATTGCTTGTGGACTGCCGCTAGAAGGGTCTGAGGCCGAGTAGAGGGTACTGGTAGGATCTCCACTGGCACAGGCGGGATCGTCTCCTGCCAGGACCCTAGGTTGTTGGCAGGACCACGTATGGACCGCAGCTGTGATGGGGTCCGGCTTGAGTCCAGTTATAGGGCCGTTTCAGAATCTACAGTTCCACCAGGTTTGGTGGGCTTACCTCCAGGGGCTCCCAGACTACGCCTGAAACAGGCCGGAGCAGAGTCCTAGGCCACTTCAATGTCCACAACCTGGACAGGGCCCGTGGGCCTTTTACCCGAGAAACAAACGGATGGGACTCCTCACAGGTCCCTTGGCGTACGGTGCTGTGGAGCCGTTTCTGGTACGGAGCCAGGACCACAGTTGGCACGTCAGCCGCCTGGGTGTGGGCCTGCCTTCTCCACGGGGCTCTCCTCGGTCTTGGACTCCATCAGGGCTCCGCAACTTCTACCTGGTCCCCAGAGTTTCCGTAAAGGCACTTTTGTCCATGGATGGCCGGGAAATTATTGTTAATCGAGGGGGAATATGAGTAGAGGACCTCCTGTTCCACCATCTTGCTGATGTCACGCTTGTTAGTTTTTAAATACGGCTTTATTGAGATGTATTTCACATACCATAAAATTCACCATTTTAAAGTGCACAACTCGGTGGCCTTTAATGTACTTTACAGAGTTGTGCAACCATTACCATAATTTAATTCCAGAACATTTTCATCATTGCAAAAAGAAACCCCATACCTGTTGGCAATTATTCTGCCTCTGCATTCATCCAGCCCAGTGCAACTGCTACTGTATAAATGGAATCACAGAAAATGTGGTTCCTTTTGATTCACTTATTTCACTTAAGAATTGATCCATGCTGTGGCAGGCAGCGGTACTTAATTCCATTTTCATGGCAGAATACTATTCCATTCTATGGATATACCACATTAAAAAAGTTTTTTAATCTTTATTTATTTTTGAGAGAGAGAGACAGAGTATGAGAAGGGGAGGGACAAAGAGAGAGGGAGGCACAGAATCGGAAGCAGGCCCCAGGCTCTGAGCTGTCAGCACAGAGCCAGACGTGGGGCTCGAACTCATGGGCGAGAGATCATGACCTGAGCCAAAGTCAGACACTTAACCGACTGAGCCATCTGGGAGCCCCTGAATATAGCACATTTTATTTATCCATTTATCTTTTTTTTTTTTTTTTCAACGTTTATTTATTTTTTTTGGGACAGAGACAGAGCATGAACGGGGGAGGGGCAGAGAGAGAGGGAGACACAGAATCGGAAACAGGCTCCAGGCTCTGAGCCATCAATCCAGAGCCTGACGCGGGGCTCGAACTCACGGACCGCGAGATCGTGACCTGGCTGAAGTCGGACGCTTAACCGACTGCGCCACCCAGGCGCCCCTATCCATTTATCTTTTGATGAACATCTGGGTTGTTTCCACTCTGGGGTTATTATAAATAATGCTGCTGTGAATATTCATATATGAGTTGCTGTGTGAACATATGTTTTCAATTCTCCTGGGCATACGCTAGGAGTGAAATTGCTGAAACATAGTAGGTATATGGTTCATATTTCAAGGAAATGGTCGAGTATTTTTGGAGCCACATTAGAGATGAAATATTTATTTTTATTTTTTTAAGTCAACCCTATGCTCAATGTGGGGCTCTGGCTGAATACTTTGAGATCAAGAGTCACATGCTCTGCTCATTGAACCACCCAGGTACCCCTAGAGATGAAATATTTTTAAGAAAAAGCCGCTTACCTTTAACTACAAATTAACACTGACTTGTAAAGTTGATACTGAATCTGGCATGTAATTTCACAGGGCTTGCATTTGCTGGATCCTGTAAAATACATATTCTAGTCGTTTGTGGATACTTTTTCCTTCTTGTTCAGTATGCTCCCTTGCCAGCCTTGTTAGCAGTGGTAGAAGATCAAAGTATTGTATAAAATTTAGGTTTATCCATCTCTATGTGGCACCAATGCCAATTAATTTAATCAAAATCCCCCTTGAAAAAAATTTATGTATTTATTTATTTATTTATTTATTTATTATTTTAATGTTTATTCAGTTTTCAGAGACAGACAGAAACAGAGCATGAGCAGGGGAGGGGCAGAGTGAGAGCGAGACACAGAATCGGAAGCAGGCTCTGGGCTCCGAGCTGTCAGCCCAGAGCCCGACGTGGGGCTCGAACCCACGACCTGCGAGATCATAACCTGAGCTAAAGTCGGACCCTTAACCGAGTGAGCCATCCAGGTGCCCCTCAATCAAAAACATTTTAATTTACTGGAAGAATAAAAAGCAAGTGGTTTTTTTTGTATATTCTTACAGATTGAACAAAAATGATTTGACCACGTATTTCTGTTCAACCTCTTAGGCTGGTATTTTTAAGTGTATCAACAGACAATGTGAAGCGTTAGTTAATTCTGGAGTAGATTTTAGAGAATGGATTTTTCTTGTTCTCTACTTAATTTTGTAAAGTGAGAACATGATGTATGTAAATTTATGGCATTTTGATCAACAATGAATAACAATGACATATAATAAGATGTTCAATATTCATAAAGATGCTAGGCATTTAAATATAGCACTTTGATACTTTTTGCTAGAAAAATTCATTATTTATATGTAATAATAAATAGGAATAGAATATACTCATTCAACTTTGAAAAAGGAAAAATATCTTGTTATCTCTTGATGAATTCAGTCAATTAAAGGCCTTTGTCAATTAATGTTTATTGTTTCACACTTCATTTCTTATTTGTCTGGCCCCCTTTACTGAAAACAAATTTACATTACAGCTTATTCAAACTTTTCACCAATGGTAAAAAGTAGAGATAAATTTATGGCAGTGATAAGTGGGCCACTATTTGAGAAAATGGTAATGGCATTAGCAGAACGAGTGCGACATGTACTGTAGAACGTCCTCCTACATAGAGCTAAATATCTCTTTGAAACGGCCCCCTCTAAGTAATATCACTTCTTTCTTGTTATTCATTCTTTTAAATAACTTCTTTAATGTATTCCGAAACTGAATGAAGCATTGTATCTTTCCTTTTTTGTTTTGTTCTTATGGACTTCCCTGCCATTTTTCATTGTGTTTTTCGATTACCTAATCAATCCCAAATAACACCTCGATAATTGCTCAGTACATCTTGAAGTGTAAGCTCATCTACAAACAAACCCCTTTTTATTACCATTTTCTGGGATTATATATACGTCTTTGGATATGTAAAAGGCATCACTGAGTAAAAGAGTTGAATATCAAGACTTGTTTCGAAAAAAGACTAAACATTTTGAAAATACCATTTTGGAAAATATACATCTAGGTTAAGAAACGTTACGACATATCAAATTTTCTAATGATTGATATGACTATTCAGAAATGTTACTTTGGGGTATTGAGACGCTCCAGCGGTTTGCTGTACTGTGGCAACAATCCTGCCCTAGGCACAAATAAAAAAAGCTTGAAAAACATAAACTCTGGAAAGGACAGGTATAACATTGAAAATGACTTCCTTGCTCTGTGATGCACGTTCCAGATGAGACATGAGTCTGGACAAGCCCCGTATCCTAAGTAAAAAAGAGTGCCGACTTTATATTAATATTGCATTTAGAATCATTGGACCCATTGATTTTGATGAGTTGCATTCAGCTCATTGTTACCAAGGCCCTCAGTGTTTCCTCCTGCTTCATCTGAATTGCAGAATTCTTCGTTCCTCCAGGTACCAAGGCAGCCATTCATAGAGTCTTCCAATAGATATTTACTGAGGTTTTATAAGTGCCAGGCACTGTTGTAGATGCTGAGGACAAAATGGAGAACAAGAGGGCTGAAGGAGGTTACATTCTCTTGGGACAGGGAAGCCGACAATAGATGATTGAGTAAGTAAATGTACTGAGATTTATAGTAGATGGTAGTGAATAATAAGAAGGGAAGAAACAAGATGTCACAAACCTACTTTTACTCAAGTTGTTCTTAATATAAGTAGCAAAATGCTCTAACAGCTGTTTTCTATTTAAACAGTTTTATGCTATCCCCAAACTTTAATAAAATTAGCAATAGAGAAAATCTGTCTTCTTTACATAAAGCTTATGCATTAATACCTATTGTATATAATAGCAATTATCATTGGGGTAACAGAAATGTAACTAACTATTCAGTGTACTGAATGAATTGAACAGAGTGACTTCTGTGTAACTGCTGGAGTACGTAATTTAATATTATAAGAAACACTTTTCATTTATTACAAAAGAAATGTAAATACAGCCTCAATCAAAATTGTCACTGATTATTAATTATAGAGATGAAATATAGCAAGGTTTTGGTATATATTCATTTATGTTTTTCAAAAGATGCTTATTACATAAACTGTCCTGACACATAATCTATTTATGGAAACTCTACTGGTATTTCATTGCTCATCTCATAATACTATCTAACAAGTACATGACAATTACTATGTGTCAGGTACTCTTCTGACGACTTTACATTAATTTATGTAATACTCAGAATGACCCTACGAAGCAGATCTTATCCATATTTTATAGACGAGGAAACAAGCATTGAGAGATTAAGTCACTTGCTCAAAGTCACAATCAAGAAGCGTTGGAGCCGACATCACAATTCCAGACATCAAGATGTATTACAAAGCTGCAGTCATCCAGACAGTATGGTAGTGGCACCAAAACAGGCACTCAGATCAGTGGCACAGAATAGAAAACCCAGAAATGGATGGGTTTAGAAATAGAAAACCCACGAACGTATTGGCCAAATAATTTTTGACAACGCTGGAAAAAATATCCAATGGAATAAACAGAGTCTCTTCAGCAAGTGGTACTGGGAAAACCGGATAGCGACATGCAGAAGAATGAACCTGGACCACTTTCTTACACCAGACACAAACATAAACTCAAAATGGATGAAAGACCTAATCTTAAGACAGGAAGCCATCAAAATCCTCAAGGAGAAAGCAGGCAAAAACCTCTTTGATTTTGGCTGCAGCGACTTCTCACTCAACACATCTCTGGAGGCAAGGGAAAGAAAAGCAAAAATGAACTGGGACCTCATCAAAATAAAAAGCTTCTGCACAGCAAAGGAAACAGTCAGCAAAACTAAAAGGCAACTGACAGAATGGGAGAAGATATTTGCAAATGACATATCAGATAAAGGGCTAGTATCCCAAATCTCTAAATAATTTATCCAACTCAACACCCAAAAAACAAGTAATCCAGTGAAGAAATGGGCAAAAGACATGAATAGACACTTCTCCAAAGAAGACATCCAGGTGGCCAACCGACACATGAAAAAATGCTAAACACACTCATCATCAGGGAAACACAAATCAAAACCACCATGAGATTGCACCTCACACCTGTCAGAATGGCTAACATGAACAACTCAGGCAACAACAGATGTTGGCGAGGATGCGAAGAAGGAGGATCTCTTTTGCATTATTGGTGGGAGCGCAAGCTGGTCCAGCCACTCTGGAAAACAGGATGGAGGTTCCTCAAAAAACTAAAAATAGAACTGCCCTATGACCCAGCAGTTGTACTACTAGGTATTTATCCAAGGGATAAAGATGTGCTGTTTCGAAGGGGCACAGGCACCCCCATGTTTATACCAGCACTATCAACAATAGTCAAAGTATGGAAAGAGCCCAAATGTCCATCGATGGATGAATGGATAAAGAAGATGTGGTATACATATACAATGGAGTATTACTCGCCAATAAAAAAGAATGAAATCTTGCCCTTTACAGCTATGTGGATGGAACCAGAGGGTATTATGCTAAGCGAAATTAGTCAGAGAAAGACAAATATCATATGACTTCACTCCTATGAGGACTTTAAGACACAAAACAGATGAGCATAAGGGAAGGGAAGCAAAAAGAATATAAAAACAGGGAGGGGGACAACACAGAAGAGACTCTTAAATATAGAGAACAAACAGGGTTGCTGGAGGGGTTGTGGGAGGGGGGATGGGCTAAATGGGTCAGGGGCATTAAGGAATCTACTCCTGAAATCATTGTTGCACTATATGCTAACTAATTTGGATGTAAATTAAAAATAATTAATTTAAAAGAAAGTGTTGGAGCCCAGATGCCACATCCTGCTTGAGGGGTTGCCTGATCCTGTCAATCATAATTAACCTCCCTTTTATCTGTTCTCTTACAAGCTGCTTGTGCCTAGATCATTGTTTGGCAACGATATTTGCAGGCAGACTTTTTAAAAGAAGTTATTATAGCAATACAGAGTATAGAGGAGATCCAGACAAGAGATGGTGGTGTATTGGACCAGGGTAATAGCATTGTGGGTAGTTAGAAATGTTGGGATATAAATAGAAGATAAAGCCTCCAAGGCATTCTGACAGGGGGGAGACAGAGAATGAGAGATAAAAACGGAGTGAAGGATATCAGAATGTTTGTATTTGAGCAGTGTATACCTAGAGTTGTCCTTTGTTAAGATGGGAATGACTGTGGAACAAGCAGGTTTTGTGGGACTAGAAAAGAAGTTTCGATTTGCATATGAGTAGACATCCACGTGGGGATGTTGCACGGGCCATTGGATATATGGGTCAAGAGTTCAATGGAGGGATCTGTCCTGGGGATAGATGGTATTAAAAGCTAGAATACTGGCCATGATTACAAACGGAATGAGTGTAACTAGAAAAGAGCAAAGAATCAAGGCCTGAGCCCTGGAGTACTCCAAAGTTCAGAGATCAGAGAGATGAGGCAGAGGTAGTACAAAATAATAAGAAGGATTTTGCAGTAAACCAAAAGAGAGAGTTCTTTGGGAGCCTACGATAAAAAAGCATTTCAAGGATAAGGGAGTGATCAATTGTGTTAAATGCTGCTGATGTTTAAAGTAAGATGGGAGTCACATTGGGTGCGGCAATTCAGGGGTCACTGCCGACCTTTATAAAAGCAGTTTGGGTCAAAGGATAGAGATTAGAGTGGATTGAGGAGAATGGCAAGAGAAGAATAGAGACATCGAAGATAGACCACCATTTTGAGGTGTTTGACTCTAAATTTTTTTTTTTCCAACGTTTATTTATTTTTGGGACAGAGAGAGACAGAGCATGAACAGGGGAGGGGCAGAGAGAGAGGGAGACACAGAATCGGAAACAGGCTCCAGGCCCTGAGCCATCAGCCCAGAGCCCGACGCGGGGCTCGAACTCACGGACCGCGAGATCGTGACCTGGCTGAAGTCGGACGCTTAACCGACTGCGCCACCCAGGCGCCCCGAGGTGTTTGACTCTAAAAAGAGACGCAGCTTAACAGCCACACAGAACTGTGTGTCAAGTTTTTGTATGAATTTGGAAAAGAGGAAGGGTGATACAGGACCGAGAGGTGGTAATTGCTAAGAACAGGCAAGAAGTGATAATCCAGCATCCAATTGGAATGCTTGTCCCTACGTAGGCCCACCATTACCACATGTGCTGTAACGCAGGGGAGAAGGGAGAGTGTGTGGATTCAGATGTCGGGAGGAAGTTGATGGCGGGAGCTTGTGGAAATTCTCTTCTAATTTCTGTTATCTATATTTTTTCACTTAATAGGAAGCAAGTGGAGGAAGGAAGAGAAAGTAGAAGATATGAAATCGTTTTCTATGAGCTATGGTTGTGAATGTGTTAGCATCACTGCTGAGTAGCATGTGCCCACTTGAGATAGTGTTTCTCACCTCAAAGTGAGACCAGTCGGTGCAGATTGGATTCTTTCTCAGCCAGGGTAAGCTTCCTGGGGATACGTGAGGGTCAGCGGAGGGAGTTCAATTTAACCAGGGCGTGGGTTTTGCCCAGTGAGTAAGATGAAGAAGGAAAATTGAGCAAATGAAGTCCAGGAGAGTGTGTGTGAGCACATGTGGCTACGTGATTACATTGATGGGTCATGAATTTGAAATGGATGAAGGATTAAAATGGTGACATGAGGATGATGAGGGACAGTGAAAGTGTATTTAGTGAAATGTATGTCCAGATAAAGTTGAATGACTGTTGGACTTTGGGTATTAATTAGAAGGAGCTGCAACTATATAGGTGCTAGTTTGGAGAATGGGATACTTTAAAAGGGGGGTTATGGGGACGCCTGAGGGGCTCAGTCGGTTAAGCCTCCGACTCTTGATTTCGGCTCAGGTCAGCGTCTCACCATTTGTGAATTCAAGCCCTCCATCAGGCTCTGCACCGACCGTGCAGAGCCTGCTTGGGATTCTGTCTCCTTCTCTCTCTGCCCCTCCCTCGCACACGCATGGATTCTCTCTCTCTCTCTCTCTCTCTCAGAAATAAATAAACATTTAAAAAGAGGGTTACAGATACTGGTAATTCTAAGATCAAGGGTATGGCCATGGAAATGAATGGACATTGAAGAACATGGAAGAGTGGTGAAAATGTTGGAATTGCTTTAAAGATGATCTGTGTGGTTGATGAAATAATCACTCTTGATGGCCAGAACAGCGCGAGAGCGCATGTCGGTGAGGCGGCAATTAAATCTTCAAGAAATGGGGAGGAGTGCCCAGGGATATGTAGATTACTGCCACAGGGAGGAAGAGTGGGTGGCATATTCTAAAAATATTTGATTCAAAACCGGGTGTTTTAGGGAAGTGGGAGGAAGAATAATCTAGAAGCATCTTCAGGCCTAATAGTAGTAAGGCTATAGGGAAAACACATATAGGTTAAGTATTGTCCTAGGGAGAGATCCACGATTCTGTGAAGTGAGGAGGTGAAGTATCAGGAAACCTGAACAGATATAAAACCATTCAAGAAATTGAGTTAGTAGTTAAAATCTACCCTTAACCACATTGCCACCCCGCCCCACGGTACAAATAGACTCTGGGAGCTTCATTGGGGGATTTCACTAAAATACTCAGAAACAAGTAGTGTCAATCTCCTACAAACCATTCCAGAACTTTGTACTAGATATTTTACTTATTGTGCAGGTGAAGACATTGTTTTGGGCGATAATAAACACCTAAGTTAGCACAGAGGTTAGCCCTACAGGGTGGGAGGTGAAGGGCCATGTGATCAGGCTGCTACGTGTAGCATGCTTCATCTGTCTGGTGTTTTCTTGGCCTAGTTGATGGGTATATGGGTGTATATTTTACTATTTTTGTAGGTTTTTGTACATATAAAATATTTCGTAATAATTTTTTAAAACCAAATTGTGCTAAGGAAGTCGATGTCTTTTAAAAAATATTCTTTCCAGGGGCGCCTGGGTGGCTCCATTGGTTATGCATCTGACTCTTGATCTAGGCTCAGGGCATGATGTCACTTTTCATGAGTTTGAGCCCCATGTCGGGCTCTGCACTGACAGCACAGAGCCTGCTTGGGATTCTCTGTCTCCCTCTCTCTCGGCCCTTCCCCCACTTGTGTGCTTGCTCGCTCTCTGTCTCTCTGTCTCTCTCTCTCTCTCTCTCTCTCCCCCCCTCTCTCTTAAAATATATAAATTAAAAAAAATCAGAAACAAATCCTTAAAGATAAATAAATAAAATATTCTCTTGAGGGGTGCCTGCCTGGCTCAGCCAATGGAGTGTGTGATTCTTGATCTTGGGGTGGAGAGTTCAGGCCCCACATTGGGTGTAGAGCTTACTTAAAAATACATATATTCTTTTGAGGACATTGGCTGTGAAACAAAGATGAGAGGGTAGAATACTTTCAAGGGCCTGTGTAGTCTGGGAAGACTTGCTTTGTGTTTGTTTGTTTGTTTCTCTTTTTTTTTTTTTTACAATAGGAGGTTCTTTGGGCATGTTTAGTTTTTATAGGGAAAAGGTAAATAAAGGGAGAATTTGAAAATACATGACAGTAGTCACACAGAATCTTGGAAGAGAGGGAACAATACTGATCAGTGGATTTTCTCAAAACATGGGAATGGGGACCTCGAGCTCTGACGTTGGGGAAATTCACAGGTAATTGGGTAAGAAGTTAAAGAAATTTGCATCTAATATGCTTAAAGTTCTCTACAAATTAGAAGGCATTTACACCATAAGATACTCCTTAACCCGTGCTCAAATACCTGCAATGATTCAATGATAAGAAACTACTTCCTGGGCAGCCTAGTCTATCTTTGGCTGGCTTTGTCTATCTGTATTTCTGGTTCCTGAACTTGTTTGCTTGTGTGTTTTCTTTGTTGTTTTAAGCTGCAGCTTCTAATAGTGGTTCTATATCTATCTGTTGGGATATCACATACCAACAGACCATCGCTTTCTGGAAACTAACATCTTACTTGTCACATTGAAAATACTCCTATTTCTGGGGCATCTGGGTGGCTTAGTCGGTTCAGCGTTCCACTGTTGATTTTGGCTCAGGTCGTGATCTCACGGTTTTGTGGGATCAAGCCCTGCGTGGGGCTCTGACAGCGCAGAACCTGCTTGGGATTCTCCCTCTCTTTCCCTGTCTCTCTGCCACTCGTTCTCTCTCTCTCTTAAAATAAATATTTAAAAAATACAATATTTATATGTTCTTTGTGAACAAAGAAGCATTTCCTCTCATTGATTTTAATCATCTTAAGCTTGAAGGATACCTTGACCCCTTCTACATCCCTAGAAATTATACTTATTTTTATAGTTTGATATGAATTACATATTCCAAGTATCTCATTTTATCAACGTTTTTTTATTTTTATTTTTATTTTTTTTTATTTTTGGGACAGAGAGAGACAGAGCATGAACGGGGGAGGGGCAGAGAGAGAGGGAGACACAGAAACGGAAACAGGCTCCAGGCTCTGAGCCTTCAACCCAGAGCCCGACTAGGGGCTCGAACTCACGGACCGCAAGATCGTGACCTGGCTGAAGTCAGACGCTTAACCGACGGCGCCCCCCAAGTATCTCATTTTAGTTACATTTATAAGGAAATTATCACTTGGTCTTGAAATTCCTCGAACCATAGTAGTTACTTACATATGCAATGCTTCCAATTAACACAATTGAAAATTTCCCATTGACATGATTTTTCAGGGGTTTTAAAACTATTACACACCATTTCGGTGACTTTAAATGAAATATATCTGGAGAAGTTTTAACCTGCTCAAGTAGCAAGTGCTAGTACTACATTACGTATACTCGTTATCAGCACATTTGTTCATATTTTTGTTGTTCCATTAAATCAGGAACAATTACAATTCCAGTATGTGGTTTACATTCATTTCATTACTTTCTACTTTTGGGGGGATGATATTCTGAAATCGCTAAGATTCCTCTTTCAATATGGTGTTAATCTTTCCCTTAGAAAACGAGTTCAGAACCATGAACAAGTCTTTGGGCTCGTATGGAATCTAAATGAAATTTATAGAAGTCAGTAAAATTGTAGATTCACAGAAAAACGTGTAAGGCCATTTTCACTCAAAGAGCATTGTGTTCATTTGAATACACAAATTTCTTTCCCTAAAATTAACCTTTACATTATATTTCCTTCCACATCATTATCTCCCTCCGTCAGACTCCATACCCCTCATCTGTTCTTTTTCTGCACAATTGCTCGCAGCTATTGCCTCATTTTCAAAATACTGGAACTTAAGATGTGGACTGTTGGTAAAATCTCCTAAATGTTCTCGCTGTCTTTAGTCGCCTCCTCTCTCCCCAGTAATCTACCTTTTCTCATAACGCCAGGGATACTCTTTCACAACAGGTAGGTGGTAACATTCCACTGTTCAGAAATCTTCAAGAAAAGCTCCACCATCTTGCAAAGTCCTTTACTGTGTGGCTCAAGCTTGCCTTCCCGGCTTTTGCAGTTGTTACACCTTCCCGTGCTGTATTCTCTCTTTCTCACGTAGTATACTGGGTTTGCTCCCAAATCAACTGTGCACCCCGGCTTCTGTGACTTTGCTCAAGCTTTACTCCTCGTTTCTCAAAGATTCCCGTCAAATCATACTATCCTTTTTAAGGCACAGCTTTGTTTCTACTTCCCCTAGAAAGACCATAAAGTATAAATATTATAGGCACAGCTACTGGCGTCACACTGACTAGATTTACATTGTGTTCTACGCCTGGCTACCTGTATAACTTTAGATAAATCACTTACTTACTGCATATGACGGTTTGTGGGACACATCCAAATGGTTCAAGGACGGCTTGGGCAAAACAAAACAAAATTTAAGAACGTTTTATCAGACGTGCATGGAATTTTCCTTATAAAGTAGTAATTTGGAAAAACAACTTATTTAACCTCATGCAGACACATTATCCACGTATCTGGTAGGAAATTGCAATTTATGGACACACAGTAATATTCACAGGAAAGATCACATTTGGCATCTGGTCAACAATTACGTACAACCCCAAATGAGAAAAAACAATGAAAGCCAACTCAGAAGTGACAGGCTTGTTTTAGGGAGGTTGTTGTGTGGTTTGTTTCAGGCCAGAAATTGACCAGCTTCTTCTAAAGTTCATAAGGAAACTGAAGGGACCTACACTATCCAAAACAGTTTTGTTACAGTAAAACAAAGTCGGAATGCTCACCCCACCTGATTTCAAGACTCGTTGTAAAGATACAGTGTGGTATTCATTGTACAAAGACAGACACATAGATCAGGGGAACAGAATGAAAAACCCAGAGGAAACCCTACACATATGGTTAATGGATTTTCTACAAGTGTTTCCAGGCAATGTAATGAATGCATTCATTCCTTTCAGCAAATTGTGCCATCACAATTGTCAATCCACATGCAAAAAATGAACCACAGCCCCATATAAAAATGAACTCAAAATGGGTCACAGACACAAATGAAAAATTTTTAAATTTAAAACTTTTAGAAGGAAGTTTGTGTGACCTTGATTAACGGAAAGATTGTTTCTACACCAAAAGCATATCAGAGAAGAAATCTGTATAAGTTAAAACTTAATGAATTTGGCTTCATTAAAATTAATTTCTGTTCTTCAAAAGACTGCCAGAGAATGAAAAGAGAAGCCATATACAGAAGGAAAATTTTTCAGACAAAGTATCTCCAAATGCAGGCACATGAAAAGATGTTTAATATCATCAGTTATTATGGAAATGCAAATCAAAACTCTGAGGTACTGCCACACCTATTAAAATGGCTAAAATTTAGAAGACTGACCTCCCCAAGTGGCTGTGGCATATAGAGTAGCTCTTACACATTCCCGAGCTGGATGCAAAATAGTACAGTGAGTTTGGAAAACCATGTATCGCTTTGTTAAAAAGCTGAACGTGCGTTTATGATTTCACACAGCCATTCCATTCCTGGGTCCTTACTCAAGGAAAAGAAAAGCATGCACGCACACAGATACACCCACACGCTTTATTTTTGTTGTTTTATTGAGGTATAATGGACATTGAACATATGTGTACAACATAGTGATTCGATATCTGAATACGGTGAAAGATCGCCACGGTAAGGCTTGTTACGAGTCATCACCATACATAGTTACAAATTTTTTGTCTTGTAATGAGAAGTTTTAAGATTTGTTCTCTTAGCAGCTTTCAAATACACGATACGGTGTCATTAACTATAGTCACCATGCTGGACAGTACATCCCCAGGACTTACTTATTTTAGAACTGGAAGTTGGTACCTTTTGACTCCCTTCAGCCATTTCACCCACCCCCGGGAACCACCAGTCTCTTCTCTGTATCTGTGAGCCTTTCCTTTGTTTGCTTGGTTTTGATATGTTTGGTATGCTTTAGATTCCACATATAAATGAAGTCAGACGGTATTTGTTTTTCTCTGTCTGACTTATTTCAGCTAACATGATCATAGCAGCTTTATTTGTAATAGCCCAAAATGGGAAACAACCCAAATTTCCAACAATGTGAATAAAGTCACAAAAATGAATGAGCCATTTGATGTGTGCAACAATAATGATGAATCTCAAATTATACAGACTGAAAAAAAAGATACCAAAGCATCATATTCTGTGATTCCACTAATATAAAGTTCTAGACACATAAACTAATCTATGGGTACATAGAGCAGATCTGCGTTTGGGTATGTGGGGTTAGGCGAGCTCGTGCATGATGGAGGGATCTTTATGACGGTGATGATTTCATAGGTGTATACACGTTTCAAATCTTATCAAGTTGTATGGTTTGATTTTGGGCATTTTTTTGTATATCACTTGTATCTGATAAAGTGTTAAAATGATAATCATGAAAAGATTTAAACACAAGTGTCTATGATTCTAAAGTACCATTAGCCACTGTGGTATACACTCTGTTACATTAACAGTGTTCTTTTGTCCTTTTTGAATACTTACTCTGGTATAGCATCTTGCATATAGTAAATATGGAACAATTCCCCTTCACATTGAATTAAGACAATTACAATCTTTCAGATCACACATCGACAAAAAAGAACGATAAAGTAAAGTATTTGATATTCAGAAATCATGGTGGATTCTGTCGCTGGTATTTTAGCTCAATCTACTATATTATTGGCATTATGAGACCAAAAATGGATGGTTCATACCACTTTGTAAGGTGGCGAGAGGATCTTTCATGGCCGCAGGTTAAACTCAAAGGTGTAAACGATTTCTTTGTGAAAGAGCGTACCCAACCACATGGCTAATGGGGCACAAAGCCATGAATGGTGCAAACAACCAACTCACACAAACTGTGGGAACGCATCGCAAAATACATCCTACTAACAAGAAGTCTGTGGGCTTATTTAAAGATTTTTTAAATGTTTATTTATTTTTGAGAGACAGAGAGACAGAGCGTGAGCAGGGGAGGGGCAGAGAGAGAGAGGGAGACACAGAATCCGAAGCAGGCTCCAGGCTCTGAGCTGTCAGCACCGAGCCCAACGCGGGGCTTGAACCCACGAACCGGGAGATCATGACCTAGGCTGAAGTTGGATGCTTAACCCACTGAGCCACCCAGATGCCCCTTCTGTGGCCTTATTTTTAATGCATGGTAGTGAGCATGTTTTTGTTTGGTTTTATTTTCTCTGTTCCTTTGTTGTTTTCCTCCCTGCCTTCCTACTTTCCTGCTTTCTTGCTTGCTTTGACCCTAGGAGCAAATGGCAGGCAGTCATTTACCACTTTCACTGAACAATCTAATAAATGCAAACACAACTCTAAAATCAGAATGTGGAATTTTACTGATTAGCTAATAAATCTGGCCACTATAAATACCCTAAGTTAAGCCATTTGGGGAAAAAAATACGACTTTACTGTGCCAATGGGTCCTAGGTCTGAAATAACTGCTAGGACTCCCAGATTCCACCCTATCTAGCTCTGAGTTTTACACTGAGCCAATTTTCACACTGTATAATCTACTTGGGGAGGAAATTGTGCTCTGTTTAATATTAATTTATACCTATTGGTTGTTTACAAATCAGAAGCTGTAGTTGGGAGATGGATAGCATGAGCTCAGCTACCACGGTTCTAGTTCCTTGGGACTGAGACTAACAATAAATCGTGAATTCAGCCACTTTTTTCTGAGTATAATATATTAGCCACTGAGTTGGTGCTTCTTGGTATACAACAAGGGTGAATCAGAAACAGTTTCTCTCTTTTTTGGGGTTTGCAATAAAGTAGATGAGACAAACAGCTAGAAAACATACAAAGCAGATTCAAGTAACAAGAGTAATGCAAGAAATTTTCTGGCAGAGTATAGAAGGAATCATTGTCATAGGGTCACAGGAGTTCATGAAGCCCAAGAAAATATTTTTCTCATTAAATGTGGCCATTATTTGATTTAACTATTCATGAAACAAAGACAGCTGTCAGGTGAATACAATGGCATGATTCTTACCTGCTCTGGTATTGCTGCTGTGATAACATTCATCGACTCTGTCTTTGCCTAAGTTCTTTATCTTCAATAGGGAAAAATATTATCAGTGCATTTCAGAGAGCTTTTATGATGTGAATTATTGCCACAGGAATGACCACTGAATACCAGAGCGCAAAGGACAATTGTTACAGAGAGTTAAACATCTGTAACCATGGGAAAATGACTTCTAAGGCATCCTTTGCCTTTCTAAGTGAAACTAGGCAAGTAAATCACATGAGAAACTCCATCTAATTAATTCCATCTTGTACCCTTACTACTAATAATCCTGCCATTTGAATCAAATGAAAATACAATTATTTGATGGATATATTATAAATTATGTTATTTATTTATGGACAAATCTGACTCATTCTGTTATATTAAATTTATATATTGAGTTTTACTGTATTTGATTACGAAAGTAACCAAATATCAAGAATATAACATTGAAAAATTTGACCTATGAAGCGATAGATAAAACATAATTTGTAATTTCAAAATGTGATATGCAACAAAGTACTGGAAGTACTGGCCAGTGCAATAAGGCCAAAAAAACAAAAAAGGCAAAAAAAAGTAAAGAGTAAAAGGCATACAGATTGGAAGGAGTTATATTGTTCCTATTTGCAGAGGGCATAATTGCCTACATATGCAATCTCAAGAGATCTACAAGTCTTCTGGAAGTGGTAGGTATGTTTAGTAACGTCATATTGTACGAGGCCAACTCACAAAAATCAATCGTATTTCCATATGTTAGCAATGAACATTTGGAAACCAAAATTAAAAATACAATGGCATTTACAATCACTCCAAAGGCAATGAAATACCTCTATGTATACACTTAACCAAAATTTAAAAATATGTTCTGTGAAAGGCACTGTTAAGAGAATGAAAAGATAGAGGGGCGCCTGGGTGGCTCAGTCGGTTAATTGTCTGACTTCGGCTCAGGTCATGATCTTGTGGTTCGTGGGTTCGAGCCCCACGTCGGGCTCAGTGCTGACAGCTCAGAGCCTGGAGCCTGCTTCGGATTCTGTGTCTCCCTCTCTCTCTGCTCCTCCCCGGCTTGTGCTCTGCATCTCTCTCTCAAAAATAAATAAACACTAAACATTATTTTTAAAAAAGAAAGAAAAGATAGGGACTGGGAGAAAATATTTGTAAATTGCATAGTTGACAAAGGACTTGTATTCAGAATATATAAAGGACTCTCCAAGCTCTAGAGTGGAAAAGCAACCAACATAATTAAAAAATGGGCAAAACACTTGCAGAGACATGTCACCAAAGAAGATATGCAAACGGCAAAGAAGCACATGAGAAGATAATTCAGTATTGCTTACCACGAAGGAAATGCAAATTAAGAGCACAATGCAAAATCACCATCAATCTGTGAGAATGGCTGAAATAAAAAATAGTGGAAACACTACACTGAGATATCACCTCACATCTGTTAGGAATGGCCACAATCCAAGACTTGAAATAACGTGCTGGTGAGGATGTGGAGAGAAGGGAACCCTTGTGCACTGTTGGTGGGCACGTAAAGTGGGAAACAGCATGGAGTGTCCTCAAAAATTAATAATAGAACTATGTGATCCAGCTATCCCATTTCTGGGCATTTATCCAAGAGATAAATTTATCTAAATTTATTTAGCACTATCCACAATAGCCAAGATGTGGAAACAACCTAAATGTCCGTCGATGGGTGAATGGGTAATGAAAATGTAGTAGATACAGACAATGGAATAGTATTCAGCCTTATAATAAGCAGGAAGCCCTGCAGCGTGTGCTAACATGTAGGAATCTTGGGGACATTACGCTAAGTGAAATGAGCCAGTTGCAGGAGGACAAATCCCGCGTGAGTCCACTAATATGAGATACCGAATACGGTCAAACTCACAGAAGCAAAGAATAGAATGGTGGCTGCCAGGGGCTGGGAGAGATGTGGGGTGCGAAATTGCCTATCAACACGTATAAAATTTCACACATGCAAAACGAATAAGTACTAGACATCTGATATACAGCATTGTGCCTATAAATAACAATAGTGTGTAAAACTTAAAAATCTGGGAGGGAACATGTTAAGTGTTTTTACCACAATAAAAATATGAATTAATTTTAAAATTGTGTAACTGGGTACATAGAAGTTGATGGCTATGATTGCGTCTTGATCTATTACACTATTTACCAAAGAAGATATCATTGATGGGGCACCTGGCTGGCTTAGCAGCGCATCTGACTCTTGATATCGGGGTCATGGGTTCAAGCCCCATGTTGGGTGTAGAGATTACTTTAAAAAAAGTAAGGAAAAGTAAGTCTTTGCTTATCCTTTCCACTGTTTTTTTTTTTAACCTTGAATCCTGTTTTGTCTGATATGTATAATACCCCTCTCCTTTGATTCTTTTAGCAATTCATTTATAAGTCTTTTCCCATCTTTTATTATTAAACTCTCTGTATCATTACACTTTAAGAGTATCTGTTATGAACAGCTTATGGTTGTGTTATTTTTGTATGTTTTTCTTTGTTTTCTGCTATTTTGAAATCTCTGATTTTAATAGGGGAATTTAATGTATTCACATTTTTAAAAAAAAAAATTTTTTTTTCAACGTTTATTTATTTTTGGGACAGAGAGAGACAGAGCATGAACGGGGGAGGGGCAGAGAGAGAGCGAGACACAGAATTGGAAACA